>NC_044249.1:15753628-16074045 GCF_003957555.1 Calypte anna | reverse complement strand
GAGGGGGTTTGGAATTGCTTGTTTGAGAAGGAGGAAGATAGTTTGGCATTTGCATGAACTTTATAAAATTTAGCTATTATTTTTCAAATTTAAACAGCTTTACAGCACTGTAAGAAGACATTACTAGAAGTCAACAGGTGCTGCTTTGGGCAATGACAAGAATGAGAGGGAGTGTTTGAAAGTTTGTGAGACTTGGAAAAACTTGTATAAAAATAGCAGTCAGTTTTGTTAACTGTGTGTGTGAAATAACGTCATTTTGTGGAAAACAAAAGCTTTTAACTTTAAATTTTGAGTGTCAAATATTTGGATATCAGTTTTAAAAAAAAACCCACATTCTGTATCTCTCAAGGTTCATCATTGAAGAATATTGGAGAGGCCAAACGTAAAGTGTTTCAAGACTCACCTAAAAGGAGATCAAGATCCAGAAGTAATTGAAATTTGTGTTGTGTGCAAATAGTTCATCATTCTAAGTAGCTATTGAGTGTATTTTTTTATGTAATCGCCCACGTATCATAATCTCTTTATCTCAGATGTTGTCTTCCTTGACACTAGAATTTTAATGGATCCCAAATTAAATATCTAAACACTGTAATGCTGAATTTTGTTCACCTTCCTCAGTGTCGTATTACAAGAAATGTAATTGAAATTGTACCTGTACCAGGTGTTTCTAGTACATCTATTGTGTACATTTAGAGCTATCTACAGATGGAAATCTGTCAGATCAATCATTCCCCTACCCAAATGCTCTTATCTTAAACTTGGAAGAATATTGTGGGATTTCCTTTGCTGGCTTTTTGTAAGTAGCAGGTTCTCCTGGAGCCATTTCAGTCTGGTTTGTGGATTCAGAGTTTGATAATAGAATATGTCCTAGATAACTGAGATAAAAACATTATTTTGAAAGTTATCCATATTTTCAAGTTGCTATATTTTTAATATTTGCAGGTATTTGTTCCCACTGGAATAGAGTACTTGTAGGTGTAGAACAATTTTCAGTTATTTTTGCCCCCTGGAGCTTGCATTCTTTGTACTAATAACACTCTGTAGCTTCATAAACTAGAAAGTACTGGAGAGTGTAATAATGTCATTTCATCCTGATGAAACAGACCACTTCCTAAACCTTCATCTGTCTTTTTGAGGTAGAATGAGTGCAGACAATAGCTGAACCTGAGAAAGGGGTGTGTAGTTTAATCACTGACCTTTTGTAATTTAGCAGCTGCTTGAGCTTTACGGTGAATAATCATCTAAATATGTGAATAAGTCTGTTGGTTTAAAATGACCAATGTAGTTCTTTTCTTATGACTTTTGTTCACAAAGGAAGGGGATCTTACGGTCTCTTGTAAAACGCAACTAAGTGTGTTAGAGAGTCTGAAACTGCCATACCAGAAAGAGAGAATTAATCTGTATGGTTGGTGATATCTTGTCTTTTCCAGAGCCCCCTTAATAGATGTCACCAGATCTTCATCTGCATCATTTGGAGAATTCAATAGGAAACTTAAGGAAGAGACTTAAAAATTTATTTCAGTGATAAGGCACTGTTACAAAGTGCCAGGAGAGATAAAGGCTGTATAGATCAGTCATGTGCAGTCTAACAGTATGAAACAAATGTTGGGCAGTAATATTCAGATCTTTAACTAGTGCTAATACAGGTGGCATCATTTTCTAAAATGAGTATGAAGCAGTTGATTTGCATATGTTGTACAGGTAGTCTTCAGCACCGTAAGTGCTGACCTTAAGCCAGACCTTAAGCATTAAGAGGTCATCAAACTGTGTTAATGTTTAACTATGTTTTAAAAATAATGACTGACAGAAAAGTAACTTAAATAACTAGATTAGTTTCAAAATAATTTGAAAGTGGGTTTTAGATTATTTTTCATGTAAGTTTCCCCATCCCCCATCCCAAGGTAACTTACATGGAAATAAAAGAAACCAAAAAAAGAGGACAAAGGAACCTACAGAAGATTTTGAAGTTCAGGAAGCACCTAGGAAAAGACTCAGGATGGATAAACAGAATAATCAGAAGGTAATTATGTTGTTGGTTTGTTTGGGTTGATTTATAGCAGCACCAATTACATTGCTGTAGTTAAGTTTGTCAGCATTTCCATTTCCAGGATTTAAAAAGTAATGTCTGTATATCATACCAAACTTGTAAATATTCAGAGGTACATGTGAGCTTACTGCTGTGAGGTTTGGGATTTTTTTTCCTTTGGATTTGAGGATGGAGGTATTTCAAGTTGTACTTGCTACTTAAACTGTGGTGAAAATGTATGCTGAGAAAATCTCTTCCCTCAAGGAATGTGCAGAGGCATGACCTTGCTGTGTTGTCATGCTTTGTAGAGCTTTATCTTTCCTCCTGAATTGGAGTTCAGACGTGTGCAAGAACATAAAAAGGTATCTTCAGTAAATATTTAATTTAGACAAAAGTCAGAGGGGGAGAAGAAAGCAAGTAAAGCAAACCAGAAAAACTACTTCTTAAGAACTGGAACATCTATAAACATTTGAGTGACATGCTCACCTGGTTATTAAGTTAGGAAACTGAAGTAAATATTACAGTATTTTTATCACACAAATCACAGGCTCCTAATCAGTCAGCTTGCCTTAGAAAAAGGCAATTCCTTATATAGGTCACTGAAACTGTGTATATGGATACAGTCCAAATCTTGTAGAGACTTAAGTATAGATTTATTTAGTCATACATGTAGGCCAGTAAACTTCATGGATTTTACTTCTGTGGAAAGCTTAGCTCACAAGTATTTTCTGATACATTTTGTCAGTATCATACTGCAGTGTGAGTACCTTATCTCAGGACTTCAGTGGTTCAGCAGTTAAATAAAACAAACTAACAGAAGAAAGGGCAGTGGGTAGTTTTGAAAATTAATTATGAAGGTCATATCTGTAGATATCAGCTTGCTTGGTAGGCTCATTATTTTACTACCTCTGATACTGTGGATATTCAGACAACTTGATTAGAGTTCAATATAAAAAATAAGTAGAATTTCAGATAGCCAGGTTCAATGAACTTAGCAAGGGATAAAAATAATTCTTAAAGAAAAGCTGTGACCTTTGCAGAAGGAAGGTCCAAAAGTGGATCTTCTAATGGATTAGTCATGTAATATGTTTTATATTCTAGGAGAAGGTTTTGAAACCTTTTAAACTTTGGATTCACAATAATACAGTAGATCTATGGAATAATGAGGCTGATTTACTGTAATTCTTGCAGCAAAGTCCTTGTTTTGACTGTCCCTGGAGTTACTTCTTCACTGTCTCCACAGTACTGGCACACTGCAGTTACCTACATTATCACAAGTAGAATGAAAAGTGGTTGCAACACAGCTGATGCAGAGGAGGTTCTGGTATCTTTGATACTGTGATGCAGAGGTGGATATTAACAGGAAAATAAGTAAATCAGGTGAATGATTCCTGTAAGATACACACCATTAAAATAGTTACTTAGTAATGTGCATTAAAAAATGTGCTCTGCCTGATCCATTTCTCAGAAGTAATTACAAGGACTCTGGTGTGTGTCATGTTAGGTAATTGGGAAACTCTAAATGCATATAGCAGTTTTTGTGCTTCTATCCACAAAAGGGTCAGAGATATTGTAGAATGGTTGCTTTGTGGGGTTTTTTTAATGTAATCTTAGTCTTTTTCCTGCTTTCAGCAGCCCAGGTTACTTCTAGCTCTATGTACTGCTGTTTAGTAAAACATTTAGTGAATGGCAGTGAATGTGTGTATGTAATGATTCAAAAAAGCAAACATTAATCATGCACCTTCCTACTGTTGTTCCCAGTTTATGTGAAGGTTTTTGTTACAATCATTTTGGATAGGAGGAGCTTTAATGACTTTTTTGCATGAGAGTTGTGCATTATCCTCTCGTTTTTGTCTTTAATTCTTATTTATGAAATCTAAATGTTTTCACACAAAGTGACCAAGTCATAAGTACCCATATGAAAGTTTCGAAAAGCTAGTTTGTTCATCAGTCTTTTCATGATGTATATAAAATGCACATTAACAAAATGAGGGTTCTGTGAAGCATGCTGTAGATTTAAGAGTGAACTAAATGGTACATTTCCTCTCATTTTTACAGAGAACTGTTACAGTAGTCCTGTAAATCTGATAGGAGTCTCCAGTGGCATCAGTGGTAGGGTGTTGTCTTAGTCTAGAAATCAGTAAAAGCAGAGTTTCCAGAACTGTATTAGAGTAGTCATTCATATTCATTTTACAAAGCAAACCAGTTCTCTGGTCTTTAAGGTGTTCACCTGCACATTTTTTGTAAAAACTGAACGTCAGGTGAAGAATATGATCAAGTATATGAAACCTTCTGTTCAGTAGAATTGTTCTTTTTGGTAAGGTGAGCATTTGTCAGGGTTAAGCATTCTTGGCTGCAACTTTAGTGACTTATAAAAAGGAAAAAAATAAACATAAGTAATTTCATGTGTAAGGAACAGTATTTTAAGTTTGAAAAAGCTTTGATGAAAACTTCCCCAGTTTTCAGCCTAAACTTCTAGTGATAAATTCTCAATAGGGAGAAAGTTTGTGTTGTTTATGCTCCCTTGAAAATAGTGTTAATTTTGGAAATGCTGAAACAACCTTAACCATAGTAATTTAAAAAATGGCACTGCTATAAGTTACGGAGTTGAAAGCAAGCCTGTCTGAGACTTAGAATTCTGCACAGGGTTTAATCTTAAATTTATATACTATTTCTGTAGTTTACTTTTAATAATTAAAGATTTTAATTTGACCAGTTTAGACAAAGAATAGTAAGGATAATTTACATGTTTTCTGTTCATTTAAAGCTCCCCTTTTGGATGTGCTGAGTTTGGGATGGATAAGTGGGGTGCTGGAATACTGTGTTCTTTAATTTTTCTCATTTGTTTGTGGGTTTGTACCCTGTGCTGTAAATGAATTTGACAAAATCAGGTAAATGGGGCTAGCTTAACTACATTATCATTCAGATATTTGTAAAGACACTTTCTTTTTAATAGCATAAGTCCAGAAGTAATTGCCAGTTTTATCCAACCACTCATAAATTAGGAGGTTTTTTATTTTTTCATATTTCTTTTTGTGACAGAGGGAGACAAGCAATGACAAAACAGCAAAAACAAACTCTTCTAAGGTCACAGAAACCTCCTCTTCACAAAAGAACCAGTCAGGTAATGTGGTCAGAATAAGTTTTAATGTAACTTTTTCAATTCAATAATTTACAAATAAACCGGTTGTCTGAGGCAGCTGGCTAAATTTTGCTGAGCAATAACCAGTTACAGCCTCTCTGCCAGATCTGGGGAGGGAGCGTTCCCTCTTCCTTCACTACCACCATTTTGCAACTTGATGCTTGACTGAAATTGTGTACTGCTGATTTAAAGCAGCAGTTCACAAGTTCACCATTTGATGGCACCAAATTAAAGCTATTGCCCTCTGAACTTGGCAACCTAATCCTGCTGCTCCAGGTTGTCATTGTGCATTACCCCTATAAAATAAGTGCAGTGACCATCAGTGCCATAAGCTACTGATGCTTGATGCTTGATGGGAGGCAGAGTGGAGCACAAGAGGGAACTCTAAAGAACCTTGGACCAAAATTCAGAAGTCAGACTTGTAATGATGCTCAAGTTTAAGGTAACTTCTGTTAAGAGCATGTCTCTTTAGGTCCTTGTAATGATATGGCAAAGACAAGTGAGCTTCAGCAAGTTCTGCACCCTGCAGGAGTGGTGATGTGCCACAGATAACATCTGGTACTTGGCTCCTATCTGTAACCTTTCTTTAACAGTGTTAGTGGTACACAGACTGTACTATGAGATCATATAGGCCTTCTGATGTTTATCTGAGGAGATAACTTACCTTTGCTTTAAAGAGACTGTAAGTCACAAAATATATTGTTTTTAATAGAAATGAGCTGGAAAAAATTTTTAGCCATTTTTAGTACATATTTAATAGAAAACTCGGTATTTTTAAAATCAAAGCAAAACACATGGTTTCAGAAACTTATTTGTGTTCTTTCAGCTACGTAGGTGCCCAGAAGACCTACCTAAATCATTCCTTTATCTGAAGGAATATATTAAATGGCTTCAGGGAGATAACATTTTAAAGTTCCAAACTTCACTTTGTAAACCAAAATTATTTTACAGCAACGAAAAATCTGTCTGATGCTTGTAAACCTCTGAAGAAGCGAAATCGGGCTTCAGCTGCAGAGTCTTCAACTCTTGCTTTTAGCAAGAGTTCATCTCCTTCAGCTTCCTTAACTGAGAATGAGGTAAAAAAAAAGTGGTATTTGCACACAGCCATTTAAGTAGAGAATTTTTCAGGTGTGAATCTTGTTTAAAAAACAAAATCAAAGGCAAATTCTCTAACGTTGGTGCTCTAGACAAATTACAGTTTTGGCCTCTGTGAAACCTGTTAATGTGTGCATTGCAAATTCATTTATTGTAATACAAACGTCTGATTTGGGGACTATTGTGGTTTTTAATGTACTTACCAACAAAGTTTTAGAATTGTAACCTTCTATTAGAGGCAAAGTAAAATGCCAGTGTGTTCTGTATTTTCTTCTACAGACCTTATGTAAGTGTACTACATTAGTTACATTATGTAACTCAGTATCATCATGTTGCCATAGCTTTTATATGGAAGCAAGTTTCCTAATCCTCTGTTTAATATAGAACTGGACAGTTTTCTGAGCAGAGCCCCTTTGAGCTCAAATTAGTTTTCAGGCTGTTAAGTGCTATTTCTCTGTGATGCAAATAGCTTCATCCCCAGCAGAGTTCAACAGGCAGTGAAGGATGTATCTTTTTGATACTTTCTTATCATAGTCCTAGCTCTGCATATTTGGAACTGTAATTCTTCTCAATTGACGTAGAGTAAATTAAATGTATGTACCAAAACTGTACTCAGAAAATCCATTAAATCATTCCCCAAGTTATATACACTATTAAAACCAGTCAGCCAGAGTGGCAGCATGAGGGTGAGATATGCATGCTGGTTTGCAGGTGGATTCAGAAATGTAGTTGGTAGGATTTAGTAAAATATCCATAGAAAAACAGCTTCAAGCATTTTGTATTACAGAAGCTGTAGAAAAAAAAAATACCTGCCTGCTAACAAGGGAGTAGGACTTCCACCTATCCTGGAGTCTTTTTCATTTCCCCTAACAAACGCATGAGATGCTTAGACACTGTAATAAATGAAGTTAAAATATTTAGGCAAGTGTTCAGCAAATGGTTTGCCTCTGGGTGAGGGAAATCAGATTGCATGTTTATGGCTGAATATCTTCCTGTAACTGGAAAAATATTTTAACAAAAAAAACCCAAACCAACAGATTTTCCCTCCTGTACCCCAATAAAACAAGCAAAGGAAGTCCCACAGGAAATAGTGTCCATAGCAGCAGTCAGGTAAAGTAGTAACTTGTTGTCATTTTGTTCTCTCAATTGAGAGACTTCCATCTTTTGGCTTACCAGTTTCTGCTTTTTTGGCTTTGCTGCTGGGACTTGCTGTGTAACAGCTGCTTGTGTTTAGGACCATCTATTCAGCCAGACCAGTTTAAGGAACATACTGGGTTTTTGGCTCTAAATATGCATCTCAAGTCTTGTAATCTCAGGAGAAAGATTTCTAAAGATTTCATTTTATTGACACAGTATCTAGAAATATAAGAATCTTTCTCGACAAAATGCTCATTTTTGTAGGGTTTTGCATTGGGATTTAACAGTTCACATGTAAAAAAAAAAAAAAAAAGAAAAGAAAAAAAAGATATGGTTATATAGGTGGAGATGGAAATTTAAAAACTTTGCTCTTAATTTACTCAGCTAGTGCTGAGCAGCAGCATATGTTCTCCTTCCCTGGAGACATTCAAAGGCCACCTGTATATGTTCCTGTGTGACCTGCTATAGGTGACCCTGCTCGGGCAGGGGGGGCTTGGACTAGATGATCTTTCCAGGTTCCTTCCACCCCCTGATTTCTATGATTCTGTGTTAAGAGAAATTAACATCACATGCTGCTCCAGAACATAGGTACACAAACTATAAAGTGCATTATTTTCAAGGATTTAAAAGGTTTGAAAATATCAAAAATATCCCAATCAAATTACAGAGTTTCTGCAGGACTGAGTGCAGGGGAGAGTAGGTTAGTGGTCCAGATCCTTAAATGGTTTAAAGCTACACTGACCTGAACTTGTACCATCTAAGGATTAGGTCCAGTTTGTTTCCAATGATATTAGATATATTTTCCTTTAAATAAAACAAATGTCAGGCATGTGTTTCTGAACTTACTATTGATTTAATCTACAAAAGAATGAAGAGTATAAATTTTGGGTTGTGTGGGTGGCTTTTCTTTTTTTATTTTTTCCTTTTGTATTATTTAGTACTTGTCTAAATGGCTAAACATGGGTGGGCCCTGAAAGTGTTCATCCAGAGAGAAAACTTCTCCAAGAGTGTTAAGGGAAATATTTAAAAAAAGAAACACAATAATGAAACAATGAAAGCTTTGCACAGCTAATGGGATAGGATGTAATTCTTCTCAAAATTAAATATATTTACTGGTTAACTTTTAAATTTCTATGTTCACTATAACACTTCTAAGTGTTGGTGTAGATACTGTCTTAACAAAGACAGAAAGCATTCTGCATATTCCACAAGCACATATGTCTCCACAAGCAATACTAAGTGAATTCTGGCCTTTTTCTTTTATTTTTTTTCTTTCCTTTATTTTTTTTTTCCCCTCCATTCCTTTCTCCTTTCCCCCCACACTATTTGTGGACAGCTGGATATGACTGTTATTTGTCAAGGACTGTTGCTAACTGCACACCTCTTAAATGTCAGTCCATCACAACTAAGTTCTAGGAAAGGTATGTTTAATAGGAGGTATATGCTCAGTTTCTTCTTGTTTGAAAGATGCATCTTTTTTGACATTTTAAAAAGATTTTTGAAAGCTTTTTGTTGTTATTGGGGGTATTTTTTTAAAGAGATTTACTTGAAATATAAAATTAGTTGAGGATGAATTTTCAATTGATAAGTTACTTTGGGTATGTCATTTACAGGGGAGAGAGATAGGGGTAGGGGTGTGGACTTCTGCCTTAACAAAAAAAAAATTATAGACCTGACATATCAGAGATTAGAAAGTAGGCTTTCGTTCCTCTAAAAAGATTGGGATTTTCATTTGTTTTAGGATGGATGGATGGACAGAAGCAGTAAGATGTTTATACATGAATAAATAAAATTTTATACCTGCATTTAATCTTGAAACAAAATACTTAATTTTACTTCTAGGCACTTGACATCAGTAATCATTTCTTGCAGTAGTTCATGTCAAATACAATTCTGTTTAAAATCCAGTTCTTAATGAGCAAGTGCTAGAGCCAGAGGTGAGAAAGATACTCAACACTTCGGAGTCTGCAAAAGCTCAGAGAAGTTTTTTACTGCTTACATAAGACTTGGTTTTAACTATCCAAAAACTCATGATATTTGTGAGAAATTATACAGGTGGTGTATCTTCATTTCTGTTTCTTTTCTACCTTGGCCCTCCACCCCCCAATAATGTAGCAGGTGCCAGTGGAGTGTAACCAGTATTTTTTTAAGAAATAAAAAAGGCTTTACATTACCATAACTGCTGGATTATTGGCACACTTTGTGTGTTTGCATGAAACATACATGCTTTAGCTTTTTGATAAATTTTTGTGATTATTGGCTGGCTTCATTACATTGGATGTATTTGTTGACAGCAGATAAGTGTCATAGTATCCTACAGAGTCTAGATACTACTTCTGAATTTGTCAAAGAAATTGTAATTTTTTTTCTAAGAGAGGACAAAATAAAGCACGTGTAATACTCTCAATTTGTAGCTAGTCTGTCATTCATCATATCCTCATGAATTGTGAACTGACCAGCAGATGGCAGTTTAAAGAAGCCTCTGAAAAGTTTTGAAGGTTTTGCTTTTCCTGTAAGTTCCTTCTATCTTTCCTAGAGGGTGTTCTTTCTGCTCTCTGTGACATCCAGTGTCAAACAAGCTCACTTGCTGGTTATAGCTACAACTTCTTGTGTTTTCAAGGCCTAATAGTGCAACTTATGCAAGTTGCAACACAATAATTATATAAGCCTTAAGTTTTGTTCTTTTTCTGCTTATTAAACAACATTTCTTTTTCATTAGCAATTCTAAGGTAGATGTGGTTTATCTGCATTTTTAATGGGTATTAGCATGTATGCACAATGGAGAAAATGTGTACAATTTGTAAAAGGTAAGGTATTTGATTGAGAAGGCAGTCACATGAGACGTGTACAACTTGCAACTTAAAAAGTTCATCAGCTCCATTTATCGACCCAGGAGTCCAGTTGTACCTCAATATACAACTAAAATATTCTAGGCACGCTTACTCGAGGTAAAAATAACTGTCCTTGAGATCCTAAGAATAGGAAGAAAGGAATTTTGTGTCATTTTAAACAAACTACTGTCCTAAAGAAAACATAGTTGCAGCTAACCTTGCAGGTTGTTAAAATTGGTGTGGTTGTAGTGTTTCATTCTAGATTCCCTCAAAGATAATTCTCTCTTTGAAACAATACTAAATGATTAAATAACATATAGTGCCACTTTAAATCCTGTCACTTAGTAGATAGTTGTTTTCTGTGTTTGTATTTGTATGCCTATACATTTTTTTTTCCTGTTTCAAAGCATCAGTAAGCAGTCAGGGGTGCATTTTTGTGGAACACTACAAGTAATTGGACTTGTTTCTTGCTAAACTTCTGCTAAAACTTCTAACAGTTGAAATGACCTGCACTGCCCACCAGCTCATACAGTTTTGTTACAGTGCTTCTACTTTTACATGGAAAATAATTCTAGCCTTGACTCTTGTTCTTTGGCAGCACATTCTGTGTAGAAAATTAAGAATCTTGTGTAACTATTCTCATCTTGTGTATTACATGCTGTAGGTTTTTATTCCACATCCCCTACCAAAGTATCACAACTATCTGTAGGCAATTTTACACTGTTCTAGAATGTTCTTGGAGTCTTAATTAACTTTCCAGGCAAATTCAGAAATGCATAATATCCTTATCTGAAACGTCTAACTCCTGCTAATAATAAAAATGAAACTTGTCCCAGGCCGTCTTTTTTGCTATTACAGTACTGTGTACACTTGTGGCACTGCATACTTGAGTTTATCTAGTCTAGCAGTATGGGCCAAAAAACCATTCTTCATTCAGTTCAGGAATTCTTATACTGAAATAAAGAAAATGTTAACTGTAACTCAATTGGCTCTGTCAGTTTTTCTGTCTCCGTGTGGGTGCACGATAGATTGTCTTTTGAATACAGTCTCACCTGTTGTTTGTATGTTGCTTATTGACTTATTACAATATAAGCTGTGCTTAGATTTAAGAAAAAAATTAAAAAGATCCCTCTAGTCACTGAGATCTTGTTAGTAAGAAGAAAAAAGTGCAGTTGGGGGTTTGTCTGTGGAAGGACTGAAGAGGTTGCTCATCAGAACATGAATACTCCAAGCTTCCTAGAAAAAGCTCTTAGCCAGACCAGACCACTTCCTCCTGGATGACTGTGGTATTGCAGTCACTGACTCAAAAGTCAGGTCAGGAAGTCTGAGCTTGTAGCTGTGTCCTTAGTTTTAAGGAAAGTGGAACTTAAGAGCCAGCAGCATTCAGAAGTCATGGAAACGTGCTTCTAAAATGCTTATGAAAAGCTGTGGTGTATCTGTTAGAGGTAGCAGGTGACCTGAGAGAAGATGCCACTAATGCCATTGAGTATGTACCTTAAGACAACTGAAAGAATGGTAGGTCTCTCTTTGTGGGCCCTTTCTTTTATGGATCCTGCTGTGGAGGTGCCTTGGCTGCCAAACAAAAAAACAGATGGAAATTATTTTCTGCCATGCTTTGTTTTCATTTTATATACCCCTAGCTTTCAGAGAGGTATACATAGTGGATTTTGTTTCAACTTGGTGTTCTACAGCCAGAATTATAAAACCAGATGCTTCAGGAAAACAAGGGGAAGTGGGAAGTATAAACTTGCTCTGCTCTGGGAAAATTTGCCCATTAGTTCTTTTATAACTGCTTAAGCACAATGTGACAGCACCACCATTGTCCTGAATATGACCAAAGCTTGTATTTGCTAATACTTAAGAAGTGCTGTTAAGCAGCATATACAAGTAATATAAGAAGTGATATTGTAAGACTGAATGAGTTATGAAGTGAGTTTTCTGAGGAATATTTTTTTTTTTTTAATCAAAATTGCCCTTTGGTAGCTAGAAGAATCTGGCAAGGTGTGTGACTGGTGGAATAATAACACTTGGAGCCATTCCCATGTAGGCACCATAGGTGCATAACCTTTTTCACTCCAGATTTCTGACTTTTTCTTGAACCTTCAAACACTGGGCAGAGGAAGTGTGTCTGAATTAGAGCTGGAAGAAGTCCTAGTGAAGCTGATAAGCACAGAAGTGTGAATGTTGCTCACTTTGCAATTGCTAACACACAGTGAATAGTATTTGCAACTTGCTTCTGCTCCATGAGGCATGAATTTTTGCCTCAATGAATACTGATGATCTGGTCCCATAGGACATCCTTTAGCCAGGAGGTACTTCAGGGAAGAAAAAAAAAAAGAGACACTGCTGCCTGCCCACCCCCAGGATAACATGGAGCCAGCAAAGACACTGTTATAGTCTTTTAAAAACGACGAATTAATCCTAAACCTAAAACAAAAAGCATGTTTATTAGTCAAGTAAATTGAGGGCCACTTGTGACACACAGAACAGTTGCATTTTATCTTATACACTGTTGAATTTGTAAATTCTTGGGCTGCAGATTGGATAAGTATAACTTTATTTTCAGATCTAGAATTTCTGAACCTCTTTTTCCTTGGAAATTTCAGTGTAATGGTTTTGCTGGCACTGGTATTTAGTATCTGAGTTTGGAGATGTCTGAAAGGAAGCAGAAAATTTTAAATGGAATTTTTTTTTTCCTTCAAGTGGGTGAGGGAATGGAGCAAATCTCCACATAAGCATCTGACTTCATCCTTACCTGGAGAATGAAGGAAATCCTTTTTTCTATCATGTATCAGTATGATGGGATGCTAACTAAGAATGTATCAGCACCCATTTTTTTTTTTTTTTTTTTGTATTAACTTTTTTGATTAGTGAAATTTCAACAATTCAGATACATAATTAATTATGCCATTTGCAAAGTTCACCCACATTATTCTAGAAATACACGAGGTGAGTGTATATACCAGCTTGTAGACAACTTTTTTTTTTTAGTTTTTTCTTTTTTTTAAGTTTTTTAGTTTTCTTTTTTTAAAGTTTTTTAGTTTTCTTTTTTTAAAGCCTGAGAGAATGAAGAATTGGATCACATTTCTGCTGAGGTGTGTGGCTGAGACTGGAATCAGGTGCCTGATTGTAAAAAAGAATGCTGAAAAAATCGTTGTAGACCTGAATTTAACATTTAGATACATTGAGAGCTATAAGAAATGTTTTTGATGTTGGCATGAAGTCCTCTATCACTTTGGAACACTTCAGTTGCAGAGGCAGTGAATATGCAGTTAACTGAAACCCAGAGCTGAGGAAAGTCTTGCAGTAGGAAAAACATTGGAGAAGTGATTGTTTTATTCAATGCTTCTGTCAAATCATCTTCCTGCCTTCCTTAAATCTTTCTAGAGATCTTCAATCAGAAGGCAAAATTAAGAATACAAACACAGAAGCTCACCAAGTGCACATAGCTGACTCAGTTTAATTCCTTTCAATGCTCTGGTGTCTTAAGTCTTATTTTAAATGTATGGGGTTGCACACATTTCCTCCTCTTTTCTTAGCTTGCCCAGCAGCCTCCATCAAAACCAAATACTTATTTACTCAGTGAGAAGAAAACTCCAGTATTCCACTAGCAGTGCTTGCCTCTGTGTGCACGTTGTGTATCCCTTTTGCACAAAATGGGGAGAAGTAGTTCAGGAAGCAGTAAAAAAAAAAGTCAATCTCATATTTAGCAATTACATAATTACCCAGTATTCAGTGGCAGCTACAGGTGTAATTTGGCTTTATCCATCAAAAATTGCAGTATGTAAAGCATTTTAATTCAATTAGGAATTAATACTGAAGATTGCTTTTTGTGAGCATTCCTATATAGTCTTCCCCAAAATAAGTCAGTGTTTGTCTGAAAGAGTCGATTAAACACTTCCTTTGGTTGTTGTGAGCAGCAATTTTTAGCATGTAGTTCCAGAGAAAATTAAAAATACTCTGGGCATACAAAGTCTTGATATGCTGATTCCTGAACTGTTGTGGGTCTGAGAAACACAGAAAAAGTTGCCAAAAAAAAGTTGAGTAAGGTGTATGATCAGAATACCATGATGAGTAGATTCAGTTTTTAAACTATCAACACATTGCCACAGTTTCAATCTTTTCACAGATAATAACCTAATACCCAAAGAATTTGCAGAGATGCTGAAGTTTTTTCACAATTTGACTCAGGAACAAGTATTTTTCCAGTTAGAAAGGTTTAAAAAATCTGGAAAAATGCATTGATGGGTCCTTATCTGTTCCACTGAAGTTTTGTGTGTGAGTAGTAAGAGGATACACATGGAAAAGGAAGGACTGCTGTGTTGTTTCTGTGAGCAACCATATTCTGAACCCCTTTGATCCCTGAAGAGTTGTGGCCCAGCCCAAATGAAGAGCAAAGCATTTGGGTTTTAGGCCAGTTTTTCCCCTTTCTCTTAATGCACATGTGCAGTTTCCAGCAGAAAAAGCTGCATCTGGGTTGTGAAATGCCACCCTCTGGCTCAGTGTTCAGGCAGTGCAGTGTGAAAGCCTCTACAGGCAAGTACTTGCAAGATAATGTTGACTTTCAATAATTGAAGGAAATGGGAAGGAAAGCCTGAGTGATGAGCAGAATGTAGTTTGATGCTTACAGGGATAGCCTTTTTTTGCTGGAGTTAGTATCTCCCACGTTCAGCATCTGTAATTACTAATGAAAAGTGGAGGTGGTCACAGAGTTCCAGTAGATTTCACTGCAGGAACTTCTCACTTGCTACAAATCTGAAGTGAACAGCCTTGCTTTTTCCCCTAAATTTGCACTTTGCCTTTTGAGAAATAAGAAATCACTCAAAATGTAAACCAATAAAGGGGCAAACCAGCTGATTTTGCTACAAATTGCTGATTACCAGGTTTTGCCGCTCATCTAGATGTTGATTACTTTGAATACCTTGGCATGAATATCAGAAGTTAATTACATTGAATTTGCTAAGGAGATTATATTACAAAAGTTAAGGACAAGACAAGCTCTAGCATGATCACAAGGAAAAGATTTACGATTGTAACTTAAGAATTAAAGAAAAAAGCCTCTCAAAACTTGTGCTGATTTTTATTGGATGCTGGGACTTGGGCACTTGGATGTGAACTATTAGACCGTCCACTGGGGAAAGCTGTATTAACAAACCACAAAAGCATTATGTTTCACTTTAGGGGTGGCTTTATTTCATGTCACCATGAACAGATTTCCAGCAATCATCTCTTAAATCATCTCTAGCTAGTAACTGTTTAAATCTAAAGGTATTTTTACTGCAAAACTCAAGTGTCCCATTGACAAATCAGAACCTAATAGTGCTGCTGCAGCTTGCTTGCTTGCAGTACAGATACAGTTTTCCCAGCCATCTTGTGCTCTATGGTACTTCAGTCAGCTTTTTTGGGATAAACTCAGGAACCAAGCTGAATTCTGGTTCTCTGTACAGAGGGAGCTTTTCCCCCTGTCTAGAGCAGGGACTAATTTCAAAGGGAGATGGCTGGTAGAGAGTGCTTTGCCTTCTGCAAGACATAAACACAATGAGATTCGGATCAAATCCTGAATTATCCTGGAGAAATGCTTCAGTCTCTTACAGCAGGGAATCTGCTGGCCTCCCCCCCCCCCTTATATATGCCCCTAAAATGAGCCACTTTGAAAACTGTTCAGATGATGGTGAAATGGATGGGAGCTGTGCATGAGTTACATGTAATGTGGCTGTTGTGATGCTGAACCTTTGGTCCTGGTAGCAAGGATCAAGGGATGTGTTCTGTAGCAGCAAACTGCACCCAGCAGTATAATTATATCACTAAGCTTCTTCTGAATGTGTTGGTTTTTAGGAGCTGGAACAGCCATGAGCAGGTATCCAGGTTTGTCTGCATAGTGCAGAACTGGTGGCTAATAGGGCATTTGGTTTGTGAAGTGTGTGAGGCTCCTGACAGCCATCAAGGAGAGATCTTAAAAGATGCTCTCAGTCTGGTGGCCACACAGCTGATGAGCTGGAGGTACTTTGTTCATGCTCTGTGTGTTGGTTTTCATGCTTGAATTCTGGCATTAATCTCTAGGCAGATGTAAATTGCCAAGTTTGATTTTGAATGGGCTGGCTAGAGTTTGGGTTTTGTGGTTACATTTGTGATGGAGAACTTCAATCTTGGCCAGCACTGCTCCTTTTTGGCTCCCTAACCATTTAATTTAAATGAAGGCTGGTGTGTTCATTCTGAGGCAATTCTGTGGGGGAATGGCACAAATGGCTGGGACTTTGTGACCTACATCTGGGGGGTTTTGGAAAAACTGCCATCTTCCAGTGGGGTTACCTTTCCACATAGAGGTCTGCCTTCTTCATTTAAACACTTTTCAAGTATGTAGAGTAAAGAAAAGCTAGGAAACCATTGCTTTTAAACAAACCGTGTGCTCTTGTGACTTAATATGTTTGTTACTGGGTACCTTCTGTTTCTCTGCTCTTCTGTGGAAGTAGCGAGCTGGGGGAAGGGAAGTGTTTTCCTCAAGGGCAAGACTTGCTGCTGGAAAGAAGACTGTCTTAATTCTTAAGGTGTGCTGCACAAATAGATTTTGACAGGATTTTTAGGTGTGCTTTGTGGCGTGGGGAAAACAGAGGGGGCAGACAACTGTAGTGTTTAATGTAAGACTGCTTGGTTGGTCCAGAACATAAAGTGCATTTTGGTTTTTTTCGTAGAAAAGAAATACAGATCTGAGACCTTCCAGCTTTTTTTTTTTTTTTTTTCCTTTTTTCTACACATGACTAATTTTGGCTAGTTGAAACAGGAACATAATGAGGTACTAAAATGTTAGAGCAGTGCACTGTTTATACTAATTAATGTTTCTGTGGGAACAGTTTAAACAGAAATAAGCATGTGTATGAGTTTACTTAAACCGTAAGACATAATGTTTTTGTGCTTTTGCTGAACTCCTGTGCTGCCTCTCTTTATCTGCCCCTTCCCAGCCAGGCATTCAGGTTGCATTTGCAGTTTACTGTTTCACAGCTCTTCCAGGGGACAGATTTCCTGGTGCCTGAAAAAAGCAGTGATTTTACATGCATTTTATTTTAACCACTCCTAAAAGGGTATGGCAGAATCTCCACATTTTTTTGTAGAAATATTCATAGGTGAAATGTAGGTACAAATTGTCTTAATAGTATGCCTTTGCACAGAGGAAATGCATTTAAACCCTTGCCAAGTAATCTGGAAGAAAATAAAACCCAAAACAACATGGAAAGCTCTCTCAAACTGTTCTAGGAGGGGTTTTATATTTTGAAATTATAACACAATACAAATGGACAGGTCGAATCTGTTTCCACAAACATCAGTCCAATTTACAACACATTTTTAGACATGATCAAGGAAACCAAATGTTAAATGGAGGAATGCAGGCAGCAACAGTGCAAAATAATTGCTCAAAACCAGTGGTTCTCGTGGGATTTTATAAAGACTAATGGTAGGCCTGGCTTGGCTTTACATTTTTCTCTCTGATTTCAAAATAAACCTCTTCTAATAAATTACCGCAGTGCATGAAGGTTGGCTGACATGGGAGGTTGCATGTGGCTGTCTCAGTATTACTAAGTTAGCTGGGCCATTTTTAATAAAATGTGTTTTACTATGGATAAATATGAGATTGTGTGTCTAAAAACAAAACATTTTTTTCATATAAAATGAAGTGTCTATTCTGCCAGACAGCTATTGGGCAAAATGATCTCTTGAGTACTGTGGCAATATACAGTGACTTTCAGTGCTATACTGGGAAGATCTGGGGAGGTCCTTACACAGCAGAACAGAAGCAGTGAGGAGGAGTAGCATGTTGGTTTGCTTTGGATATTGTACTTACCAGACTTTTAATGGGCTATTTCCTCCAGTTCTTGTGCCTGGTTTTTCAACAACCTTTTAAAAGCACAAATAAGGTTTAGAAAAACCAAAACCAACCCACCAAAATTCTTCTGATACTGGAAAAAGTTTCCTTTGGGGAGAACATTAGAAGGCCTTCTGGCTTGCCAAAAAGGAGTGAAATGGGCTTAATTGCAGCATGCTTCCACAGGAGAAAAATGTTGGGTTCCCAAGGATTGCTAATGGAGCTGAAATACCTGGAGAAAGCATCATTGAGTTGCAGTTAGAAAAGTCAAAAGGGACACACAGCAGTGGTTTTGATGGTATGTGTGAATAAGCATTAGAACAATCTCTGACAGAAGGAATGGGTTTCTTTTGTGATTCCAAGTTGTGCTGCTCTTCTGGAGCATGTACTTACACAGCTTACTCGGGACTGTCTGGGGGCAAGAAGGTGAAATTCTGCATCTTCTGGTGTAATGCTGAGATAAGACAACTGACTCGGTTTTCCATTTCTTCCCTAAATTCTATTGAACTGAAAACTGACCTGTATTTTCTTTTAAATATGTTACTTGGTTTTTTTGTTTTTTAAAGTAAATTTAAAAGTTTTTTTTAAATCCCCCATCTTTAGTGCATCTCTATCTGTTCTATAAGATTTATACATAACATGGTTGTGTTGGTACTATTCTGAATTATTGTTAGCTGTAACATTCCTTCAACATATACACGGAACCACATTCTTCTTTCTTCCTCTCTTCCATATCCTGTTCCCACATTCCTGGTGGAAAATCTCAGAGACTTTCCTATGCAGCTTGAAGTTTGCCAAGTTTCTTCCTAAAATCAACTATTACTCTCTCATAAAACACGCATTTAAACTTTAATCCAAGGGATTTGAAGATATTCCTGTGTTACTGGTGAGGTACTTCCAGCTAACTCTATTGCACAACAGAGTATAAATAACACACCACATGATGAAGTTTTGGTGTTATGTTTTGGCTGCTGCTGAGCTGGTGCGGATGATTGTTAATGCATCCCTTTTGATCAGACTTATATAAATGTATATGCTGGTTTTAATTAAGGTTTATTTAAGGGGCAGGGAGGGGGGAAGGACAAAAACTGAGAAAGTGTGCCTAAATCT
Source organism: Calypte anna (assembly GCF_003957555.1). NCBI lineage: Eukaryota > Metazoa > Chordata > Aves > Apodiformes > Trochilidae > Calypte > Calypte anna. The sequence continues at coordinate 16,054,849 of NC_044249.1, read as the reverse complement.
GCTAGTCTGAGTTGCAGTCTGTTTGTTTCCTTCAGTTGATACTCTGTACAAAACTGACCATAAAAAAGCTGCTTTCTCTAACATGTCTGTTTCATCTCCAGATCTCTGATGGCCAAGGAGATGAGCGCTCAGAGTCTCCCTATGAAAGTGCTGATGAAACTCAGACTGAATTGTCTATATCATCCAAAAAATCTGAGCGAGGAGCAGGAACAAAAAAAGAATATGTGTGTCAGGTGAGAGATGTTAGCTGGGCAGCAAGCTATGTTTTCTGAGGTCTTTTTAAATATGAAAATGACAGCATTAGTCCAGAAACAGGTTTATTCTCTGTGTCTGAGGTGTCTGTTAGTGATGAGGGTGCCATGCCAGTAAATAGACTTGTAAAATCTTAATTAATTTTTCTTCTTGGCCTCCAGTAAGTGACAGTCTTTCTGCTTGAGTTTCCAGATCTGTAAAAATAAACATAATTTGTACCTCAGAATAAGTGTAGGAGTGTTGCCAGGTAACTAGTCAGATGATTGAGGAGAGCTGCTCACTTACTCTGTTAATGAAAAGGAGTAAGAAAAACCCAGTGGGTTTTGTGCTTCTGCATGCAGCAGAGGTTGCAGGGATGCAGGTGGTATGCTCATGGAAAGCTCTCAAACTGTTCCAGGAGGGGCTTTATGTTTTGAATTATAATGCAATACAAATGGACAGATCAAATCTGTTTCCACAAGATTGGGCAAGCATTTAGATTTCCAGTTCTTGTACAGATTGTTGATAAGGTTAATTTTTAAGTGTTGGCTAATCCCTTAAATTTTGCCAACATTATTGCTCAGTTAATTTTCAGTTATGCATGTGCCATTCCTAAACTCTTGGACATCAAAATGTTGTTGTGCCACCTATGTTCATTTCCTTTTGCCAAGGAAAGGAAAATAAAGATGCTTTGTAACCCTACTCAGATGCACTGATGTGCTTGGGAAAAATTTCTTAAAGCTTTCTTTCTTTTCCTTTTTTCTGTTGGATTATATCTAGTCATGAACTGTGGTTCTATGAGTGATATATTTCTGGCAATTTAATGACTCTCTTAACCTGTTTCAACTGGGAGCCAGGGCATATGATGATACTTGCAAAATTATCTTTCACATGTTAAATTCAATTTCAGTGTGGGGAAAAGAGATATTAGAGGAGCAATATATGAAAAGCAATAGAGAAAACAGTTTTTTCCACATATGAACTTTTCTTTAACGTTCAATGCCTTTGTGTTGTAAAAGCTGTGTGAAAAAACAGGTGATCTCCTACTGTGTGAAGGACTTTGCTATCGAGCTTTTCATGTAAGCTGCCTTGGGCTTTCTGGAAGACCAGCAGGAAAATTCATTTGTAGTGAATGTACATCAGGCAAGTTTGTCCCTTTCTATTATAAATAAAAAACTGATAATAATAAAATTGTAGTTTTCACATATATTGCTCTTAGAAAATCCTTCTGGGCAGAGGATGTATCTCTGGAGAAACCGTATTTATCCTTTGGTACCTGAGAGGGTGGGAGTTCATGTACTATCATTTAGTGTACCATATTTTAGAAATCTCACTGTTTTCAGTGAGAACTGTCTTGCAACCTGACTGATTCAGTCTGAATTCCACTGCCTTACTAATTGCAGGGTATTTGCTGAGTACAGTTACAGATTAGATTTAAAGTCTGTCAGAAGCACCTAAGACACCCAGGAAAAAAAGCAGCAAGTGAAACATTTTAAGTCCTTTTTCAGTCCTCTCTCTATATCAATCTACTTTTTCTATTAAAAGACTGTCTTATTGCTATCAATTTAATTTGCTTTTAATCCTGTAATGATTACTTGGAAGTTCTTAAGATTAAAATTTTAAGTAAAAGATCTATTTCTTGCTCATAAACTCAGCTCAGTACATGTAATGAACCTTGTTTGAACAAGGCTGCTTCAAAATAAAGCTGTTGCAAGCAGTCCAGAGAAAAGATTAAAGGATGTTTCTTTTGATTTATGGACCTCCTTCAAATTCCACAGCATCACAGAAAACCCATTGTCCTCTTTCATTGCTTTAAAAAAATAAATTTAAAAATGGTATATGAATGTAAATGCAGTTCATTGAGGCTTTAGGTGTTGTTTTGTACACTTTAACTGCAGTGGGTTTGCACTGTGATTTTTTTCTGTCTCTGAGCAGATTAGTATTTAACATTAAAGAGTTACAGTATAATATTCTATACATAATGATTGCTGCATCAAGTAATATAATTGGGGGGGGTGTTTTAAAAAAAAAAAAAAAAAAAGTCTACAACAAAAGCAATTCACCCCCTGCATAACAAAACCAGAAGCACTTTAAATTCATGTGTTTGGATGACAGATTAGTTATGTTATATTTATTACTTTTGCCACTAGGTGTGCATACCTGTTTTGTGTGTAAAGAGAGAAAGGCAGATGTCAAACGCTGTGTTGTGTCTCACTGCGGAAAATTCTACCATGAAGCTTGTGTGAAAAAATTTCACCTTACTGTGTTTGAGAACAGGGGCTTTCGATGTCCTCTCCACAGCTGCCTAAGCTGTCATGTTAGTAACCCCTCACATCCACGAATTTCAAAAGGTAGTTTTATTTTACATTTTTATGACTGATGAATTAAGTGTTTATGGTATGTTAAAGAATCTGCCTGTTTAATAGCTGCTAGCTGCAGTTTTTGAGGCATACAGGGACTATTAATGGATTCAGCATTTTTTAAAAAATGCATGATTTTTATCCAACATGAGTACGGTGTTTGTATTCATTTTTTTAGGTAGCTTTCAGTTATCTGTAGTCAGCCATGTTTTCTTCTCAACTAAAAATGAAATCTAGAATTCATATATGATGATGCTGAGTGAGGACAAGACCTGTGAATGTACAAATGCTGCAGCAAGACTGGCTGAACATGGAGACACTGATTCTGTGCATATTTTTAGCTCTGTGCAACATCTGTAGGCAAAATTGCATGGCTGAGGAAACCTTTTCTACCCTGGTGTGCAGAGTTAGATCCTTCCCATTTGAATATCACAGTGATTTAAGCTCAGTGTAGGATTGTGCTAAAACCCTCGTTAATTCGCTATTGTTGCCGAATGCAAATAGGCGGACTATTTTTTTCTGTGCGTAGGCCGCCTCAGACAGTATTACCCTTTTGTTTTGGTTTGGTAATAAATAAGCTCAAGTAATAAACCAGTTTTGTTCCAAAATAACCCAGCAGTGTTCTGCTTTGCCAGGCAAGATGATGCGCTGCGTCCGCTGCCCCGTGGCGTACCACGCCGGAGACGTTTGCATCGCCGCGGGGTGCGCGGTCATCGCCTCCAACAGCATCGTCTGCACCAACCACTTCACTGCCACCAAAGGGAAGAGTCACCATGCCCATGTCAATGTCAGCTGGTGCTTTGTGTGCTCCAAAGGTGAGCTGGTGTAAAACTCTTTCATAAAGGCAGCATCGGTATGTGGTGTTCTTGAGTTTAATTTTACTAATCTGTGGACAGAGAATGGTTAGAAATGTGGAATATTAGGTTAGGTACTGAAATAACTTCAAGTTGGCTGCTCCAAGTTCTGGAATATCCTTTTTCTGCAGATTTAATTCATTAAAGAATGTTATTACTTGGGCTTTGTCCAGCAGTCAGAAGCCTGATTGAATTCTTTACCAGAGACATGTATTAAGAAGTATTTCTCTGCCCTTCCCCCTGTGTTCAACATACTGAAGCTTTTTGTGTTTCTTTATTGCTAATACATAATCCTAAAACATAAATATTTTAAGAGCTGCTTTTAGTTTGCAGACAGCAAATTGAATCATTATTAGTTGTTGCTGGCAGTACCACTAACCAAAGGTGTTTTGGTTCATATTGCACAGTAAATGTATTTCTTATGTAGAACCACAAAGTGCATAGTGCTGATTAAACTTTAGCAGTGGAAGTTTACCTGATTTGTTAACAAATTAACATGCAGCACAGCAGCTTTTAAGCTGCAGCTAGCTTTCCACTTGATAATTCATGGAACAGATTTACAATGTAATTCCTTCTCCCCCCAGGAAAAAAAAAAAAGAAATTTGTTGTTAAAATTTTTAATGCAGTGAAATATTAATATATATTAAACCATGCTAAATATATCATAGTCATTAAAGTAAAACAAAGTAATTACAATCTGCAATGCATTATTCTGGGTTTTTTTAATCACTAGCTTGCTTGTTATTTTGTGTGTATTACTAATTCAAGCCTGCCAGGCATTCACATTAGTAAGGACCTTTTGGTGTTGTATACAACAAAATGATAGGTGTTTATTGGAGGCCAGCAGGTTTTAACCATTTATTTTCTAACTAAACCTACCACATGTATCGCATTGCTTTGAACCTGGTTGGAATGCCAAACTTTTATTTTTGTCTGGATGTTTCTCAACCTTGTTTTTTCTTTCTCTCTGAAGGAGGCAGCTTGCTGTGCTGCGAGTCATGTCCTGCAGCGTTTCACCCAGACTGTTTAAACATTGAAATGCCAGATGGGAGCTGGTACTGCAATGACTGCAGGGCGGGGAAGAAGCTCCATTTCCAGGATATTATTTGGGTTAAACTGGGAAATTACAGGTCTGATTAAAGGATTTATTTTATTTTACAGTATTGGCATGTTTAATTATGGATCATACAGTTGGTTGCTTCAGTAGGCCAGCCTTGCACACAGTTTTCTCATTCCTCTGTAAGCCGAGAACCCTGATTCCTTGCAAGCTTCAAGTTCAAAGACTTGCAGCTTCAGTGCTGCTCTCAGCCAAGGCATTGCCTGTGCAGGACTCCTTGCAGTCTTTTGACATCTGCTTCCAATGCCTTCAACCCCTTTTGTTTCAGAGATCTCTTCAAATAATTAAATTGGTGTAACTTGTAAGTGGCTTGTAGGGTGGGAGGTAAGTCACTTAGGTTGCCAGTGTTGAGATTTGAGTGAGATAGAGGTGGGTAGGGTTACTCCTAGAAAGCAGTAGTAGCTATTACCAGCTGTCTCTAGATCTTTGACAATTCCAGTGGTTGCAGACCTTGCTAAAGGTGATGTTTTTGCTAACCAGATGCAAGGAGCTTTATGCTTATGCTTATCTTGCAGGCCAGTGAAAGTACCATGGATCTGAGTATCAAGCTTTCCTTTTCTAGTTCTGTCTTACTGCCTAGTGAGTGGGAAAGGGAAAGATTTTTAACCACATGGATCTTGGAATAATCATGTTACTACTGTTCAGGGTGGCTTTGTTTAAGTGTCTCTTACAGAAAGAGCTTGACTAAAATGCTCTATTTTTTTATTTGTACTTTTGTGATAGATGGTGGCCTGCAGAAGTTTGCCATCCGAAAAACGTTCCCCCAAATATTCAGAAAATGAAGCATGAAATCGGAGAATTTCCTGTGTTTTTCTTTGGTTCTAAGGATTACTACTGGACGCACCAAGCACGGGTGTTCCCTTATATGGAGGGAGACAGAGGGAGTAGATATCAGGGAATCAAAGGAATTGGAAAAGTCTTCAAAAATGGTACACAGCAGAAAGTAAACAAAAATAATCTTGTGATATGCATGCTTTGCTTTCTTCAGATATAGTCTTGGGGATTGGTTTTGTACATCTGTTTCACAGTATTGGATGAAAAAATTGAACTGCTCCTGGGCAGCAATTATTATTGCTAACTTTGAATCAAAGTATTATTTTCAGGACTAGTAAAAGACTAGCATTTAACTGAATTATTTCTGACATTTTTTTACTTTCTGGAAAGGGAATGATGAGTGTAACTGGGAGACAGAAGTAGAGTTGATAAAGCTGTTAAAAATACTAGTGTTCCAGAAGCATTGTTTGCAAGAAAAGTGAACGATGGGACTAGGAAGTAGAAGGCAATTATTTGTTTAACGTATAGGGCAATAAGATAGCTTGGGGAGAGTAATGCACTTTCTAGAATCTCTGTTGATGTAGCAATCTTTTTTTTTTTTAGCTTTGCAAGAAGCTGAAGCTCGATTTCGAGAAATAAAGCTACAGCGAGAAGCCAAAGAAACCCAAGAAAGTGAACGTAAACCTCCACCATATAAGCATATTAAGGTAAACTTTGAGAAAATTACACTGGGTACTCAGAAGCCTAAGCCAGCCCTGAAAGAAGAAGAACTGAATGGTGAGATAGGGAGGAGGGGCTGTAATGATGTGCTACTTATTGTGCTGTGCTTCCATTGGAACAGGTAGTATTGCAAAACCAAATTCATAACCACCATCACAACTCTTAAATTTTAATGTTTTAAAGTGATCACTGAACTATTTTAATGTCTTATCCAGGTGAATAAACCTTGTGGTAAAGTGCAGATATACACGGCTGACATTTCTGAGATTCCCAAGTGCAACTGCAAACCCACAGATGAAAACCCCTGTGGCTTTGATTCCGAGTGCCTCAATCGGATGCTGATGTACGAATGCCATCCACAAGTTTGTCCAGCAGGAGAACGGTGCCAAAACCAGTGCTTTACCAAACGTCAGTACCCTGAGACAAAGATCATCAAAACTGATGGGAAAGGGTGGGGTCTGGTGGCCAAGAGGGACATTAAAAAGGTATGAATCATTCTTGCCTAGCAAGGAGTTGGTGAGTTGTGATGCTGTTTGTGGGTTTGGTGTATACTTCACTAGTGATACTTGGTATCTTTCAGGGAGAGTTTGTGAATGAGTATGTTGGTGAACTGATTGATGAAGAGGAATGTATGGCAAGAATCAAATATGCACATGAAAATGACATCACCCACTTCTATATGCTTACTATTGATAAGGTAGAGTGTTGTACATTTTCTTCCTTATTTAATTGTAAAGCAATTTTGATCTCTTTGCTTTCTGCTGATCACCCTGGTGTAGGGCATTCTACCTCTGACATTGCAGTGTTTAATCCTCTGTGCCTGCTTGCTCATATCCATATAATGCATCTCCTTAGTTCGAGCTGTGTAATGCAATGAAGTATATATTAAGATCTATAAATTGTGCTTTATTGTTTGAAATCAAGTATAGCAAAAGTATTTATCTGCCTAGTCTTAAAAGGAAGTGTGAAGTTTTGAGGAATAGTAATGAGACATTTGGAAGAATTACTATTAGCAATCCTTTTACTAAAATTTCAACAATAAAAAAAAAATCTCACTTGAGAATAGTGTGAAATACAGTTGTGAGGCTGTGTTTGATATTTAACATCAATCTTTTTTACAGCTGTCCCTTTGCTTATGGCTTGTGCTTTTGTAGAAGCTCTATTCTGAAAGCAGTAGCTGCATTACTTGCAAGCCAGCACTCCACAAATTGATTCTGCAGTACATTAATCCAGACAATTAATTAACCCAGCATCTGGTGTTGTTTGTGCACACCTCTGAGTATTTCGTTCCTGAGAAGGAGAAGAAAGTGGGAGACAGGACAGTAGGGGCTACTGATGAGATACAGTATATTGTTACTGTCCCCAAACAGCTACCTGTCAGTCCTGAATATTTTTTCAGCCCTAATAACCCTTCTCTTGTCTGATACTGTCCTGCTCTGTATTTTCACAGCTACACATTAGTCCTGTAACTTGAGGAGTTTCCTGCACAGGAGTTATCACCTAAGAATGATGAAAACTTGTTTCTCTGAACACTTAAGTTTCTCACCCCTCCAATAAACAGTCATACAATGTCAGTGTGTTCAACATGGGAACTGAATGTATGTTTGGCTTTTGCTGTAGTTAATAAATGATCCTTTAAATGTGCCCATGTGCTGGACATTGACATGTATGATGTGCATTATGTAAATGAGTTAGAAGGAAATGCTAATAATATTTCAGAAATAAGCAAAGCTTTCTTAAACAGCTCTGCAAAGAAGTAGTTTCAAGACTTTGTTTTATTTTGCTAATGTCTGGTATGCTTGGTGGAGATAGAACTTAAAAGGCAATTGTGTGTATTGATGGGATGTTTCTAGTTTACCCAGAGCTTGTTTTTGTTTAGACTAGGATAATTTGGGGAAGGCAAGCTGGTGAGAATATAGCAATCTCTGCAAGTAATCATGCAGTGACTTGGTAAATACCAATAAAGCACAGTGTCTGTCTATGTGTCACAGCTTTGTGAATGCAAAGTAAAAGATAAATGGACTCAGTTTGAGTTTTGAGGCATTTTGGAGGGAGGGCTTTCTTAGCATCACCATCACAGTGCTCACAAGAACACTTATCCTGCCATGTGGCTGAGATGGGTTCTGGGAAAGTGTGAGCAAGAGCATGAGTATTGCTTTGGGAGTGTCACATTCCAGGCCACATGGGACACTACGGTTTTCAATACAACATGGACCATCAGTTTCCTTGTGTGCTTCTGGGCAGCAGCACTGTGTCTGTTTTGAATGCAACTACTGAGAGAATTGATGGAAATTTTTTTGTTGTTTTGTGACTGGGGAGAAGAAACATTCATTCTGTTGCTGGTTTGATCTTCAGGACCGTATTATTGATGCTGGCCCCAAAGGAAACTATTCTCGTTTTATGAACCACAGCTGCCAACCAAATTGTGAAACTCTAAAATGGACAGTAAATGGAGACACTCGTGTTGGCCTGTTTGCTGTGTGTGATATTCCTGCAGGTATATCAGCTTATGTTGGGTTTGTTTTCATTCTCTGTGTTAGACCTTTTGTACAGTTATAAGTGGGGCAGTCACAGTTTAACTGAAACCGTGCAAAATATTTTTGTAGAGGAACATTTCTGTATCTTTTCAAGTGAAAATAATGAACATAACGAATGGGGCAAGAAGGTTATTTGAAAATAGATCCTGTTTTGTGTGCACACATATATCTGTATGTATCCATAGCTGTGATAATAGATGAGTGAGCAAGTACAAAACCAGAACACAGATAATTTTATCTTTTCACTTGTAATAATGTTGATAGACATTGTTACCATGTCCTTCATCATGAAAGAGTGTGTCTTATCTTACTCAGGGACGGAGCTGACTTTTAATTACAATCTTGACTGTCTGGGCAATGAAAAAACAGTCTGCAAGTGTGGTGCCCCAAACTGCAGTGGATTTCTTGGAGACAGACCAAAGGCAAGTAATGTATCAAGAGATTTTGACCATGTCTTGTCTGCTAGCCTTGTTTTTTTGTTTTGGGGTATGCATTTGTGGATCAGTTCTACATTATGATAAGAATTAATGTTGCTTGAACAGATGCAAGCTGCCCTCTGAGGAAAAAGTTACTATTTCTCTTGCTGGGAAGGCGAGATACACTTTTGCCAGACATAACCTTGATGCTAAAGAATATATTTTTATGCTGTAACAGTGCAGCAGTTGATACTGGTATTGGAAACACCCTAAAATATTTTCTTCTACTTTCTCCTGTGAGAAAGTATTTACTTTGGGTCCTGAATAATAAATATTCTTAATACTATCACTAGCTTCTGGAATCAAAGCATGCAAAAGAAGGGGTTGCAGAAGGAATGACCTTCCCAGTCCTGTTTGAAGTGTGGGGAGGGGAAGGGTTGTAGGAGTTAGGACCCAAGTAAGAACAAGCCCAACCATAGCCAGTGAGATTATGCTGACATTACAGTTTTTATTACCCCCATCTAAATCTTAAAATATTATAATTTTGTTAAGACTTGGTAAAAAAAAAATCAGTTGAACTGAAGAACTAAAAATTAGGGTTTCAAATGTGAAAAAAAAATTATACCAAATTACCTCAAGAAATGGTGTGTATGATTCATGTCAGGTCAATTTAAAACCTGTAATCCAGCAGAAGTTGATGTGGCTTCCTGAAGGGCTGGCATAGGAGTGGGAGGGAAAGCACAAGTTCGTTCCCAAGAGAAAAAAAATCTCAGTTGTGGATGCAGAAAGGCTGCACCTTTGTGTGGTCCTTCACACTGCTCAGTATCAAGCACTTCAGCTGATGGACTTAAAATCTTCAGAATTTGCATAGCTGGGTTTTGTTAAGGGAGAGGTTTAAGTGAGTTTTTACTGAAGCTTGTCATCACTTTATGTAGACAGCCATGAAGAAATGAACTGTTACAGTTCAGTTTTGCAGGTCTGCCTGCAGTGGTAGATAGCATGGGCTAATTTTAAGGAAAGTAGGTAATGATTACTGGGGTGAGGAGGAGGGAATGATGGTAGGGATGTTGGAAAAAACATCTAGAATGAATTTTTTATGCTCTGGTGAAGGAGAGTTGAAGTGCAGGAGGCAGAATGTCAAACTGAAGCAGAGATAAGGCTTGGTATATTCTTTCTGCTGTCATGGACACGTTTGTAGTTCCTGCTGTGCCTTCATCAGAGAGAAGTGGAAACTGGTTTTAGTAATTCCAGTATGAAATTGAAACACAACTGGAAGAGAAAAATGGATATTGAAATGAAATGGTTGGTGCTGCAAGAATGAGATGGGGGTAAATTAACCACAAGTACATTACACTGAAACTTGGAATACATTTTTTTCAGTGACACGAAAGTGGAAGAGCTTTCTAGTAGGAAGGGATTGTAGGGACAAGATGCTTTTCACAAGGATCAGTGTCATATTTTTTTTGATCCACACAGATAGTTTTCCTTTGCAAAACTGGCATTTACACCTTTGCATTTTACTCCCTCAGAATTCTTCCACTAATGCCTCAGAAGAAAAAGGCAAAAAGACCAAAAAGAGAACACGGAGACGCAGAACAAAAAATGAAGGGAAGAAAGAGTCTGAGGATGATTGTTTCCGTTGTGGGGATGGAGGTCAGCTGGTGCTGTGTGACAGGAAATCTTGTACTAAAGCTTATCACCTCTCCTGTCTTGGCTTGGTGAAACGTCCTTTTGGTGAGTCAGCTTGCCACAGAAACTTGTGTGAATAGGTAACTTGGGCAGGTACCTTGTGTATTGCATTGAAACCTTGTCAAGAGTGCCACCTTGAACGCTGTTTTCATAGGGTTTGTGCATCATGTAGAAGCTCTTCTTGAGTATGGAGACAAAATGATGGCCTTCCTCCTGCCCTTCTGGCAAAATAAGCCTTTTCTTCTACAAATGTAGGTAATTGAGTACATTACTGGGTAGGAGCACTGTGTCCTTGTCACAGGAAAGTTTATAAGAAATGCAGGAAGCCAGTTGAGTTCAAGCTAGAATAGCAGCAGCATCTGGAATAAGGCAACTTGGAAAATGATAAGGAATCAAGCATCAGGTTGCAGTTCCAGATACCATAGGAGTTACCTGGTTCCAGTCAGCAGTCTCAGGTGTGGGATATGAAGAAGTGAAGCAGGCAAAGCCTGTTATCCCCAAAATAAGTATATCAGTGGCATGGTAAACTCTTCTAGGGCAAAAGAGAGTCTGTAGGTATGGCACACCAGCCATCCCTGAGCAAAACTTGGAACAAAGAGGTGAGTGTTTTAACAGAAAGCAGTAGGTGAGTGAATGTTTGGATACTGCCAGCTTATGAGTTCTGTAAAATGCTGTTGAGTAAAGCCTGAATAATTTCTTCCAGATAAAGTTCACTGCTGAAATTAAATGAATGTCCAGTCTGCTGCTTACTACTGTCAGTTGAGCTTTGGAAGTATGATGTAGCATTGTGATTTTAGAGATTAGCCATTGTAGCTGCTGTCTCATCCAGCTTTGTCAGGAAAGTCATGCATTGTTCAGCTGCTAAAACACAAAACTTCAAAGGATGATGACAAGTTTTAATTCCCACTAATGTGTTCTTTGGTTTTGATCACAGGAAAATGGGAGTGTCCTTGGCACCACTGTGATGTTTGTGGCAAACCTTCTGTTTCTTTCTGCCACTTCTGCCCAAATTCTTTCTGCAAGGAACACCAAGATGGGACAGTACTAAATTCTATGTTGAATGGACATTTATGCTGCTCTGAACACGTTCTTGGGGTGGATTCTGTTGAAACTCAGAAGACTGAGAAACCCCGCAAAAAACTGAACAAGTTGAAGGCTAAGAGAAAGCAGAGGAACAGATGGGTGAGAGCTGAATGCAAATAGTCATGGACTGCAGTTTCTACTGCCAACACTATCTTGTAGATAAGTTGTGAATATGACCAGGGAAGGACACAATTTTACATATATTCTGTAAAGGTTACATGGGGGCGGGGGGGGAATTTTTTGTTTTGTTTTTATAAATCCACTGAGCCAACCACAGCAGATTTCTGCTGCTTCTGCACTGATAACGAACTTCATAGTTCAGAAAATTTCAGGACAACCCAAACTTATTACTCAGCATTACAGTTACACTTGAATTGTTACGAATGTAAAAGGTTCCCTCCAAAAAACTTTCAGATTGGAGGTAGGGTAAAAAATCAAACCAGGTAGGCGTAAACGTAGGTTTTTGAGATAGTATTTGTCAACCAACAGATGTTTAAAATAGTATATCCTTGAAAGAAGATAATTAGCTCTCAAGTCCTTTTAGGTAAGAAATGGCTTGGTCTGTGGTCCCAATGAGATTTGCTTGCCTTGTGTGTTTTTGAGCAAGTGCTTGAATGCCATCCATGATCCACGTGTGTATCTGGCTGTAGCCACACATAACAATTTGTTTGTGCTCTTATAAAATAGCTCTCTGATCATTCTTTTTAAAATATCCTTCCACCAGCAAATGTAGTGTGTGGTGGGAAAGGCTCACCCCGTACCAGAAATGGGAAATCTTACATTGTAAGAGATTTTTTTCTATACTGTTTTTTCCATTATTTTATTCTAGCAAAATACAAGTGACTTGATCTTGCAGAGCTGTACAAGTCTGGATGTAAAGGGATATTTTGTCTTGCACTCTAGGCCAAATGCTCTAGGATTTTTGTGTCTCAATAAACATAAACCATACAAAAACTACTATTTGAAAAAAATTACTTGACGTGAGAGAAATATCCAAGCTGTAGTACTGATGGAAATAATACTAGAACTAGGAAAAAATGGTAAAGAAAAATGTCTTCACCCATTTTCTTCCCAGTGCATGTCATTGGTGTGTGATGAGGCAGTGTTGCAAGTAAGTTCTGACTTGTGCCATTGTTACAAGCCTGTGTAAACATGATGTACCCCTTCCTGTCCATTAAGTAATTTGTGTATGTTCTAGCTTAGTTTGCCTTTAATAGTGCAGAAACTCTGTGTAGCCCTTTTGAAAATGAAGCCTTGATGTATCATGAAAGTGCATGGGTTTTTTCCAAAGCATTTCTACAGGATTTGATTGCAGATTTAGTTTTTGAAATTACCAAAATCCCCATTCGTTCCCAACAGATAAAAGCTTTGGTTTTATTAGAAGGTATTAATTGAGAGAGGTTTTAAATGTAGCATTGCCCTATCCTGAACATTTTAGTTTTTATTTTGTAACCAAGCTGCTTTGTTCTTTTAATCAAATTTTATGAACCCTGTTGGAAGGTTAATTTTATTTTTCAAATAATTTTTTTAAAATAGCACAGATCAAAACAGGGGGAAGTGTTACATGTTTGCATTTTTAAAGTGGTATGCCAAGTCTTGCACTTGAGTTAAAAATCAGTATTTCTTATTTGATTTTGAGGGAAACTTGGACTAGGGCTGAAGCATAAGCCTGTGCCTAAAATCAAACCCAAAAAGCTGTATTATGTATGTTTCTCTAATACTGTTTTTTGAGGAGAGTAAATTGAGATCAGGTAGTAAAGCAGAAAAGCCTCATCACTTTTAAACAAAATGAAGGAATTTGATGTCATTGGGACCATTCTTTGAGTTACTCTACCACGTAAGGAAGGCTTTATGAAAATACCTTTAAATAAGTTATTATAAAATTTTACCTTTACATTCCGTTACCTTTTTAATTTGTTAATTTTTTAGGTGTTTTGTTGCTTTTTCCTCTTCATATATAGGTGTAACAGCACTGGCACCCTGGAACAGTTATTCCCCAGGTCCTAAGAGGCAGATTCCCACTCCCAGGAGCCACCATAGTTACAGAATGGCCACAGTACCACCCCCCTTGGCCTCTCAGGTGGGCACATTTAGCACAGCAGGATGCAGGACAGCCACCCACGTTGTCTCTGTGGGTAAAAAAAAGAGTTTTTTAGGCATTCACAGCAATCCCTCTCAGTGCTCTTTCCATGCCACTCAATTTACACAAACAGATCTGAGCAACTGGCTGTTGGACTTCCAGCTTCCTTCTACCTCTTCTCCACTCTTGACTTCTCAACTCTTGGGGCCAATGAAGGTTTTAACATCACTGAGTCTGCACACTAGGAGTTTGCTTTTCAGCTGCTAGGAACTGATTCCTTCTGCTGATCACAGACTTTGGAGATGGATTTGTGAAAGAAATGTGGACACTGTTCTCCCTGGATATGTGCTGACCATGTAACCCTCAGCTAAGTCACTCAGGTAGTGATCTGGTAGAATTTTAGTTTCTGAATCAGAAAAATCACCTGAATCAGGGTTTTAGGTGTTTGTTTAATGAAGGCTTCTGTACCTTACTCTGTGGCACTGGGAAAACAGCCTGAAGATTTGTTAAAAAAAGAAGACAAAAGAAAAGTTGTTTCACCATTTTTGTTTTTTTTTCCCCAAGGAAAACTATAAAAATTAAGCTTTCTCATTATACAACTCAATACTTTTTAGAATTCAGCAACTTAAAAGATTTTCCATTTCAAATTCATTCATCTAAATAGCCTTCAAATATGGCATATTATGTGGCATTAAATTATGTACTTAGTGTCTTGCCCATCAAAGCAGAACAAATTCTTTACTTTTCCAGCAAACTTTCAAAGCTGGTACATGATAGCCAAATTCAGAATTTGTTCTTTTATCACTTGAGCAAGGATAGAAACAATTTTAAGTTGAATATGTTAGATGTGTTTTCATACCATCTAGGAAGAATTATAAAAATGTCTGTTTTGTTCAATAGCTTTGTGTTCATGGTCAGTTTTTAGGGTTTTTCTTTTGTTTTTTAATTTTAATTACTTGGAAAAGCAAAACATCTTGAAAGATGTATTAATGGGATTTTTCCACATTGTTGAGTCACATTATTCCATGTCTGACTGCTTGAGAAACTTCAGTGTCTTATTAAATATTAAAATTTATTCCTAGTTATTTAAGAAGTTGCTACTTATTTTTTTGTAAAACAGTTCTGTGTAGTTATTTTTGCACCAATTTCTTTACAGAAAAATGAAATTATACATACTAAGCAATTGTCATCTGACAGTGAGGGACCTGGATGCTGTTCTTCCATAGTGGAAACTTACACTCTAGGACTTCCTAAAAGACTGAAAATAATGTTTTAAGTTTACGGGGTGGTGACAATGATTGTGCTTTGCCTTGTTTTCAGAGTATTGCTTATCAAAAAAAATATTGACACTTTTTTTTTTCAGCACAGCTTTTCCTGTTCTAGCACCATTTTCTATGGCTCATAATTTTACAGGCTTTAACAGCTTTGAGTCATATTGTCCTACCAGCTCTGTTCCCTTGGTTTTCCTTTAGCTATGACTGGTGCTGTTCCTGCTTCAGCAGGAAAAAACATTTTGTTTAGTTTTTTTTTTTTTTTCAGCTGGGTTTTGGTTTGTCTGGTTTGACTTCATGTGGAATCTCCTATCTGACAGCAGTGACATTTCTTTTTAAGAGCATTGCAGAAAAGTGAGAGTACTGGATTATTGCTGCTCTCCTAAATCATCTGGGGCTGTGCATCAGGATTGGGTCCCTCTGGTCATCCTGTGAAAAGCCAAAGTTTTTGCCAGTTGAGAAACTTAACACCTGCCTGCTAAAGCAACAGTTCAAGAAAGACCATGGGGAGGATGTGGGGACCTCTGCCCCTGCTGTACCCATCCCATCCCCCAGCTCATGGGGCTGGGAAGCAGGAAAGGGTCCTTTGCAGGCAGCATTTCCACTGCTGAGCACAGCACAGGAGGAGTGGGATAACCCCATGCTGTCCTCAGGTGGCCACTGCTGCCAAGGCTCTAGTTATTTATTCTCTGAGCTGGGAAAGCCCTGAGAGCCATTGGATTTTTAGTGAGGAGATGGGCACATCTCCTAGGAGTGAAAAATGTACCAAGTGTCTTCCATGGCTGGTCTGTTTGGCTCCCAAGGATGGGCAGAGTTTCATATCTTCCATATCCAATTCCCTCAAGACTGATGGAAGTCCTGACCTGCTTTTGTACCTCTAGTATGCAGAACCCCCTTCCATCCAGACATATAAGGGATATATTTGTCCAGGAAGCAACCATTATTTTAGGTGCATGTTCTTCCACAGTTAAAAGCTTTTTTTTCCCCCTCCCCCCCCCCCCCCCCCCCCCCCCCCCCCGAGGAAAAAAGTGTTTATTTGTGAATGAAGGCAAGAACTGCAGGGGGAGACTTTTCCCTTCGGTCCATTGTAGTACAGCAGGCTGCTGGGTTGGTTTGCATAAGCAGCCACAACTCAGAAACTGAGTTTTATTTCTCAGCATGTATTTTAGCTGTACAGAAATGGGTTAAACATTTTTCCTTGTACACAGATTTCTGTATTGCCCCAGGCAAAAGAGAACGGGGTGCTTGCCAGCAGCATGTCCTGGCTACCAGCCAGCATAGACTGGTTCTGTGTGCTCCAACCCCCCATAATTTTTGTGTCCTCCTGAGCCTTGGAGCAGGAGCAGAGACTTTAATGATTTCTTGTTATGTTCTTGCATTCTTCTCAAAATTATTAGAAAGACAGCAAGGATTCCACCTGGAAGGCAAAGGAGGGTAATTACTCTCAGATGGCAGGTAAAGTGTCAGCTCTTGTTTGCTCTAGGGATTCCTCATTGAAATATCCTTTTCTGGTAAATGAAAGGTTTTGGATTTTTTTGTCTCCTACATATTCTGCACAGAAGTATTTGGCTACCTAGAATAATAAATACTCCAGCATTTCCGCTTTACTTTGGAAGCTGCAGAGAACAGCAAGTTTGAATGAAATAACTCGGTAACTTGCTTTCCCTCTCATGTTGTTCTCTGTGGAACTCTTGATTTTCCTTTGCTGATCCCACTGAAGGATCTTGCTAAGAAACAACCTTGCTCTGTGCAGCACAAGAAGGACCTGACCTAGAGTAACGTTGAGTCTAGACTGAGATCAGGACTGTCAAGAAAAATTACTTCTGGTTGGGTGTAGACATGGAAATACTCAGCACATAACAAGGGCTGCAACATTCTGTTTGTTTGTTTCTGGCAGCAGCACAATCAGAGAAAATTGATCCTAACAGAAGAGAACAAATCTGTCTCTGTGAGGCAACATGGCCAGACAAACACATCCAGATTTAGGTTGTGGGAGCAGACAGTCTCATGGTAAACAATTATATATTCACAGTGTAGTTTCCAGGAAAAAAAGCTCATCCACCCATTAGCTTGCCCTGGGAGCTAATTATAGCAGGTGGCATCTAAGATGAAGATGCTCCTCATATTCAGGAGGTGCTGGTGTTGGTTACAAGGCAACACCACAGCAGCTGACAGACCCCCCCCCCCCTATCCTGCTGGATATTACAGCAGAGTTACAGGGGAGGAATACTTTTAGAAAACTTCAAATTTCATCCTAAAAGGAAATTGTCCTTTTCCCTACTTTTTGGCAGATGAGAAATTCCTGTTTTGGGGCCCATACCCACACCTGCTTCTAAATGACAATAGACATTCAACCTTCCTTGAGGGCAAATACAGCATTATCCCTGCTTACAGTTTGGGGAAGGATTATTGTTGGCATTTGAAAGCAGCTAGAAAGACTGTCACTGGAAATCCATGTTTCCAGGAACATAAATTACAGCATCCAGAGAACACTGTTGGCGTAACAGGAAGGTGCCCAGAGCTTTACCAGAGGACACGGGAGGGTGACACTTACCTCCTGAGAAGGTGACCAGGAGAACAACTGTGAGGGGAGTCAGCTGGCAGGAGTCCCCTGACTTGTAAAGGAAAAGCTCCTTGCAGTACTGGGGCTCAGCACTGCCCCTGGGGCAGAAGGCATCAAGAGGGCACTTCATGGGCAGCACATCTGGGCTCTGCCCAAAAAAAGAGAGAAAGCAGCTCAGCCACTCAGCACCAACAAACAGGCAAAACTGCAGCAGGTAACCAGGGTGAAGGGACACCTTAGCAGGGCCAAAAAAAAAATAAAAAATCAGAAGGCAGTGACCCAGGAAGGAGCCTGCTGTCCTTAAATCCAACCTCAACCTCTCTGCCCCAGGGGTTCCTTGGAGCAGGGTGGAGAGCAGAAGGTGTCTGAATCACACCCCCTTGTTAATGGATGCACCATCCTCTGGTTTGTCCCCTCTGTGGACCAGTGGGACTGGGCAGCTCCAAGGGTGCCACAAAGCCAGATTCCCACATCTCCCTCCATCAGGGCTCTAGGTTTAAGGAAAGGAAATCAGCTCACATAAAACTTGTTCAAAGAAGTGTATTTAGGTATTTAGCTTGCCACAGGACAGCTGTATTTGTTAATCCCACCTGTCTTACCATCTGAGGAGACTTACAGGGCAGTAGTGATTTTCTGGGCACAGGTCACAGCTCTCCTTGCCCCTCTGTAATTGGTATTCTCCTGTCCTGCAGGGCTTGCAGTTGTTGTCGCTGGGACCTTTGAAGGTACCTAAAGCAAATAAGCACAAAATTAAGGTCTGGGACTGGACCCCTGGGGCCTTTATGATTGCATATGGATGAATCAGCTTTCAAAGCCACATGGGGAAAGGCCACTAAAGGCTTCATGTGCATAACAAAAGCTGAGCCTGGACTTTGGTCGGTGGCAAAGGGGCAGGAAAGAGAACAAACAGGGACAGAGGGACTAAAGGATTTCTGGTGTTAGATCTGGCAAACAGAGTAAGTTTGAGCAGGAGTGCGGTGGGAGATGGGTTTAGTAGCGAGCTCTGGCTTTAAAGCAAAGCAGAGGTTGGAGCTGGGGGTCAGCAGGGTTTCCTCCTCTCTAATTCTGGATTCAAACACCTTCTTCAGCTGTTTGAAACTTGCTGAGTTAAGTTGAGATCATGGCTCAGCCTCCTTAGCTTTGTGGGAGCAGACCAGTCACAAAAGTCCCAGCTCTCAAAAGCTGTAAATGCTTTTCTGGATGTCTAAAACACAACTTGACAACAAAAAAACCCTGGTGCTGTCTCTGGAGAGGAGACTCAGCCATCTGAGGGGACAGCCAGAGAGCTCTGCCCTCCCACTGGGGTCTGGTGTTAGTGATGGGACCACCAGAGTCATTTCCTCACTTCCCCTCACTGACTGCTCCCTTTGCCACTGCTGCTGCTTCCCAGTTCCAGGCAAAACCCTTTATTCCCAGGATCTGCTGGGTCAGGGTTGCAAGGCTTGGGAGGGAATAATTCCTGGTGGTCCTGAGGCCACCAGCTCCCTGCTGGGGTGTCACAGCCCCCCCCCATCCCCTGCAGGTTACCTGTGGGGCAGGACACACACTCCTCTGACCCCTCCTGAAGAGCCTCTTGCCCAGCAGGACAGGGCAGACACATGGTGCAGCTGGTGGTGCTGGGGGGATGAGAAGAGACAGAGAATGCTGCAGTTGGACAAGCACTTGGAAGATCAGCCCCCCAAAGCCAGCACAGGCTGGATTCTCCAGGCACTACACCTTTTTCCAGTCTGTGGGTATTTCTGGTGTCTCTCCTGGGTGGTCTCACTAAATGTTAGGGGTTGGAAGGGACCTCTGGAGATCATTTAGTCCAAGCCTCCTGCCAGGGCAGGTTCACCTGGAGTAGGTTGCACAGGATGGCATCCAGGTCGGTTTTGAATGTCTCCAGAGACAGAGACTCCACCAGCACTCTGGGCAGTCTGTCCCAGTGCTGTTACCCGTAAGTTTTTCCCCTATGTTTTTGTTGAATCTGTTGTGTCCCAGTTTGTGACCATTGCTCCTTGTTCTGTCACTGGACACCACTAAAAAGACTCTGGTCCCATGGTTTTTAGTGCTGGGCACATGATGGCATTTCTGTACTTTTGCTTAATTGCATGAAATTTGTAGGAATTTGCCATCCCAGAAGTCACTATCCTGTAGCAGACTTGGCTGGAATTTGTCAGGAGGTGCTGAAGGGAGCTGGGAGGGAGACCTGCAATACAGCTGGGTAAGCCCTGGACCTGATCTTGCAGCAGTTTAATCATATTCCAGCAGCTTTCTGTCTCATGGACAAGCAAGGTAAGAAGGGAAATGTCCATGTACTGATGGATCTGCTGGGAACATAAACCCCACAACCTCTATGCAGGTGCAGAGCCCATCACAAGGTCCCCCACCAGCACCTCTCCCAGACCTCTTTCCCACCATGAAGGCAACTTCACAGCCAGGGTAATTTACCTCATGCCTTCTGCACATCTAAACTCAGGATAAATAAATCTTTTCCTGATTTCCTGCTTCCCTTCCTTCACCCGGCATCCTGGAAGGATCCTGTCCGTTCGTCTGCCTGTGGTCCTGATCCGTGCCAGCCCATATCTGTGTGTTCCTGCCTCCGGTTCCCGACTGCTGCCGACTCCAGGAGTCCAGCCTGGACTTTCCCAGGGCTGCCCTGCAGCCTCAGTGGTGACGTGAGAGTTATTGGGGGAAAGGAGGGGGGAGGAATGTGGTTTCCATTTTCCTGTATATTTGTATATATTTAGTAATTTTACCTATTTATCATTACTGTTTCATTAAAGTTGTGTAGTTTAGTTTCCAACCCAAAAGTCTCTCTCAGCTTCAATCTACAAGCCCCAGAGCATCACTGAGCTTGTTCCCTGTGCCAGGACCAGTCTGTGGATCATTGGTGTGCAGTGCTCACACAATGCAGTGATAGTGACAAGGGCGTGCTCTGCCACCTCATCCCAAGGTACCTCCATAGCCAGCCAGGCTCTTCCCCTCCATCCTGCCATCCCTGTCACCATGGTCACCACCAATGTCCCTACAGCTGAAGTGGCAGGTGACTTGCCTTTTGGCCACTCTATTGGGTCTTCTAGCTCAGTGGCCAGAAGAAAACCACCCTGACAGTCAGCATCACAAGGAGACTTCTTACTTGCAAAATGATCCAGGCAGGCAAGGCAGACATGAAGTTGCATTTTGCTCAGAGCTAAAAAAGCCTGAAAAGGAGAAAAGTAAGGCTTCAGGTTCCTTCTTCCACCCATCACTGCCCCCCAGCATTGCATACTTGCATATCTCCATTTTGCAAGCAACCAAATCAGCTCCCTACACCACACTTCAGGTGACATTTCATGGGCCTATTTAGGACTTTTGGGTTTGTATTTGTCAGAAGCCTTGAAAGAGAAGTAAAAGTTTCCCAGCCTCTTCTGCCCTGCTGAGGGATGCCATGAGGCTTGGGCAGATTTCCCTGGTGTCACTTTTGTGTCCTAAACCCCACCAGGGAATCAGAAAGCCCTGACAGCCTTTGCAGCACAACAGGTTGAACGGGACCAAAGCTGTAATGGACAATCCCAGTGCTGCCTCCTGGGTTATTCAGTTGGATTTCTGGACAGGAAAAACTCCCCCCATTCACCCAGTTCCCTCTCCCTGCAAAGTCTGAGGTGCAACTTCTTCCCCTCAAAGGGAAGCACAAAAGACCCATCAAGCAGGGCAGCTCTCATCCCCATCCCTGCAGCACCCAGACCAGGAAGGGCAGGAGGGCACATTCAGACCCTTCTCCCCAGAGCACCACAAGGACAGAAATGCCCCAAAACCCAGGGTATGGGCAGGGGGGCTGGCAGGACCCAGCTTGTGAGTCCCTGCCACACCAACAGGAGCCTCCAAAGCCAAGAGAACACCACTCAGGAGTTCAGGTGGCTTTGGGAGGATGCAGCCTGTTCCTCCTCATCATCAGGTGGGCTTTTTGATGCACATCACTGGTCACTGCCATGGGGCCAGGTGGGACAGAATTCATGTTCAGAGAGGCCCTGGGAGTGGTGTGGGCAAGATCTGCCTTGCACACCCTTCACACCAGCCCAGATGGAGCAGGATGGCAAGGAAAAAAGAATTTCTGAAGCTGGTGTCTGCGTGACTCACGGCAGCAATGCCACCAAACCTGGGCAGGGATCACCAAGCTTCAGGTGCCAGCTGAGCAGTTTGGTGGCTGGGTTTGCCAGGGAAGAGTTGTGCATGTATGAGGAGCACTTAATTTGTGTGCAGGCTGCACTGCCCGAGCTAATGAGGGGTTTTGCATAACTAAATGCTGGTCTGTTTTGAACTCCTTGTTACTCTGTCTGCAGACACAGTGTGCCAGGCTCAGATTGCAGAAGCCAGCTGCCACTGCTGGAAACCCAGTTTCTAATGTCTGGGGAACAAGGAGAGCATTACACTAAATATTCAGGCTGCAGAAGGTTGCCTAACTGAAAACAAAGATGATTTAGACTCATTGTTGCCATGAAGAATAGGGAAAATACTTCATTTTCCTGACACCCTCCTCCCCCTTGTGCTATAACTGAATTTCATAACCCTTCTTTCCCAACTTTCTGGGAAAGGCTTTGGTTGCAGTGTTGCTGTTACCTTGTTGCAAAGAGAAGCAGGAGATCTGTTCTTTTCCTTTTAATAAAAACGTCAATGCCAGAACGAGAAGAGAGCCATGGCTCTATTTTTAGCCTCAACAAAATAACCTGTTTACTCCTCCCTGCTTTTAAGCTACCTGGTAATTGCATCTGGCCATGGGAAAAAGCACCATGTAGCCTGATGAAGGTGCATTTGGGTTGAATACAAATCCAAGCCCACCTTTCTCACATGCTCTGCAGGCTGCAGCCCCAGACTCTTCACCAAAATATCCAGGTGGGCAGGGAAGGCACAGGATGCTCCTTGGGAAGCTGGGACAGAAGGGAGCAGAGAGTGAGTGCTGGTTTAAGCCTGGATTCTCCAAACACCACAAAAATGTTAAACCATCCTATGGGAGCCCTGAGGCCTGTGTGGATGCTCTGGAGACATCCATACACATCAGGCCCCCTCCCTTCCATTTCCCTCCATCCCTCCCTCTCCTGGCATCCCTCCAGCACCCCCTGTCCCTGAACCTTCTGGTCCCGAGCTCTGTGTTGCCCTCACTGACAGGAATGTGGTGACCTGGAGCTTGGTCATCATTTATTTTAAAGCACTTGAAGGGGGTAGCAAAGGTAAGGCAGATCCCTCACAACTCAAACAGTAAGGAGGGAGCATGGAGGAGGAAGCTCCTCAAACTCCAGGGCTGCTGCAAGCCATGGCCAGGTCACCCTTTGCTGCTGCCAGATTTTGCTCTGTCCCCAAGGGCTCTGGTCCAAACTGAGCTGATCTGGGAGCGGCTTGGTCCTGGGAAGTTCTGGCCACCCTTCCTGTCCCTGAAGCCACCCAAGAGACAAACCTCACCTCTTGCTCACAGCAGACATTGGATACACCCAGGGAAAACCCAGTGAGAATCAGCAAGGACTTCCCACCCACGTGTCCCTGCAGCCAGGGGACATTGGCAGTGTCCTCAGGACAAGGCAGGCTGGTGAAATGGCAGTGCTGGGATGTCTTGTTTTTCCACACTGTATCAGCTAAGGATATTGCTCCACTTGCCAACTTTTTAAATGTACAGAATACATTTGGACAGAATAGGGACTGAGAACATCCCTGAGCAAAGGGCAGAGGTGAAGCCAGCAGCCCAGAGGTATCCTGGGGAAAAGCTGAGGAGATGAACCCCACACCTCACTCCCAAGTGTCCCTACACCACAAAAACACCCATTCTCCCTCCTAAATCACACAAAAGATGAAGGGGGGAAAAGGGCAGCCCACAGAGAACTAGAACTACCATTGGGAAACCCTTGACACAACCACCTCCTGCCAAGGTTTTCTGGTGAGAAGGACTAATGCTGAAAAGGGGCACACAGGGAACCCTTCTACAGTCCAAAGGTAGCCTGGGGCTTTCTTCAGGTTTTGGACTACTTGCAGGTTATTTTAACAGGCACATGGCTCTTCTGGCTTGAGTTCCCTGATCCAGTTTGCCACAGAGCCACACAGGAATCTGGGAGCACACGGCCTCTCTTGCTGCTGCCAAGTGTTTACATGATGGGTGGGTGCTGGGGCAGCCAAATCCAGGGCTCCTCTTTTCCTTAGGGACACAAAACCCTGGACTTCCCACTGAGAAGCCACCCTGGCAGCACTTTTCTCTCTGCCCAAAGGAGGAGATTTTTCTGGCTGGGAAGTGTTTTGAGGAAGAGCATCTCCCACCCCATGCCCAGGGGCTGTCACTTACTTGGTGTAAGTCCCCTGTGGACAAGGCAGGCAGGATGGTTGCCCACTTTGGGGCTGGTAGTGGCCCAGTGGGCAGGAGATGCATGCTTCAGGGTCTGTGCACGAGCCCACAGCACAGCATGAGCAGCTCAGGGTGCCTAAAGCAGAGCAAAAAAGTCAGGATCAGGAGTCTGAGGCTTGAGTTAAACCCCAGTGCTTGTCAGGACAGGTGACTGTCAGGCATGCAATGTGTTGGGATGCAAAGCCTCCAGCAGGACAGGGTTGGAGGGTAGAAACTGTAATATTGGTACTAAAGATGATGCTGTGCATCATTAGTGAACTGAAGAACAGCCCTAAATGACAAAGCCTGACATGCATCAGGGTAGATTCCAGTTATTTAGGTAACTGCTTTCTAGTTTAATTTGAGGGGCCAGGAAGGTTCTCCTTGTTGTCTCTCCAACACACAAACAAAAAAGAAAAAAAGCCAGCATCCTCCTTTGGATTGCCAATAATTTAGGCTTATGGGAAGCAGAACTGAAGAGTAAAATCCCAGAGCAGAGGATTTGCCTTAAGCAGCAGCAGCTTTTCTGTGAGCACAGGCACCACAGCACTTCCACCAGACATGAATGAGCTTTAGCCCTCTCTGCTCCACAAATCAAACCTGAGCTATGCAGAATAATTGTGTGGGATTCACTAGAGCTGCAGACAGCAAACATTCCACCCCACTGCTGGAAGGAACCGGTCCTGGTGCAGCAGCAACCAAGCTCTGCCCTCCAGAAGCTCCCATGGGTGGGCATCCTGCATGGGACCCTGAGCAACCTCCTCCAGTGGGAAGTTTCCCTGCCCATGCAGCAGGGTTGGAACTGGATGATCCTTAAGGTCCCCCCCAACCCAGCCCATTCTATGACTCTACAATAGGAATTACCTCCTGTCCTCTTCAGATTTACCCTAAAGGATTGGAGCTCCTTATTCCTTTCTTTAAAAACGCCTTGCAATGGAGGCTTGTATTTTAGGGATTTTTTTTTCTTTTGGGGTGAAGTAGTGGTGTTAAAAAAAAAAACAAACAAACCACAAAACCACATATTACAACATAAATAACTTCTGGAAAAGGCAATATTATGTCCTCCTGGCCACGACAGAATTTGACCAGGTAGCTTCTTAAGCTCCAATGAAAAGGTTGTTTCTTAGCAGATTCTCTTCCTAACATTAGAGAAGGAGAGTTGGAAACTGACCTTGTATTGGGCACTGTACCTCAAAACAACAAATCTGTCTGTGTGACACCTTGCATCCACAACCCTACTGCTGCTCCATTCCACTGAGGAGGAAGCTTTGGGAAGACCAGTGAGCAGCACACGGTTGGCAAAGGTCAAATTTTTAACTTCAGAAAGGTGCAGTGAACATGTGCTGGTTTCACCTCCCTTGAGGGGTCACTTTTCCACCTAACCCAGTATCAGGGGCTCTCACCTCCACTGGGAAATGTCCCTGGGGAGCACTGGGCACAGGCTGTGACATTCACTCTGCTGCAGTTGGAGGGCTTGGTGGTGAGGAAGAGAGATTCTGCTGGGCCCCCAGGAGAAGTGGTCAGGCCTGGAGGGGACACCAGGGCACTGGAGGATGCAGCCATCAGTCCTGCAGAGACCTGGGTGGTGACAGCTGTGGCAGCAGGCAGAGTCTGAGCAGATGTTCCTGTGCTTGGCCCAGCAGATGACACTGATGAGGACACAGCAAGGTTTGAAGTGGCTGATTCCACTCCAGCAGCAAGCGTGGCAGCTGCAGCTGGGGGAGCAGAGGCTGCACTGGGAGGTGCTGGGGTTGATGCAATGGGGACCAGGGTGCTGGTTGCACTGGGAGGTGCTGGGGTTGATGCAACGGGGACCTGGGTGCTGGTTGCACTGGGAGGTGCTGGGGTTGATGCAATGGGGACTTGGGCACTGGTCACACTGGGAGGCACTGGTGTTGATGAAATAGAGACCTCAAAGGTGGTTGTCTGGCCTAAAGTAACACCTAAGAGGAGAAAAAACATAATTAGAGGCCTAATTATTGTTCTCCCTGTAACGGAGGCTTCCTATTAGGCCTTTATCTACTTAACCCATGTGTTAACATCAAGCAAATGTCTATCTACTTAACCCATTGTGCTGACATCAAGCAAATATCCAGAAACTCCCTTCTGCTCCAGTCAATTCCAAAGCAATCCAGAAGCAAGGAAGCAAACAGCATTGGCAGCACCTGAGCATCCCCAGCATCAGACTTATCAAGGAAATAAATTAGAGCATCCATGAAGCCACAGCTCAGTAGATGTCAATGTCCAGGAGGTCTGACTCTCCTAGATAAAAGGGTGTGGGAATTGCCTGGAACACTTGATTTTTGTTAGAGGCAGCTCAAGACAGTTTACCCTGAGATCCCAAGACAATCAGATTTAAGATGCCTGTCAAAAAGCTGGCTGGTTTATCCCATCTCCGTTAAACGGATCAGCAAAGAAAAGTCATGGGTTTGGGATTTACTGGTTTGATTTTTTTTTTAAGCTGCTCTGAAGATCCATCCAGTGACCAGAGCAGAACCCTCAGGCCAAGACTTTGATTCTGAAATCCCTCCCATCAGAGCAGGGACAGCTGTAATCTTCAGAGAACAGGGGCATTGCTGCAGCTCAAGTTGTTTTTCTGGGATAGGCAGGGATGGGCACCTCTCAGCACACAACCATGGGAGATGCCTTCCAGGCTCTGAACAGGAGAGAGCCCCATGGAACTGAGCATAGAAAGCAGCAAGTTGCTTTCAGCGTAGCAGTCTGTGGTGCTAAGTGAAGGAAGCAAAGCAAAAGTGACATAGGCAGCTCCTGCCACAGCAGCTGTCAGTCATCTCAGGCCAGAAACTCCAGGCAGGGATTTGCCTTAAAATATCTGCAGCTTCTGAGCACAACAACCTTCCTGCAGCATCAGTGTCTGACTGCAGCTGGGAAGGTGCAGTTTGCACACCCAGAACCAGCTCACAGCTGAGCCCCCTGATGAAATGGAGGGGACATTGGCTAGCAGGAAAGATAGGAGGGCTACTTAAACAAAACCCAAGCCACTTTACGTGGGTTTTCAAGGAGCCCAAAGAGCTCAGCTGACACCTGGTGTGTAGATAAGGATGTGAGCAGGATGGGAAGCTCTGGACTCCAAGGGGCTACACCTTTGAGTGGTGGCAGCACCAGAGGACTGCAGACTCGTGGGTCCCTGCAGGCTTTTCCCAAGCCCAGTTTTCCCTCAGCCTTTGCTTTCTCCATCAGTTTGGGTCCCCTTCACATGAAGCTGGGCACCATGGGAATCAGTGCTTAGCACTGCTCTGGTACAAACACCACCACCATGGTGAGAAATAATTCTAGTTCAATTTCTACAGGAAGATCAGGACACTGAATAAAAGAATCCTCACAAAGTTGCAATCACATGGAGAGTGCAGGCTGGGAGGGCACACTGCCTGCTTTGTACTCCCAGTGCAAAAACCCAACTACTGGGTGAAGCAGCAGATGAGCTACAAGTCCTCAGGGTCCCTCCCCACATTGTGCAGAACAAGAAATTCTGAATTTAACAGAGAGTTTTGTGGTGTATTTGTTTACCTCAGGCCCCAACCCAAGTGACCTGCAGACAGGTCACCCCTCAGCAGACTCAGATGCCTGAAGTCACTCTGCTGCTCTTTCCTCCAGGCTGGCGATGAGCTGGCTCAGTTCTGGGTTTTATTAAATTCATCTCCAAGTAAACACCATCAGTAAGGCAAAGGGAAGGGGGAAGGCAGTGTCAATCAACAAAAGCATCAGCAGGGACACTTCAAAGTTGGGTCACTTTCATGTGATGCCTTAGCATGAAGTTTTACTCTGAGAGCCTCGAGGATGCCAGGGAAGGTCACTGAACCCTTATTTAAGGAGCTAAACTTCTCTGCCTTATAAGGCAGGCAGCCCCACTGACTTGCAAGGCTCACA
Organism: Calypte anna; assembly: GCF_003957555.1. NCBI lineage: Eukaryota > Metazoa > Chordata > Aves > Apodiformes > Trochilidae > Calypte > Calypte anna. The sequence continues at coordinate 16,026,944 of NC_044249.1, read as the reverse complement.
GACACTGGCTGAGAACTCTAAAATGCAGAAGTAATATGGACACTCCCTTTTTTTCTTCCTTCCATCTTGCACAACTGCACAGCCTGCCACTCAAAAAAATCTAATCCTGCAAGCCAAACAAACCCAGCCAAGTCAACAGGTACAGCTCTAGGTGAAGATAACAATCACCTGGTGAATTGAGGTGGTGAGTAATTGGTTCCTAAATCAACAGGTGAATCATTGGCTCCTGAAATGGAGCTTCCCCAAACTGTTTATTTTCAGGAGAATGCTAGACCACAGCTCATCCCGTTATGTGCTCAGCCTGCTCTAGATGCACACAGATAAAATGAGGCTCACCAAGTCCTCTGGAGCAGTTTTGTCCCTTGCAAAGGAACTCTGTACGATGCAAATTGTTCTGATAAGGCTGATGGGTTCACATGGCAAACAGGGGGGGAGGACATGGGGCCCCTGGCAGCCCCTGACCCCCCAAATGCAGGTAGACTTGGGTAAGAAGGGAGCAGGGCAAGACCTCACCTTCCAGTTGCAGGCAGCCAGAGTGGCCCTGGAAGGTACATGCCCTGACCTGCACCAAGTTTTGCAGATCCCACATAGCAGAAACATTAATGATAATGATACAATTTTTTAAATATATATGCAGCTAAGCAGTACAAAAGCACAAGAAGAACAAGGAGAGGAGCAGATAAAGGCATGATTACAAAATTGTTGAGGCATTTTTACATATCTTACATAGAGCCAGTTATCAAGTCAGCCTGACAAAGGGAACATACTGGGGCAAGTTGTTCCCTGAGGTTTAAGAAAAAGCCAGAAAGGCCACTGCAACTCCTCAATACCCCAAGTAACAGGGCTCCATTTCTCCTTTATTTCTTGGAAAAGCAAGCTTTTACATTTACAATATTCAGCCCACTTCTAATGCTACATCTCTTCCACCACTTATTTCTTGCCTTCCCTCCCCCTCTCTTGCCCTCCCTTCTGCAGCACCCCACGATTGTGAAGCCAAGCACTGCCACAAACCTCTGACTGCTTCTCCCACCTCAGTGCTCAGCACCACTTCAGGACTTACCAGTTAAATACGACATGGTTAAGGTCCAAAGCAGAGGAGATGGCCAGGCACTCATTTTTCCCTGAGTAGCAACACAACTTGTCAAAAGGCAGGATCAGCAGCTGATCTCCTACACCCAGCAGTTTATTCTCCTCCGGATTTGTGCCCAATATTGTCACCTGACTCTGATCAGGAGGCTTAGTGCAGTCAACCTCCCCCCAACAAAAGATGGTTTTATACTCAGAGAGTGCAACAGCTCTTAAAATATCACCGTCCTCCTCCAAGCCTACTCCAAATTAATTCCTGAGCAGAAGAGCAAACCTAAGCCTCTTCCCATGCCATGCAGAAATAAATACATGCAGGGGTCCTGCAGGAGGCCCTGGGCTTGTGGGGAGGAAGGGGGCAGAGCTGCACAGGAGCCCTGGGCTGGCTGCTAGCCAGCACCCCGTGACCTCATCAAGTGAAAGGATTTCATTTTTGAGACGTCCAGGATTTCCTGTGAGAAGAAAAACAACCCCAGAAGAGCCCAGAGTTCAAAGCAGTTCCCATGTTAACTGAGACCAACCATACCACAACAAAAATCCACCCTCTGGTGGGGATTGCAGAGCTTTCCCAGTCAGCCTCAAACTCCCCCAGCATTGCCCCCAAGGCTTCAAGCTTCATGCATGAAGTTCTTGTGACCAGGACCAAACTCAAAGATCCAGATGGGGATGATTTTGATGTAAGGGCATTAAGTTCAGCAAGGCCCCATTCCCATTTTCCATGTGGCATTTAGTGGCTATCCCTGCTCGCTGGTCAAGCCCTCAGGCTGGGTCTCTCTGGCCTCTGCCCACACTGCCTGAGGGCAGCTCTCCCCATGGTTTCCTCAACTTGCAGCCATGCTTTGAAAGGTCCCCCCTCTTTCCTTCTGTCCCCATCAGTCAGCACTGCTGAGCCTCCATTGCCACAGAGAATTTCCCTTCACCTATGGCTGAATGCCACATCTCATGTGTGACCCCTCTTCTCCCAAATTCAGAGGGCAGCTCATGCAGGACTGGAGATGCTCATCATGCAGAGCCCACCCAGCCATGTGTCTAACAAGCAGATCAGGTGCTGTCATGCACTGCCCATCTTTTGTGCTCCAAAATCCTCCACAGGGCTCCATATCACGAGCCAACAGTTGTAATTCCAACCCAGACTCCCAAACTTTCCTCACAGTGGCTCAGGTAGGGTCAGTTTGGCATCACACATGGTGCCCTGACTGTCCCAGGCCAGGAGCGTGGTTGTTCCCTACCTTGCACGGACACCACACAGGCTGGGAGGTTGTGCAAGGCAAGCAGTGCTTCCCAAGATGTACAGCCCATGCTACAGGAGATTCAAGTACCCACCAGTCCCTGCTCCAGGTCCTTCCCTGGTACCCAGAGCTCTGGTGGGGACCCTCTTGTGTCCTCCTGTCTCCAGCAACAATGGTCTTTTGATGTTAACTTGCCTCATGGTAGCTGCTGGAGGACAGGGCAGGCTCCCTGAGTTTGGTATCCTCAGCTCAGTTCACAGCTCAGTTGGTGGCCAGCTGGCATCCTGCTGTCAAATAGAACCTTAACCTGAAATGCCCCCTGCTAGCAAGCAAAGTGCCAGACTTCAGACTTCAGGACACAGCCCCCACAGCTCTGCACGAGCGGCCCCTTGCAGAGATGCTGCCCAGCATCAGGACAGGTCTGTCCTTTCCCTGCAGGCTGACAAGCTCTCAAGGTGACATTTCCCACCTCTGCTTGATTGCAAAGTCTGCATAGCATGTTTGGGCTCAGTCTGTGTCAGTAACACAACAACCTGATCCACCCCCATCCATTCAGCAATGCAGGTGATGGGCTGAGGGTCTGCAGGGGTGGATAACTGCATAAGCATCATTGCAGGGTGAAGCAGCCCTATGCACTGATAAAAAACACTGCCAGCAACTCCCCAGTGAGATTTAGTGCCATCAGAGCCACAGATGACATCAATTCCTCCACTGCACACTGCACCCCTGCTTTGGGGGCCTTCCCTGTGCCGCCATGCCCCAGTGACAAGCTGCCCATCTCCACAGCAGCTGCAGCACAGACACACACACACTGGAAAAGCACTGAAGATACAGTCACTTGTGAGGCTCAGCCTGACACATGGAAGAGAAAGAAAATGCATCTTAACCCCCCTTCCTGTGCCCCCAAAGCCCCTGCTTGGGTGAGCTACCAGAGCCCAGCTGGGAGGTGAGGCAGGCTGCTTGCCTCTCAGTTGTTTTAGCAGTTTGGGAATACTCTGACAGGAAAAGTCTGATGCCACTTCAGGGCAGAGAAGTCCAAACTGGTTCATTTAGAAACTCCTGCCCTGTCTCTGTTGAGATTAAATACTTTTGCCAGTTGATTCACAGTGTCCTGGCTGATCAAAAGCCATGTCCTAGGCTGACGCAGGGCTCTCTTCTTGTCACTTTGGTTGCTTTTCCATGGGTGGTGAACCTTGGGTTCCCAAATAAACCAGACACTGCTGCCTGCCCTGGAGATTCTCAGAACTTGTCTGACTCCTGCAGCACCAGTGGCATTTTTCCCCAGAACACTGTATCCTGCTAAGACCCCCCCATGGGTTGCACTAGTTCTGAGAAGCTGCCCAGCCTGGAGAGCAGAGCTGTAGGTCACTGCTGCCTGGAACCACACAGCCCCCTCCCAGATGGGCAGGAAAAGGAAATGCCATTAGATATTCCATCTGCAGAGGGCAGGCTTGGATTCCTGAGCTACCTGGGGATTACAAACCAGATGGCCAGCCCAAGAACATACCTCTCTTGGCTAAATGTCACCCAGGTGTTACCTACCTAATTGACCTGGCTGTTTATAAGAAGAGCTACTTATTTAATAAACAACCAACCAAAAAAAAAACCGAGCAAAGAGAGCATCTCAAGCACCAGCCCTCTCTGCAATGTCACAAGTGTGAGCTGCAAGCACGAGCAGGGCGAGTTGCCACCACCCCAGCTGATGGGAAGTGCTGTGGGGATGAAATCCCCCAGTGAGGGCCCAGCTACAGCAAGGATGGTGAGAGGACTGCTGAGAGCAGAGACATGTCCATCAGCTTGAGCATGGAAACAGCCACTGGGTAACCTCTAAGGTCAGAAACTACCAGAATATGAGAGCAGAAGGACCACTTTGTATCCTTAGGCTCTTCCCACAATTATCTGCCACTGCTTGGGTCCCTGGCCTGACAGACTCACTGCAGTGCCAAGTGACTGTCATACTACAAGCTGAGCAAGCTACCACAAAAATATCTTAGTTCCCACTCTGCTGAAGGAAAATACATTCCTTGGTGTACTGCATTCAGCTGTTTGACAAAGTAGAGTCCTTCAGACCAAGAAAAAAATAAAAGTAGGATCCTTTTTTTCCCCAACAAAAGCAAAGCACTGGAGAGCTACTGACTGCCATGGGATTCACTGCTCTGTGGGTGGGGAAGCAACTGGGAATCCAGAACCCCTTGGTATATAAATTAAATCTCACAAAACAGCACAGGAGACAAGACTTTAGGAGATCCAGCTGCCAGTCAAGTCAGGTGTATAAATTCAGCCTGTCCTCTGAAGCTTTCCTGAAAAAACGTAAGTGTATGCAGCCTCCCAGTCAGGAGGACATTTGCTACAGAATTATGACTGAAGTCCTCAACAGTTAAAGGTCATTTTGAACAGAAGAAGCAGGAAGAAGGGCAGCAGGAGCTGCCTTACTTCAGGTAAGGAGAGAAGTTGTGCCATGCTGTGCTGCTCCAGAATGGTATCAGAGCCAGCTCTGTGCCCAAGGGGACCAAAAGGCTTCTACACGGATAGAAAGTCAAGGAGCCAAAGCTGTTGTGCTCTGGAGAGACAGAAAACCTTGTGCCTGACCAGATGGCCACAGGATGGCGACACAGCTTTGAGGACCGAGGACACATTGAGTGAAGTCTAAAACCCTCAAGCAGAAGTCAGTGCTGCAGTCATCGGTGCTGTGCAGATGGACTAACAAAAGTACCAAAAGGCGATCAACGAATTTGGGTGTTAGAAAGTTGTTACAGTAACTTTTAAACAAGTTAACTCCAAACATTCCTTTTTTAAAAAAAGTGTTTCTTTTGGGCTTGGATTTAGAAGGAATAATAAAAAATTGGTAAGAATAACAAAATAAAGGTAACAAAATAAAACCTATAAGAAATAAAAGCATTTAAAAATATTAACATTAAATAAAAAATACAAATAGCTAGCCAAAGGCAAGGTGTAGCACCACAGCAGAGATTGGATGGTTTATCCAACCAAAGACATGATAAACTTCTGGAGTGAGTCCAGGTATTTTGGGTTTTTTTCCCCTCACAAGCAGCAGTGAACATTTAGTTCTTAATTAGTCCCCATCAGTGAAAGAGAGGGCATAAAAATGTGAAGAACTCCAAAACAGATCAGTGTGTCCTGGGTGGAGTCAGGGTCAAAGATGCAAATCAAACCCATCTAGTGCTCTGGGCAAAAAGCAAAAAAAAAATATTAACTACTCAGCTGCCTTAGAGCAGAATACAAAGAAAAGCATGATTTCATAAAATAAAAGGGAGTAAGTGTGGTTACCTGAAAAACGTCTCTCTAGGATCAGAGCTGAGTCACTCAGAATTACCCAGTCAGGGAGCACACAGCACCAACTGGAGGCTGACACATTCCCCATATTCTTGTCCTGTGGGGATTTAAACCTCTGAACATCCCAGGGCTGCAGATGTTGGGTTTTCTAGCAGCACCTCCCAGGGCAAGCCCACAACCTGCCTCCTTCATGAAAATCCAGCACAAATGAAAGAATGGACTCTTAGTCCAGTGCTCTGGCTCTACTGGATTCAAACCATGATCCAAAACCCATGACTTTGTAAAAGAGAAAAAACATTTGTCAATACATAGCTCAAAGAATCTCAAACTAAGCATCCTTGCATTTTCCTTCAGGACATTGCTTGTATTTCATTTTGTGGGCAGCTTTCAGCCATCAAGAAAAAAAGCCACGGAGAACTGCTCTGGCAACACTTCTTACCTTTGACAGCTCAGATATGATGGATTACCTGGTGTCTACAACTCCCAACTTTTCACTCCCCTGGTCTCACACTTTAGGAATGCTGGAAGGGTAGCTGGTGGTCTGTCTGTAAGAGAGTAAACTGAAATGCTTCAGGGAGAGGAGTTTACAGGCACTGTACCATAAAGGACATGGAAAATACAAATGGTTTATAACTCAGAGGGACAGCTTTTAATGCACACCATCAAGGTCTCTGCAGAAGCCATGACTAAAATGTTTCCCACACCGAAATCTTTTTCAAAAGAGTTATGTTCTATCCTTCTGCCAGAGCAGCTGACCTGGAACAGAATTCCTTTCCCAGCTATTTGATAAGGTCGATCTGACACAGAAAAGAAAAACCTTGGACTATGTCTGGCACTGCACCAGGACAGGCAAATGTAACATTGCCACATCACACAGCTGTACATAAGAAAATTGGAGTTTGGCTGCTTGGTCTCAGGCTAGCAGGACTCATCAGCACTTCATCTCTTAGTACAATATGGAACTTTATTATTGAAAAGAGTCTCAGTCCAGTTCCTTAGAAAAATCTAAATCTTTATTATACATACTGTATTACACTGAAAATACGTACCCAAAGACAGAATAATTTGAATTTACAACTGTACAAAAAAATAGAAAACATACGGGCTATGCTATAGATGTAACATTTTACAAAATGACAGTTCTTGTTAAAGGCACCAGATTCCCAGAGGGCTCTGGCTTAACATTTTTTAGTCTTCATTATCAGTCAGATCTTACTATGAAAACGTGATTCACTCTTGAACTGTACAATGTCAAAGTCTCAAACTTCTTTCACCTAGACAAGTGGTCTGCACTTTGACACAGCTTAGTGAGGGAAGTGACCAGTTTCATACAGAGATGTCAAGCAACTACCAAAGACTCCTCCCATTGCACCAGCATCCTATGGTATTTAACCAAAATATTAAATGGCAAAGCTACCATTGAAAATCAAGTTAAACCACAAAATACTGGCCCAATACTAGAGTGTTACCCATACTAAGCCTAGAGTGTTTTGTATGGAGATAACTACAGAACACCAGAACAGGAAAGAAAATGTTCTGTCAAAAAGAAGATGCAATCTATGACCAGAAGTCCTGCTCAGCATCCTTCTTGGGCTCACCTCTATTACATTCATTTCACTTTTTCTGGTCCCTTGTGGCAATTAAAAAAGAAATTGGAGTCTAAAGGAACCCAGCACTGTGCTGTAGGGCAAACTGTTAAAGAAGCCTGGGTATGCATGAATGTGTTCTTTCTCCCCTAAGCATAAAATCTTTGGACAGGACAGGGACAAACACAAGCCACTTTCATTGCTTTTTTCTCTCCAGTATTCCACCCTCTCAGAGTTAATAAACTGATCTGTATCATGCCTAGGCTGCACTGACTGGTGCAAGGCAAGAGAAGCTGGGACATCCTGCCTTGGAATGCACCTGGGAAGTCTGGGCTTATTACTTACTAAAACTTCATGCTTGGATAAATGGAAAGAGGAAAGGACACAAAACTTTAAACTACTACTTTGGTCAGTTTGTCAGTACATTTTCAAGTCATTCCAGAGCCAAGTGTTTTTGTTGAAACTCACATCACACACTGAGCCCCATTGAAGGGAATCCAGCTAACATCCAAGTGACTGAGTATGCAAGACAAAAATATTAAGTTCCAGGGCCAAATTTTGTTCTGTATATACCAATTCCATGATATTGGAATTTAAATGTTGATGCTGCCCTTCCTAAAGTGACTCATATTATCCCTATTTTCAAGCCACTGATTCAGTGGTTTCATTCTCTGAAGAACTCCATGTAGTTTTACTTCCTACTGTATCATTTTACCCATGTTGCAAAGACTTCACTTTCTCTAGGCATTTAAAAAACCCAGTTTCCTAGATTCACAGATCAAGTTGAGCAATGCTTTGATATTAAGGATCATAAAATCACTTTAAAAATAATTTATGTTTGCAGTGTTTGTCTCATCCTAATGACTTAATAGAATTAAAAATTTACTATGCTTCTGTTTAAAATTTCAGATTATTGTTATGACTGACTTCAGACAAGCAGGCATGGTTGAGACCACTTGTTCTGCAGCAAATACAAACAGGTAGCAGCAGGGTTCAGCTTCCCACACACTACTGCACTCAACTCCCACTCCATTCTAAAAGAGCCTCTTGATAAAGCTCCTCCCAACCCAACAGCACAGTCTGAAATGCAGCCTTCTGAAAGACTAAGAAAGTTTAGTGAGGGACTGAGGGATCTCCATTCATCTCAGGTAAGCCAAAAGAGCCATCCCACAGCAGCTCCTGATGACTCAAGTTGAGTCTTGCATTAACAATTTCCAAAGGCAGTACAGAACCTCCTAGTCAGCCAGTTTGCTAAAGGTTCGTTCTTAAAAATGATACTTGATACTTGCAATTATCTAACAAGCAGGAGTAGCTAAGACATAAGTATCATACATGTTTACAGAAAACTGGTCATCAGAAGAAAACCTGAAAAATCTGAATGCAGACAAGAAAAGGAATGTTGCTTTTCTTTAATCCTTTCTTTAAAAGATGAATACTTTCATATTCACTTGTTAGCCCTTACCTGTGTAACATACTATAATCAAATAAGTTATAACCATGAAAATTCATTTCTACTGAACTCATTCTAAACACTAAAACCCACTACTCATCCTTACTTGTCAGGCTGGTTTCTAGCTGTTTGAAGAAAAATCACAACCAGAATCACAATCTACACTGCTCTGAAATGGGGTAATTATGTGGAGGAGAGCCCCCAGTGTGATTGTTAAATATAACTTTCACACTAATACATGCACAACACCCTGCAATAGTAGCAGGTACCATGAAGTAACTTGCCCACTACAGGAGCTAGAACATTCTGTGTATTTGCTAAAATAAAATTAACAAATCTATCCTTTTGGTCACATTTTAAAATACTGTAGAATACAGATTCTTATTATCTATTCTTGCCCTGTCCTGTTGGATAATTTGTTTGAAAAACTAAAAATAAAATGCAATAAAAACTCCCCAACACAAAAAGACTCTAATCAATTATCTAAACATCTTTGTTAGTATATAAGTGTACATATGGGATTTGGTCTGCTTCCTTTAAAAAAAAAAAAAGCCTCATTTTGTCTGAGGAGTTCCTCTTTCACATGAAAATCTAGTCAGCCCAAGGTACTCCCCCTCAGCACCATTGTGCTACTCATCTCTGTATTTCTTCCTTCTAAGCACCATTCCTAACCAAGTACAGCTCCACGTACAAGCACTGGCAGAAACCAGACATTTAATCCAAGTCTCCTTCCAATGATGAGGCCAAGTCTCCCAAGCATGAATCCTGAACTATGTACAGAAGCCCTCAAAATAAATGCAAACTTTATTTGTACAAGTAAAGCCAGGTTATACCAGTGGTGTGAACACAGTTATAAACATAAAAATGTGCTTCTACTAGAAGGGAACAAGTATAAGGCACATTTATATGCCAGTATAATTGTGGCCACATTAGGGACTACACCAATATAACTACACTGGTGAGAACCACCCTTACAGTCACTCCAAACTTTTTAGATCAGGGCTTGGCAATCAAGCACCTTATGACTGCTCAACCAACCGTGAATTAACACTGCCTTATGACAAATCTCCCCAACCATCTGTATTCAGACGTGAGTCATTCAGCCATTTCTAGGACCATTTTTAAATTAAACTGCAATTGGTCTTGAGATACAACAGTATCACTTCCTCACAGGTAAGTTATGCTGTTCAAAGGGTTTGCTACACACAACAGCCACAGATCAACAGCTGCCCAAGACTTGCGTGGCAAAGCGCTGTCACTTCAAGGCAGTGACAAGCCACCACTATTCCTTTTTCCTGAATTTTGATTTTTTTTTTTTCTTTAGAAAGTTACAACACTCAGCTTCTCTTGATCTCAAATAATGCCAAATATAGATTAATTCATGCTGGGCATGGACACTGACAATATAGCAAGTTAACAAAGCTGCTCAATTCCATCCTATGACCCAAGCATAAATAAGCTAAACACACAGTGGGCACCATCAGACACTGGACACCACCTGCAATATTTAGTTGTACTGCAGCTGAATTACAAAATAATTAAGCACTGACCAGTAGTGCTTTAAATATCCATTCTTACACTAGAACTCGTGTAGCCAAAGAAAAATATTTTTACAATGAACACCTGTGCCCTTGTTTAATGGTAAACCACAAATGACTGTGCAGTAGTCTTCCCTTCTGGCACTCAGAAAGAAACTGCTCCCATCTCTAATCTCTCAGTTGTGATCTCCTTTTCCAGCATCTTGAAGTGCAGGAAAACAAAAACCACACCAACAAATTCCTCACCTAAGATCACCTTTCCCTCTCCCAAGATTTTACAAAAAAACAAGAAAGAAAAAAAAGTTTGACACCATCTTCTTCTGTGTTCACTGCACCCAGTTAGGTTGAAGAGCCACAACTTCTGCTCTGGAGAGTAGTACGAAATGTTTACATGAATGCTGTTTTGTACAGTTGACATACTCATAGAGTTTGACTCTACAGGGTTGACTCTAAGCTTGATTTGGTCCAGTCTGCTGTTTCTGCATCTCTTAGGAAACATTAGTTATAGGTTTGTACTTCTTGAATCTGGTCCATTCACCAGTAGCATAGTTCATTTCAAAGACCGTATCAACCAGCATTGTGGTGCTGCCAGTGCCATCTGCCTTTGGTAAATCTTCTGTATGCTCACTAAGTTTAATTTGGATGATATCACCTTGCTCTTGGCAAGGATTCTCTGCAAAAACAAGAACAACAACAACAAATTATACATTTCAGTAGTACCATATTAGAAAATGTGAAGAGCACTTGATGGAGATTCTGAATGTTATGCTGAAAAAGATCAAAATTTAAGAAACAACCCCCAAATACAAAACTGAGCAAGTAATGTCATCAGCACACAGTCACACAAAAACCTTCCTCCATAAATCACAGATTGAGTATCAAGGCTAACAAAAACAGACCCTGAAAGATAAACATCAAGGCTAAAGTAACTGGAAGAACAAGGGGAGGGATAAAGCATGACACTAATTTCTGTCTGCCCCAAGAATCATAAGAGAAGCTTCTATTTAAATGGAAGTCAGTAAGCTTGAAGTTACTTTATTTGGTATACATTTTATAGTAAAATGTCTCAATAATTTTCAGCTGCTCTGGAAGCCCAAACAGCTCCTCTATAATCACTCATTCAGGACTGAATACTTCTACTGCAATGTAACCCAATGTTACATTTCAAGACACTGGAACTGACACTCAAGGAACTCAAAAATACCATAGCTGACAGTTACTCAACCCACCTTCATAAGGTGATAACATTGTTATTGAAGGAATTCAGATTGTATACTTAACTATATATGCATTTGTGAACATATACAACACAAGTGCACACTTCCAAAATAAAATAATAGCTTGCATTATATATGCTAAGACTACCACTACTAATGCAAGATACACAAAGCTCTCAAAGTCCAGGGTTCATCACAGTAACTCTACCCCGTCATCTTCAATAATGTATTGCATTCAGCTGAATGCATGAGCCACAGAGGCTGCAGCACTCCAGTGGTAAGAGCCTTCAAAGAGTAAATTAGAAACCAGTGCTAGTGCAGATGAGAGTTCATGTAAGGACTCTTAAGCTCTCTCATCTTACATCTGATAATCTTCTGGGTAAAACAGCCTTGGTCTATCAAGGCCAGTATGTGACAGGATCTAGCTATGAGACAGCTTATCTCCCTGTGATTCACAGCACCTGTGGTTACCTAATACCTCTGAGACAACAGTTGCCAGATTTCTAATGCTAAGGAATTATCACAGAGGCTCTGTGGCACCCAACTTGAACCTCAACTTGCCACAGAAGGACTTAGATTTACTGGTCTTCTAGACAGGTTACTGGGACCTAACCAGTCAGTCCACTGTTCTGACTGGCTGCCTTGTTTTTCTTCAAGCCCTCAGCCACAATATTCCATGTGTTCAGTTATGTAGATGCTGTGTTTAGCAGCAGCTCTGACAGACTGACTTACTGGAAGCAGATCCTGAAGGCCCATTTCCAGATAGCTAGAACTGTAATCCATAAAACTACACACAGTCCAGAGTAAAGCAAGGAGCCCTGTACATACAGAATAAAGCTAGAGTCTTGGACTCACATAGGCACATTTAGAAATGCTGAGCTGCATTTCAGATTTGGGTATTTGAAATCAAGCAAAATTAGTCTCAATACATGCCTCTGGATCCTGCCATGAATCCAAGGATAAGAGCCTTTTCTGGCCTTGTAACTTTGTTTGCAGTCTTGAACATTTCCTGTGCAGCATACATTTGCTCCCTCTGCAAAAAATACAAACAAATATGAATTCCAGTGGAGAAAACACTGTCAGTAGGTACTGTACAGTAACCACAGACAAGGGTAAGAGCAATGTGGAAGTCTGCAGACCTAGAAAAAGCCACAAGGTGTTTCATTATCTTTGGTTAGAAAACAACAGCCTCAACCACTCCGTGCTCCAAAGACCAGACACTGGCAACATATCAAGAGATCAATAATGAAAACTTGCATTTTCCCATCCACAAAAGCATCAGTCAAAAAGGACGCAGTTTTACTTACTGTGAGAGAGAGGCTTTTTTTGGGTGGTGGCTGTTGCTGAGTTTGGGGGGCCACTTGTGGTGCTTGTGCTGCAGGAGCAATGGCAGGAGGTGTTGTAGGTGTTAGGGGTGAGGTAGGTGTAGCTGCAGGTGGATTAGAGTTACTGTTGTACATAGGTGTTCTTTGTTTGAACTGTGCAGGAAGAGCTGTGGTAGCATTTGGAGCTGCAGGCTCTTCAGTCTGTCTGTTAGTCTGCAAGGCCTCTCGTGTGGAGCCAGCTGCAAAAACCAAATCAGGATAATTAAAAACATTATAATCCACAAACTGGGATTAACACCACCAGTGGCCTTTAAAGAAAACCAATTCTGATTATTCCATTTTAGCACCATGAATCAATATACCATCTAAAACCTATATGAAACAATTAAGAGCTAATGCTCTTTCTACTTTCTCCTCTGTTATCCTTTGCAATAATCAGACAACTGAGTGACTATCTATGCAATACAGATTACACTGTATCTAGCATCAAAGTTTGTCTTTAATGGATGCTTGATTAAATTGAAACTACTTTATTTACTTCTTAGCTTGTGTTGATCTAACAACTGTACTCTAACCAACCAGAATCATTATTGTACTGTCACATAGAAGCCAAAATCATAAAAATATTGCATCAACTTTTACTTAATGCAGCAGCAGCTTCCAAAGGAAATGGTAATTAAGTCTCAGCCAGTAACAGATACTGAAAACACTCAAATACTTGAACAGGTGACAGAATGAAATGTGGTCTCCGCAGAACAGTCATTTAAACACTAACTGCTAAGAGGGATAAAACCCCACAGTACTGACAAGTCCTAACTCTGCTACTTCTCAAAGTTGATCCATTCACCTGCACTTCAGGGAGTTAATTCCTAGCCTGGCTATAGGTGGAGGTTACATATATGATCAAGTTACAGTGATTTCGTAAGTTACCATCTGTCCAGCAAACTGTAACTACCCAGTGTACATTCTAGCCATCTACATTATTTTGCAGCTCTCAGACAAAGGCATAGCTGCTTAAGCACCTTTCACAAATTTCATGAGGCTTAAGCCAATCTATTCACACTGTGTCCATAATAGACTAAAAGGCAGATTCAGACAAGAGCCTGGTGCCTTTCAGATCAGATTTTAGAGAATGAGAGGTCTATCACTCTCCATCTAGGCACAGATACAGCACTGGTTTTAACAACACTGGGTTATTACCTAGTAATATGTGAATGGGACATGAACACTTGAGAGGACAGACATTTCTAAGTATTCGTTACCTCTTTATTTTGAACAAATCTGGTAAGTTTTATTACTGGCTTCCTCTCATGTCAGAATGACTGACTAGCATAATGTGACATGTCTTAACTATGCAACCTCAAATTATATGACACTAAGTCTGTGGATCTTTTGTTTGCATCTTATATCAAGGAAACAGTTCTATTCCTTGTCCATAAGAAAACCCAGATATTCTTTCCTTCTGGAATACAGGGTAAGTTATAAAGAATAAAGACAATAGTTTCCTGCTGTTGAATACAATTCCAAGACTCTGGAAGATACTACTAGCTGCTGACAGCACTGATGTGCTCTTGGCTGTGTTCCTTCTGGAGATGCCAATTCTTGCCAGAGAAAAAGATTTGCATGGAACTTCAGTGAAATTCTGAACTGCTTCAAGATACAATGAAGTAATCAGGTTTTGCATATATATTTTTCTATAGTGACCAACATGCCACAGCTCCATTATAGTACCAAATCACAAGAAGCAAGAGTTAAAAAAATGTACTGTAATGAAACATTGATTCTCTGGTAACTGCAAACTCTGGTAATAAAACCCAATCATCCACAGCTGTTAGTGTGAAATGATACATTCCTGTAAGAATTTACAGACAGCAGGGAACATAAAACCAAGTGTATTAAAAGGTGTAGAAATAAAGACTCATTTGTACACATGCTGTTTTTTACCACGGGCAATTTTCTAGAACTGACAACTAATATAGCACTTTTCAAGATATGCAGGAGCTCTGCTATTATCTATTAGATTGTTATAAGAAGACAGAAGGAAAATGGATGGCTTTATCCCAGCCTATATGAAAGCCAGCATGTACTTGGCTCTGGAAACTTACCTGACTCTCAAAACCAACTGCTTTGTAACTAACTGCATGCATATATGAATGGCTATATGGAATATGTACCCTAGACTTATATGTATTACTGGTCTCTTTAGGGATTAAAAAAAAATGCTGGATATTCTATCACAGAGTAAGAAAAAAACCCCAAAACAGTAGATTTCTTTACTTGCTTGACTTAACCAGCAGTCATTGCAAGACAAATATAACAAGCATTTTCTTTATTTAGGTTAAATGATACATCTGGTTTCCCAAAACCCAAAGGCTGGACTATTGCAATGGATTTTTAGACTGCTAAGGTTAAGCTTCACTAGAGCTGAAAGACAGCAGGTTTTTAAGTTAAGAACTAGACTGTAGAACTGTATATATAGAGAATTAGGTCCCAAAGGCAAAAATGGGTCTTTTACCTGGCTGTGTTTCAGAGCTGGGGATATATGAGGAAGATGGCACCACACTGGGAGTAGCAGGTAAATAACTTGTAGAAGGTAGTGCAGGCTCATTGTTCAATGAGCCAAGTTTCTGTAAAACACAAAAGAAAGTGGTTATAGACATCTTGCTCTATATATTCATGTGATATTTCTGCTTATAATTTCAAGTACTAGTTGTGCCTCAATATTCTTTTTGGGAACATAACTATGGACTCCTCTGTCAGAGCAAGCTTGTCCTTTTAATCCTAACTTCCTATACAAATTTCAGACATTAGAATTACCCTAGAAGAGAAAAAGCAGCTTTTATTTTCCCTCATGCAGATCAAATTTTCATTTGAAGGTACAATCTGAGCCAGGAAAAAATATTAGAGAGAATGTACTTTGCAAAGACAGTCAAGCAGCTGCTGTTCCTTTGCCCCATTCCTCAGCAGCAGCATGGAGACCTGATGATGAAATTTGTGCAGACAGTGCTCTCTGAGGAGTGACACTATAGAACCAAGTAAACTTCTGCCTCAGCAAGCACGGTCTTCATTGTTAGCAAGACAAAAATCTTTGTTCATTCACAAGCAAAAGGCCAACTAAAATATCACCTGAGAGAAGTAGAAGGCAGCAGCAAAAGCTCAGGTAAAACCATTCCCACATTCAACACCAACCTGACAGAGGTCAACATGGATCAAGCCTAAGAAAATGCCACAGTTTGTACTTGTTTATACATGGCACTGCATACACAGCATAAAGACAAGAGCATGCTCCCTCTATGAAGATCTTCACTTTGGTCCAATCCATCTTCACCAATGTAAGAGGTTGAGAGAGTAAAGAGGTTTGGGGAAAATAAGTCTAGCAGACACATCATTTAGGGTAGGCTTACTATACAAAGAACAGATATTCAGTAAAAAATGGAGTTTGTAAAAAAGAGATGCTCTTAGACTTCTGCAGACACAGGCAACAACATTAACTCCTGACACAGGCCTACCAATATCTGCCTGTATGGTTTTTTTTTTTCCTTGTGTCATAGGTTGCTTGCCATAAGCACAGGGATAGTGATGCACGTGCTTATCATCAGGCTCTAGATGAGAAAATGCCTGTTTCACCAACCAAACCACAGGTCTTCACACAGAGTGCTCTCCTAAGGCAAGCATTTCATGTCAACACACAGACTTAAGGCAGATGTAATCACAGACATTTGAAATTTGAAACAAAAGAAGACACTTAAGGTTTGAGATTGATTTCAATCCTCCTGAGAGGCTTGGAAATGCTGAGTGCAGCTGCACTGAATTATCTACCAGTATCTAAAGAACCCAGTTGCCCAAATTAATTCCAGGGCACAGACCAGTAACTAATGCTCTTCACAGACTTCTGTGGGCACTATTCCACTAGGGTCAAAGGATGCACAGGCACAAAGTGAAACCTGCAGCAACCCCTGAAGATTATTCTACCTTTCTAGGGTCAGAGAACCCTTTGATCCCTTTAATCTCTACCAGACTAATTCTCATTACAGAAATGTCATAATCCATGAGAAACTTAAACTGTGATCAAAAAACCTAAGCAAAAAACCAACAAAACCCAAACCACACTTCATCTAAAAATACATTAAGAGGCATGTTTCAACAAGTCAGTAAAATATCATTACAGTGCTTACAATACCATGCACCATGGTATTCTTTTTTATTTGGTTAAGTTGTTTGTTTTGGTTTTGTTTGGCTTACCTGTGTCGAGACAAGGCCAGCAGCATAATCTGGGGTAGCATTTTCTACTACTGTTTCTTCTTTGGCTTGCTTTTCCACAACTTCTGTATCTTTTGCATAAAAATAGATGTCAGTTAAAAAATTTTCTGAAATACTGAATTAAATGTACTTTTTGGAACAAAGATTCAAAAATGCATTTCTTAAAGTCTGCTTAAACATGCTTAGAGATATATGCTGAAAGCTTGGCAGATACAATAATCTTCATACACAATTTTATAATCAACACGTTTATCAGCTGAACCAAAATGTATATCCATGAGAATATAGTAACTCAGTAATTATGCAGAAATGGTTAATTCTGTGATATTAGAAAGCAATGAAATCCAAGCAAAATTTTTTTGGAATTCGGATTTTGTTCTGAGATGGCACTTATTTTTTTGTGACAAATACAAAGTAGGTTGGTTTAGGGCAAACATTCTGCCTTCTGTATCTTCCTGATATGGTTTAGTACAGCACAGCACTGTCACTTCAGCTAAAAGCAGTGTATCAGGTATTTTTTACTTGTCAAGATCTCAGTCAGAATTCTGTAGAATGCTATATATTTTTTTCAACATTATTTTAAATTAATATACTTGGCCTCACAGCCAGCAGAAATAAGAACACCAAAGTATCTTAGAACAATTTCAATACTGAAGTCACTCACACACCTATGTGCTGTCCAAAACACAACTGGCTGGCTGAATCCTCTGATGCAGAGTCAGATTATCTAGGCACACTGCAATGCATTTAGGAGTACTGAAAAAAGTGAAAATTCTCCTTTTAAGGCATTTTTGTTTGGGTTTTGTTATTCCTTCCTTTTTTGAAGTTTAGCTGAAGATGGGCTTTAACAAAATAAGAACAAATCTACAAATCTAGGTCTTATTTGCAGGTATATTAATAGCCTTTTTAAGTAGCATTGTTATACCAACCTAATGTCTTTCTTCTTCTCTTTGCTTCACGGCCAGCACCTACCATATCCAGCTCAGAGATGTCTAGAAGCTAAAAAGAAAAAACACAGAGAACTTAATATCCACGCTACAGTTACGTAGTCGAGCTCTAAATATTGTCCTTATTTATTAATACATAGTATAATATATGCTACAATATAATATAATATAATACTGGGTTCAAAACAGCATCAGAAATTCACTTTAGCTGAGGGAGGGGAACTGAGCAGGAACACAAGAGACAAAGAAAGAGCACATCTACCTTTACTCCTCTTTCTTTGCGCAGAGGTGTTCTTGAAGGAGGAATTGGAGTTCTGTTTCCAGCAGGACTAAATACACTGGGTGCTGAAGTACTCCTGAATGGAGCTTGTTTTGGTATTCCTTTGAGTGGTGCTTAGGGAAGATCAAAAAAGGGAACAACTGTAATACATGTTTAATTAGCTACAAAAACAATAATGAGATCTTTGGCTTTTCCCCTTCTTAATGCACACCCCCCCTGCTCTTTAATTTAAAATGTTTATAACGTGGAACTGTCTATAGTACATTAAATGCTCCTCAAAGGTCACATTAGGTTTTATCCTTTGAAAAAGTAAAAGCCATCACTAGGCTAATGCAATTAAACAGCTGCACTGGAATCAAAATATACTTCTACATCCAAGCATCAATGCTTTCACTACTTACAACAAATAAACTGAACATATAAAAAGGTATTAAGCATGAATGTTCTGAAGCCAATTATTGCCAAAGTTGCTCTTTGAACTTTAAAAATCTAATTACTTCATAAAACTGCATTTAACCAAAGATTCTTAGCCAACCTTCTGAAAGGCTAAAGGCTCAAAATCTACTAGAAAGGTAAATTACTGCTCCACAAAGGGGTCTGAAATGCCGGACCTGCTGTTTGCACAAGGAAGAGGATCCAATTTGGTGTACACTGCAAACAGAAGACATGCAGTCTTCTGACTGAACCTGCTACACCTGTAAGAGGCTGTTTTCCCCCAGCTTTATACTGTTAACCCTCTACCACACACTTGATTTAAGTGCTGAAGGAAGCAATCTTTCACTAACTGCTAGAAATTGGGGCCACACATACCAGGTCATTGAACCTCCTGACAATCACACAAACACATCACACCAGACAATTTGAAGGGATACTCTGATATCCTTCTGTCAGATGCTCTGTATCCTTCTGTATGTTGTGCAGAAAATGTTTTCCCCACTGACAATCCTCTCTGCCCAAGTCAGTAAATTTCAGTGGAGTCAATCTGAGTTGGTTGCATAAACCACATTTCTATAGAGCACCTGGTTCTAAAGGCCAATTCCAAAAACTATCTTTATTACTTCGGTGGCTAAAAAAGAATGCCAAAAAAGGACTAATGGTCAATTTCCATACCGGGACAAATTTCATTTCAAATCACAACTACACTTTTTGCATTTCCTGCATGAACAAGTGGCTAAACTTTGGTGCTCAGCAACATAATGACTGTGGGAAAAATTATAGGTGTGCAATGATTTCAAGTATGTAACTAATTCTAAACCCTCCTCTGGCTCCTGGTCAAATACTTACTTGAAAATTTCAAGCAGTTCAGGAACTTCATCTAACAGCTGAAGTCTATTAAAGCAAAGCTGAAGAATGACTATACATCTCTTATGTCCACTAAACAAAAGCCACTGCACAGCCCTGGCTGCAGAGAGCACACTGTCCCTCTTCTTTCTCCTCACAGAATTCAACAAACACAATATAGATTCAGTCTACTTGACAGCAGCTTCAAAGAGCACAACAGATAACAGTGTGAGCAACTCTATTCCAGTTTGGAGCAATATGGCTTAGTCAGGAGTTATTCCTGGAGTGATGCAAATTAAATTCTTACCAAAGTCTACAGGCATGATCTAGCTGCGTACATTTTAGAAGCATGGCAGATATACTTGCTGTTTAAGAAAAACCCCACACTCTTGTTCTTTCTGACAAGACAGGTCAGAAACATTTAAATATCAGGAGAGAGAGAGAGAGAGGCACAAAGGGAAAAATCCTTTCCTTCAAAAAAGAATTAAGGTTTTGTAAAAACGAGGCTGTAATTTTAGTCTTCATCAAAGCTATTTTATCAGATTTTCTTTCTGGAAAGTGCTGAAAGAGAGCCATACTTGTTGTATCTATCTTTTTGACTAGTCCCCTGCCTTTGGCATGGAAAGGCACTCCTGCAGTTTTCTTGAGCTGTTGTGCAGTTTCTGTTGCTAAAAAAAAAAAAGAGGGGGACTTAGTTATTACAGTTTCTGTGCTGAAAAAATATAATAAATTGCTTCATTTATAAAATGTTATTACTTAATACATAAACAGGTATGTATAGCAACAAAGAATGAATTTTATTTTAATTAAAAAGCAGGTCATTTATGCAAGGTAAACCCATTATCTGAAGAAAATGCAAAATCAATATAACTGTGAAACTCATCAGATGGTCTAAGCTAAAGTAAATTATCATAGTAGATAATTTATTTGATAAAGACAGAAATAAAGTTCTATATAACATGATAATATCTTGCAGATCTCGTATTTAGCCAGACCAACTACTCAAGTCACACGTATGAGAGAAGCAAGCTGCTGCAAGAGAACAGCAAGCACACTTAAGATCACTTAGTTCAAGCAACTATCACTACAGATATGTATACATATATTGCCTGTTGTTAGCAAAAGCCCTCTTGGCTTTCACACCCTACATAGACATACTGAGCAAAAGAAAGCACTAATTAGCAGCTCTTGCTCCGCTGCAAAAACATATGGCAAACTAAAACAAGTTTCTCATTTCAGTGCTGTTTCATGACAGCTTTATCCAAAGATGTCCCTCACAGCTCTTCACAACTGTTAAACACACCCACAAGGCAGTGTATCTGAGCTTTCAAGTGCTACAGATTTCTGTATACCTTGATATCAGAACAGGATTTAAATCAAGATTAGCATTTTAAGATAATCATGGCAACTTGCACCTGCTCTTCCATTCCTATCAGTCTATTAAAGACAAAATAGTCAGCCAGCAAACCTCTTATAACAGAAAACTTTTATGTATAAACCCATACTGAAGCATAACACTGAATATAAATTTTCCTTTCACCATTTAATTTGTTACTCAGTCTTATCAACTAGCTGTAATACTACTTACACTTCTGCAAGAGTTCAGCTCTGAGAGTGGCACTTTTAGGTTTCCTTTTCAGCTGGAAGTGTTTCACTGGGGGAGTAAGAGGCCCAGCTAGTGTTGTCAAGGCATTTTTGTTTAAGTATTGGCATTCCAACGGCAACATAGCTGAAGTTTCACATTCACTTACTGCATAAAGAGTTAACACAGTACATATGGGTATTAGCACCTCCTTGATTCCCAATTACAAAACATTTTACAGCTACACTGTACAGGTGTTTTTATATTTCAGATTACTCATTTAAGCACCCATAGTAATTTGGTTCTAATTATAATACAGTATATAACTGGTTATTAGAATACTTGTTTTTTACATTAGCTTCATAAGAGCTTCCACGTTAATCATACCTAGTCAAATTAAAGGAATCCTGAACATGCTACTATTGTCAGACAAAAAAAAAAAAGACTGAATTCTCAGATTCATTAAAAACTACACAAAAAAAGGAATCTACACAAAAGCCCAAACCATAAGTGTGAACAGACAAATTATTTGTTTATAGTAAGAAAACAAAATGCTTTCACCTCTCAGTAATTTCACTACTGGTCTGCTGCAATCCCAGCTCCAAGACCCTGCCTGTCAACGCCCGAGGGCTTTTTGGAGGCAATGTGCTAAATCAAACCCACTGTAATAGGAGTAGCTTTGCATCACCATCTAAGCTACATTGTTTGAAGCAGCAACTGTGCAAATGCCTGAGCCAATATTCTCAGCTGCCAGGCAATCCACATCGGCAGGACACAAGCAGCAGAACTCTTTGTGTGATCAGTCTCCCCCACAGCACCCATCATGTGTTGATTAGGAGGACTTTCAGCAGAGATTCACCCCACCTGCCCAATACAACCGTGGTGCTTCCCCACAGAGGAAGCTATACACACCAGCACTGCAGAAACAGAGCTTTTCAGTCACCTTTGGTACAACAAAGATGGAGTAATGTATGAAAAAAGCTCAAATTACTAAGATGCAGTCAGTTTTACCAATCAGTGAACGTACAGCCCAGCTAAGATACTAGTGAGTCCACATTCACTTGCACAGCGCCCTTCAGGGTAATACCTGACACAATGCAAGTTCTGATGTTGTGTGAAAAGATACTTTAAGCTATCATTCCTTAAATATTACCAATCCCAGTTCAGTACCATGCCAACTCACAAATTGTGGCAGTTAAGACAAGACATACTGCCTGTCCTATTACCAGTTCTGTTAAAATACCAGGACTGCCTGTGAAATGACAGGCTGTTTCTGAAAAAAGGCATCATATTTCTGGAATTTTCACCAACACAAAAGTCTTACCTTTTTCTCTAAGCTCTCCTAAAATATCTTGAACATTGGGATTCTGTTCTTCAAGATCAAGGTTAAGGGAGCCAGTATCTGGAAAGGATTTTAAAATATCAGCTACCATTAAGACCCAGGGGTCTGAATCCAAGGTAGCGAGCTGGATAATTTCAGTCAGTGCCCCTTTCATCTAACAAAAAAAGAAAAAGAAAATCAGCCAATTTGAAACAGTCTTAGGTTAGGTTTTTTTATTATTTTAAAAAGACACTCATGTAAACATGCACAATGTTTTACTACTGGGGAAGGGAAGAGGGAGACTGATTCAACAGTTATACATTAACTCTAGAACTAAGTAAAGATCAAACCAAGATAATTCTTTATATTGCATTTTGTCAATCTAACCCAAGTTTGGTTTAAGCTTTTGGCAGCTCAAAGCACTGAACATTTTTACTAAAAGCAACAGGCCAGATTTTTATGTTAATGTCTCCTTATATTCTACACTTATACTTCACACATTATATTCAGTGGTAAAAACATACAACTAGAATACAAGAAGTTATTTACAGCAGGCCTTTAAATGAATATGTACCTCTTCCTAGGCTACAGGATTATATAGCTGACAGACCACATTTGCATTGCATGAACTGAAGTCCTCAAATTTTAACTGAAGCTTAGGCCAAAATACTGTTTCATGCTAATCAAAACTGTATTGTCTGACAAAAAATATATAGTCCTCCAATATGCCACAAGTAACAAGATTTTCCATCTACCCAAATCTCCTTTAGTCGAAAGTTATTTTGCTTTAAGCACTTATTTTGAAAGTGGGGAAATAATGCATGAGATTAAAAAAGGATTGTGACAATTTGTTTTAATTAAAATTGCTGATCAACATGTCTGTTGGCACTATGAAAGGAAATATGTGTCACAACAAATACAGTCAGGGGTTTACACAGTGAATCTCAAATTAGTTGTTTTATTTAATTCACAGGTAAGCTTAACCTCCCTAAATAGTCCAAATCCTTGTTTTTACTTCTTAGTAAGTTAACTTTGAGATAAGCATTAAAGCATTAGATTCTCAGGACTAGGATGTCAGAGATGTGCTGTGAGTCTATAAAGCCATGAAACAGTAAGATGGCACATTTAAATATAGTCTGTACAGTACTGATACTGAAGAATTTACAAGTATAAGAAAATACTTGAATTTTGATTTTTCACAACACATTACAGTATGCATAGCTTAGTTACAATCTACATCCTTGTTGCCCTGTGTTCAGAAACAGAGATTCATCTTCATGCTGTATTTCTCTTTGTATAGAACCAGTCTTTTCTTATATGAAAATGTTTACTAAAACAAGCTTATTCAATTCATGCAACTTTAAGAAGTTAAATCTCTGCTCTCCAGTTTTTCCCCCTCAGCACTTCTGAAACTCAGCAGTGGCAGATAAACACAGACATTTCCCAACTCCTTCCACCCACACAAAGCTAATGCTCTCTCACTTTAAAAAGTTCACAAGCACACTATAGGGGCAGTTTGTCCCTTACCCTTTGAAGATTTTACCATATTGATACACTTGTGAAATGTACAAGATCAGTTTATCTGATTGAAAACTAGCAACTCTACAGCTTTAAGCTTGAGCAAACCCTTGGTGTGGCTGGCTAGTCACAGGAGCACAATAAACACAAAAAGAAAGGAGCAGAATGGAGGCACTGCAACACTTAGCAGCACTCCTGATCTGCTTTGGATTTGGAGCCACAAAGCCTTGCACTGGTTGACATTTGGCAAAAATTAATCAACATTTAAACTCAGTGGAAAGAATAAATGTAAGGTTCTAGTCTTTGTTGTGCTCCACTGCTACTTTCTCTCTCAATGAACATAAAACTCCACCTAGACTCCACACATACTTGTAAATCTCTAACCATAAACTGCTCACTACTGAAGTCCTTTATTGCCCTATCTGTCCTGGAGGAATTACAGTACTGATTTACAGCAAACACCAGAAAACTGAAAACATGCCATGAAAATGGATGGTTTATATTTGCATCTCTCTTACAAGGTCTGATCTGGACACCACTAATGGATGTTAAGTGCTTAGAATGTAATTTTTTCCCCAAAGTCAATTCAGGCAACAGTTGGGGGCAAGATGGCTCCTGCATCACTCCAATCTACCCCTCCTAGTTGCTCCACAAACTCCTATTTGTACCAAGAATCCTGAGCTACACATATATACTATGCATGTTTCTATGAAATGCTCAGCTGGGCATGCTATATCCATATTGCTCTCAGGGCAGCTAAAGACAGGCAACCTACTGATGCCACAGTGCAGAGCTTCACATGACTTGGGTTCCTTCAGTAATAGAGCCCAGAAGCAACTTGTTTGCCAAGCACTGGACAAATTCCATTATCATAACACCTCATGGGAGGAAAAAGGTGATGAAAGAACACTCACTGTCACACACAGGGAAGAGAAGCACACTAAGATGTACTGTGAGCTAACCAAAGACCTTTTTTGAATACAGGTTTGCATTTAACAAGCCAGGATCTGATTTTTGACTCAGGTTTGTCTTCAAATGGCAATTTAAATACATGCACTCAGTTTGCTGTGGAACTGGCAGCTGAAGAAAATTTCATTTGTGGTTTGAGAATGCCTAAAATGCAATTCAAAATAGCAGAGAATCCTATGTACAATTTTTCTGTTTTTACAGAGCACAGCCATTATACCAAGCTCTTAATCATGTAAGATTGCAACACTGGGTCACTAAGAGTACCATCAGCTCCAACCAGTGTCTTGTTATGCACGAATGTCAAGATATGATTCAACATGTTCTGGCATTTCTCTCATCTCAAACTTAAGGATCATTAGTACTTTTTGCAGCCTGCTGGCACAAAACAAAACAAACAAACAAAAAGCATAGGGCATGACTAGAAACACTTGATAAATAATCAGGAAGGATGGAAAAAGCCTGGGAACAAAGTGAGAGTAATAATGGCTGTGCAGGAAGAATATACAAACAGAATTGTGGCAAGGGGCAAAAAAAATTAATGTTACTAGGAACATACAAAGTAAAAGCTGCAAGATGATTTCTTGCAAAGAATTCCCATCTATTTAATTTATCTTATTCCTAAATTAAAATACACTATTATACCTTTGGACAAGTGCATCAACAGTTGGCTAATAAACCCAAATTTTAATCTTTCAGGAGCCATAGAGGTGTTATTTAATAGGCACCTGTATTGTTATGGAACATTTTCATTTAGCTAAAAGCATTGGACTGAGAGCGCAGTATTTACACGATACAAAAGTAGGATGGATCAAATATCACTATTGTATGTGCTTTGTATTTTAATAATGAAAAAGATTAGGAAGTGGCCAAGAGTAATATTAGATTAAAATACACCTTATTACATTACAGAAGAATTAAGAACACTAAATGCAGACCAGGAAGATGCATAGCAGCCTGCATATTCTGAGAGGGAAAAGCAAGTGTCATGTACCCTTTTACTCCTTTGCACTAGTACTCCACAATTCCCACTTCCACGAATAAAACACTCACAGACATAAACAAGCAAGAAGAAAGTCTTGACTTTTGCTCTCCTGAAGCTACTGTACTAAGGGGGTTCATTCCAACTAATTCTGAACAAATAAATGCTGGCACAAAAAGAAAACTTGCACTTGCCTTTGTGAATCCAGTTAACAAGAATATAATATACAAAATAAACATTAGTAACTGTTCTGCCAAATTCACAACTGAAACTCTGCTCAGCATTGTACTGAGCTTTAGGCATCATTTCAAATAAACACAATTACCTAGGAAAAAAATCTAGCAGATGAAGCTCAGGGACATTCAAGAGTTTGCATGTTCTGCTCAGAGAATTAGAGCGGCAGAGGATATTCTTGTTAACTGCCTACAAAACACACTTAAAATTAAAATGGGAGCCAATTATTCTTATTAGTCAGCAGGAACAAACAAGCAGTAATGAGGTTCACGGCATGATAAAAGAATTAGGTTTATTACCCATCCCACAGGAGTATTATGAGAATTAAGTCCCTTATATCTATGCAATATTTGGAGTGTTGAATGAAAACATTATAAAAAGTAAAGGATACTACATTTGAGAAAACCAAACAGTTAAGCTAAGGACTGAGCTTTCAAGAAAGCTCACTGAAGATTTACTTGTCTAGACTGAAGGTTTCACAAAGATTAAGCAAGGACCAGCAGCCAGTTAAATCCCTTCTAAAACAAGTACCATCGCACTTTTCTCGATTCCCACATCACTTTTTACTCTGATGTCTGCTCTAAAATGGTTCCCATGTTATTCTGTGCCTCAATGGAAATGCTATTATAGAGGAAAAAGAAATTTTGAACAGAAAATAACTAAGTCCAATGTGCTGAGAAGGGAATATCACAGAACCATAGAATATCATTTAATGTGTTACGTAAGAAACGAGAAACCCTGCATCCACTGCCAGGGTTCCCAAAGTGTTACAAAGATGATGCAATTTATTTTCCAATACTATTAAGTTTCCAAATGCCAGCTCAGTGCTTCTCACATGTGGGTCAATACAGAATGGCACATGGCATGGAAAACACAGATTTAACAAAGTGACTAATTAAGCACTTTAAGCTTAACCATTGAGATATGGGAGTGATTTCCAAGTGACAAATTTCACTTCCAGGCAGCTACAGTTGTCTATACTGGTGTATGTTTGTTAGCAAAAAGACACCATGTTCAGTACTCCACAATACATTGAGTGGAAAATACTGCACAGAGGTATACAGCACACATATACTGAACACATACATATGATACCCACAAACATATGTATGCCAGATATTCAGTGCCAGTTAAAGTATCAACAATCTTGACAGTAAGTTAACAAATCTTCACAGATATTTTAGAAAACCCACCACCAGTGATGAGCATCTGATAAAGACAACATCCCTTTTAACAGTTTGGTTACACCAGCTATTTTTACTATTTATAAAAGGAAATCCATAATAATAATAGTAAACCTACTAGAAATGTTTAGGGCTTCTGCCCCATGCGCTTTCAATTTTTAAGCCCTTCTGCTCATTTAAAAAAATTAAAATCACATGTCCCTGAAATGATTAAGATGCTACACTTACTTTGCAAAGGTCTGAAAATATGATAAATCCCTACATTCCAATCAAGTGTCCTCTGTTTACAATGACAGATTAAGTTTATGACTGAATTCACAGACTCTACCAAAGAAGTGAAAAATGTCACAGTATTTTTTTGTTACAGCAGTAGTAGGAGCTTTGTATTTGGAACACAACTGATCACTTTTACACCAAAAGGCACAGAAACTGACTTGCTTTTCTTTACATAAACTTTACCTCCATGGCTACCAAAAGCCCAGATCAAGTAAAGCTCCTGGCTACCATCTTCCTTGTAATCTGTTAAAAGACTTCTTTTACCTACCCCATGAACACTCTTGCAGCATTTCAACAACTTATTTTTGTTTGAATGCTGCAGCCTCAAAGAGTTACTATGCATATTATTTAAGAAGGTCCACAAGTTTTTTAAGCTCTCTTCAATCTAAAAGAAGTCACTTTTTCTAAACATTCCAATACTAATTTTTTCCAGGACTACTTGGATTTTCACATTACTTCAGAAGAATTTTGCATACAGAGTTGACTGGAGCTTATGCATAGCTCCCCATCCCCCTTTTTGGCCTTGGTTATTTTGAATATTCAAAACACAACTATACTTGTCACACACAAGGAAGATGGGGCTTGTGCACTGGACAAAATATTAATATCAGCTTTTAAAAACTGAGTAAATGCTGAACAAGATTTTATTTCTTTAAGTTACATGTAACACAGTGAACAGCGATAACAGTGGCAAGACAAGAGACTGACATACACTGAACTACTGCTTGAATGTGGCGTTTATGTATTTTCAGCTTAAAAGTACACAAAAACTGAGTTATAATACTGTCTCCCCACACCCTGCCTAGTATATGTGTTTAAGTCTAAACAGTAGCTGTGTCCAAGCCATGGATACTGGAGCAAGCACAGCTGAGGATATTCTTCCCAAGAAGGTGAGAATTAACTATGCACCACCTCCATGACTGTTATCTCCACACATGGTGCAGGCAGGAGAGGAATTCCTTAAACCTAGCTGAAGAATTGTGTTTTCCAATCGTTCTCCAAGCACTGTCTCAAAGATCAGAAGCTTTCTACTGGTAAGAACAAGGCAGGTGAAGATGAGGTATGGTCCAGGACGAAATGAATAAGCTTTCCTGCATCTGTGATGACTGCTTGCAAAACCCACCTGGACTCAAGCCAGCCAGCTTATTAGCTGGAGTAGGACAGTAAAGGAAAGCACCAGCTGTTCCCAGAAAGGTTCAGTGGAAAAAAAAACAAACCATGATAGTTTTCCTCAAGCAAGACCTCAAGACCTGACTGCAAGAAGGTTGGCAAAAGGACTGTGTTCAGTGCAGACCCCAGATGTCCTATTCCTAAAGTTTCAGCACTTGCTGCTGTCCTTCCTAAAGCTGAGATGTTCGACTTGGGACACCCACACGGCTGCCAGTATTAAGGAAGGAGAGAGAAGGAAACCCAGCACAGGCGGCTGTTCCTGAACCATCCTTCCTTTCTGTCTTAATCCTAGAACAAGCACTGCTTCAGCGAAGACCTCGCCCCTAAAGGCACCCAAACTGTACCAAAACACAGCCGTACAACCACGAGTCCCTCTG
Organism: Calypte anna; assembly: GCF_003957555.1. Taxonomy (NCBI): domain Eukaryota; kingdom Metazoa; phylum Chordata; class Aves; order Apodiformes; family Trochilidae; genus Calypte; species Calypte anna. Next base: position 15,997,844 of record NC_044249.1, on the reverse strand, counting down.
GAGGCTTAAGATGGGCCACAGGTCGGAACTGCTTTCCAAAGCCAAATGTCAACCAGCGATTCCCCAAGGAGCGGGAGGAGGAGGAGGAGCAGCAACGCTTTCACTCCACTCGCTCCTTTATCACGGGGAGTCTCAGCGTTTTCCCTCACACCAAGGATCCGACTCTTCCGAGCTGGGCCTCAAGGGACCGCTCTGCCATCCTAGACCTTTTTCCTCCCATACCCCTTCCAAGAAAGGCTGCGAGGGAGAAGCGGGGATGTCTGCGGGGATCGGGCACCCGCCCTTCAGCCGCAGCCGCCCCTCGGCTCCAACCCCGGGCTCTCCCCACCTCACAGACCACGGGAAAAGGGCGGCGGGCGGGCAGTGGGGAGGAGGTGGTGGTGCTGCCGTTGCCCTCCCCCGCTTCTCCCCTCACGCCTCTCCGACCCATCTCTCTCCCTCACACACACACACGCACACACCGCTTCGGTTAAGCTTCCCGCGCAAGCTCCTACCCGGCTCTCACCTCATCCACCGCCCGGCGGGGCAGGTGCAGCATCCCCAGGAGTAGCTTGAGCTTGACGGCCGAGGAGAGGCCGTGGAAACAGAGACGGATGTTGTCGATCACCGAAGCCGTGAGCAGCGAGGCAATGCTCGGCGGCGCCCACAGTTCATCTGTGGAGCCCAGTTTGTTGTGCAGCCACAGGCCAGTGTCGCTCTCCCGCATCGACGCCATCTTGGGAGCGGGACGAAAAAAGAAGGGATTCTCCACAGGCATTTTATGAAGACACCTAAAGGGAGGGAGGGGGGGGTAAGGACCCCTGCGGGTCGCCCTCTTGTTCGTAACCCAAAATGGCGGCGCCCTATGAGCTTGCGCTGGGGAAGCTAGAGATTCCGCCGTAACTTAAAATGGCGGCGCCCAGGCGAGGAACACCATTGACGCGCTCGTCACCCCTCGTTCAGATGCAAAATGGCGCCTGCCGTAACTTTTCTTCTGTATTGCAAGATGGCGACGCCTCACAGTAGAGAACCTTTTGTGTCAGCCCCGACTTGTTGTTTCTCACAGTTCGCCCTAACTTCTCAGGGGTTCAGAAGAAGACCGACAAAGGGGACGGAGGGGCAAAGCCACGGCAGGGCACAGCGATCCATATCGGAGGCAGCCCAAAGCCTCCCCCTCCCGCCTGAGGCCACTGCGTCTCCCCTCTCCCCCCTCCCCCCCGGCTGGCGGTTCCATTCCTTTTCCTGCCCGGGAGCCGCCTCAGAGGCTCGGCGTGCCGAGCGGCTGCCGCTGGAGGCGGGAGCAGGGCTGAGGGCCCCGCTGCCAGCCCGCCCTTTCTCCCGGGGGCTGGGCATGGCCCCGGCACAGCGCTTTGCAGAGCACCACGTCGCCTTTCCTCACAGCCCCCATGGCCCTGAGGGGGTGGCTGATAACGGCCCTCGGGCACAGCACCTGCCGGCACCCCTGTTTCCCTGATCTGTACTGACCAGGCGATCCGTTTTCTCTCTCTTACCACCAAGGGCGGCTTATTAAGAGTTTATAGCACCTTAAAACGTACCCACCTGCGTGGTTTCTTCAGGTGCTTTCAGCCCTTACCTTCCTGCCCAAACCCGCTAGCGGAGTTTGCTGATGTGGAGCTGGGTGGGGATCCAACTCCGGAGGTGCTGCAGTTAGACACAAGTAAAATTGAGAGACTTTGTCGTCATTTATTTCCCCCCCAGGAGATTGTGCTGGGTGCTTCAGAGGTGTCGGAGGTCTGTAAGCCTTGCGGCAGGTACTCGGAAATTGGGGGATGGTGTTCACATTCCCTCCTGATTCAGCTCACTGTTATTTAAATATGTAAAACTAATTAATTGCCTACATCCCAGAAGACTCCGGAGTTTTTAAAATGCACCACAAGCGTTTCATTTTAGTGTCTAATTGAAATTAAAACACAGAAACTGTAGGAATGCATAGCAAACTCACCTCCTAAGTTTTTGAATGAAAACATTTTCTTTACAACACCCTTCCTAAAGGAGATGATTTACAGACTGATATCTCTTGGAGAGCAGATTGGTCGTTGCTAAGGTGCCTCGTATTTCTTCAGTGTGATGTGGTGGAGGTTGTTAATCTGTATACCCTTATTCAACTTATTATAATATTCAAAGTGCTGATACCTGCATCTCTTGAGTAATTAGATATCAGTACACTGGGTTTTATTACACTGCTAATAATTTCAAATATGTGTATAAATGCACTCGAGGATATATCGTTGGTATTATAGTCAAATCCAGTGTGATTTAAGGCAACACTTATACACAGTCAACTGATATTTTAGAATGGTAAAATCACAGGTGAGAGTTTTTCTAGAACATAAATCATTCTGTCCAGAATTTCAGTTGCCCTCTCTGCCAGTATGTTCATGCATAGTTGTAGGAGAATTATTTATCCACTAGTTACTATTTATATCTTAGTCTGTACAGAAATTTAAGAAAAAAAAAAAAAAAAAAAGAATAAGAGACTGGGATAAATGACTATGGTGAAAACAGAATAGGAGATGAATTAAAACAAGTTTGAAAACCAGCTGTAAAAGAATGGTATTAGTTTAGACATACAATTAACATGCTACTATCACTAGTAAAAATTACTGTCTATTAAATATAAACAACTGTTTATAGCAGGCAGCAATATTACTAATACTTAGATGCTTAACTGTAGTGCAAATTCTCATCACATTCACTTGAACTATTTTTTTCATGGCAGGAAAGTGAGCTTTGGATTGGAGGTTATCCAGGGTGGGGAGTGGGTTTTTTCAAAGGGTAACTGTTCTGGTAAACTTTGTGTGGGATTAGGTACTGGCTTTCTCATGCAATGCTAAACTGCACACTGATGGCATAAGGGAATAAGGGAATGTTATTACGTATTTTCTTTGTTCCTGTGCTTTCCTCAAGGCATCTATTTTTGGACACTGCCAAGTGCTAATGCACTAAGCTGCACGGCTGCCTCCTCTGAGCTACTGTAACCACTTTTGTGCTCTTATCTGAAGTGTGACTCGAAAAGGGAGCCTAGTTTGTGATATGTATCTGGAATATAAAGTTTAGCAGTCAGCTTGGCTCCAGTCCTATCGCCAGCAAATTTGTCCCTATCAGCTGTTAACTGAATGGGTATGCAGACGTTGTGGAGACAAAGTGCCAGCTTGCTGTGAGAGCATGCTTTTGTCCTCTCTAGTTACTAAGGACCTTAATTTTCTGTTTGAATACAGTAAAGCAACATTATCATTATCAGCAACATTATCATTAGCAATAGCACTAGGTTGCCACTAGCATCCCATCCTGCAGTGACAAGTATGGCAGTTTCTGAGCCAACAAGGCTCTGATTCATGCCATGACAACAGAGGCCAGCCCAAAAAGGTAGGTAAAGCAATAGATTGTGTATTCCCATAGAATACACCACTCTGCCCCCATAACATTTCCATTAAGGTTGAATAACTGAGCTTTTCTGCAGGTTTGTGGGGTTTTTTTCTTTCATGTTTGTAACTAGTGTTCCAAAAAATGAAACGTTTTAGTACATTCAATATTTTGGTATGTTTTTAAAGTACAGTTTCTTAGGTTTTTGAAGCATAGGAAGAGGACAAAATTTATCCTGTGGCATTAGGTTGACATGTAAGTTGTTTGTGTAGTTATTCCTTTAGAGCTGGAGTAACTGGTAGCAGTAACAGGCTAGTATCCTTTATGTTAACTGGCAGGAGAGGTTTCTCAGTGGATCTGAGGCACACATAATTATAAGGAAAATCCATTTGGCTACTTTTACATGTATGATTAAATTATCACTAAGTAGTAGTGCATTTCATAAAATGGTATTTACTGTCAGTTTTAATAGCTGTTGGTACATTTTTATACTGATTCAGTTAATAAAATGCTGTGTATTTGAGTTTATGTATTTTTATTTTGTGTGGGAGTTTATTTGACCTTTCTTTAAACTTTGTTTTAGTGATGAGGTCTGAAAAGAAATATCTGAGAGCTTACTCAAACAAACCCAGATTATCTAGCTTCCTCAAGTCAAATGGGGGGGCTTCCTTATGGTAACCTCTTGTATCAGCTCTGATACAGCCACTTACCTTCCTTGGCAGGCAAAGTTTCTTGAAACCAGTATAACTCTATTCTGTCAGAAATAAAGATAAAAGCTATGAAAAATGTCCTGGATACAACTTCTCTTGTGAATTGGCATGGCACAATGGACAGTAATTATTAAAATGCTGCTCTATCTGGCTGCTTGTGTCCAAGACTATGCTTGGATTGTCATCACACCCTATTACTACTTCAGCCACGTGGTTTGGTGATTGTTTTTTCCCCAAATAAACTTCAAACTGGTGTAGTGGCTTTAGACATAAAATAAAGGCCCATGAAGAGCAAGAGGTATAACTCTAAACAGTTATTTCCTTTCTTGCTTGCTCTAGAGCAGTTTAATTTGATGCACAGCCACTCTTGTGCAGTAGCTAATGGGGCCTGAAAACTGAAGGTTATCAGCAGTGATGAAACAATTCTCTTGAAGTCTCTGCAGAGCAACATACCTCTGTGACAGGTTCCATCCCTGAGGAAACACAACCACCTGCCTTGAAAACTCCTCTTCTACTTTTCTCCTGCCTCAATGTGTCACTCATCAGCAGCTAATCCTGGTGGTGGGGGTGTTGGTGCATCATCTGTAAGATTGCCCTGACTTCATTAGGATGCACTGCTTTGGAGAAGGTGCTATTTAGGGGCTTCCAGACTTCATTAGGGTCTCATTTGTTTGCCATGTTTGACCTCAGAGGTCATCAAAAGGGTTTTTGTTCTCAGGGCTGGTGGGGCTGGGTGAGGAGTATTCCTTTAGCTCTTTCTGGACATCTCTGCCTGCAGCCATTGCTGCTGCTGCTTCCACAGGCAGAGCAGGGCTGCTCACTTGCCTTTGCCACGTTTTAGACTTCCTTTCTTTCACTCTTGATTTTAATAAGCTTTTAATGTATTATTATAACAAAAGGAAGCATTTAAATAATTATTAAAAAAATAAAACTATGAATGCAGAGCTCAATTACCTCCTCGATTACTTTTTAATAAATAAGAACACAATCACTATGAGCAGTACAAACATCACTAATCAGGCACAACAGTGTGCCAAATTAAAAACCATTAGGGGCTTTAAAAAACCACTAGGACCTAAAATGCAAAGTGCTGCACAGAAGTAAACAGTCTTTCCAAGCCATGCATTTGTGCATGTCTGGTGCCTCAGATCATCTCTGCTCATGGTGATACAACCAAATGGTGGAAAGGCCTTGTTTTGTAGGAAGGAATTCATCAAGGGAATCATTCAATATTATCTGTTACTTGACATTCCTTATGACACTCTATAAAATGTGGTATCACTGTTTTTCTGGAAGTAGTAACACTTCTAGCAGCCATCACAATGAAATTGTTATCCAAAATAAGGAGTACTGAATCAGGTCTCATTGAGACAATGTTGTGATCTCTGACAAGAAAGCCACCAATTTTTCAAGGAAAATTGCTTTTCTCTTTGTTACTTCTGGGCACTCTGCTTGACAACACCCCTGTGTTCCTCTCCTTTTTTCTCTTCTTTATTATGTTTCAGAAACTATCCTCTGTTTTCTTTTGGTTTTATCACTCTTTATGCATGCTTAATTCAGGAATGTAGGACAGGATGAGACTTCATACCTTGCCACTTGCTCTCACGTGCAACATTATTACGTTTATTATAGTTTTTATAAACCATTAAACTTCATTTTGCAACTAGCTTGATAGTTTCACTCTGCTACTGAAGGCAGAAATTTGCTCCAGAAACTCACTGCTCTGGCAAGGATTCCTACCTTCTAATTTTCCAGCTAGATTATCCCCATTTATATGAAAAGTGGTTCTTTTTCATAGAAATAAATACTGGTTAAGCACTTAAAGTTGAATCTGGCAGCCTCTGTGAAAATGTTTGTTTCTGATTTCACTGTTTTAATGACTGTGAGATGATGTTTTTCCTGCCACCCCTCTCTTGATGGGGTCCAGGGTGCAGTTTCTTTTATTGGCAGTGCATGGTTGTGCTTTAATAGGCTCATGATCAGCCTGACATCACCAGGATTCCCTGGTCCTTGTCATGGGCTGATACTCATCTGGTTTCCCACCTGTCCTGATGCCTGGGGTTATTCTGCTCTATTGATCTTCAATTTATTGAAATCTCTCTGGATTAAGATTTGCCAGTCCTCATGTCAGCCACTGCTTAATTTGGTGTCCAAAGATTTGCTGAGGGTGCGTTCTGTGCACCCTGGTTAAGATGCTGAACACTGTTTTCACAGTTATATGTCAGCCCCTCATCTTTACTGGTTGAGCCTGGCAGTCCAGCCAGTTTTCAAGCCATCTGACAGACTGGTGGCCCAGACCATGCTTTCTCAAGAAAAGACCATCTTTTTGTCACTGTATAAATTAAAGTAGAGGAGAACTGAAAATCTGTAAATTTTTTGGCATGGATCCCACACTGAGCCCTTGAAGGAGATTTAAAAGCCCAAGTGATACAGAAAGGACACACTAAGATATCTGGACAGGAATTATGATATATGAGACTTGCCATGCAGTTGTATCATACTGTATGTACTTTATTCCACTTTCTAGATACTCCATATGTGACACAGCTGGATGTTCCAGGTGTGATTTTGGAGATGTAGGTATCTCAGCCTGACTCCTCATATTTGTGAGTCAATGGAGAACCAGAATTTCACAGCCCATCTCTGCTTGCTCCAGTTTCAACATTGGTAGTGACACAAGGTACAGGGCCTGGAATTTACATGTTGGTAACTCCCACAGCCAGTTTTCTGCTTTTAATGGTGGCTGCTGACCCAGTAAGTTTTCCAGAGTTACTGCTGATGTATTTCTCACTCATATGGTTAAAAGATGTATTTCTTACTCCTGTCATTAAAAGGAGGGTTCGTTATGGCAGTGTTTGCTTATGTTTCAATTGTTTCCTGAATTTGTTGGTATTTGCTTCTGTATTTGTGCAGCTGGTTGGGCAGAACTCGAGTGGGACAGCATGTACTCCTTTTCCAAGGACAATGAAATCAGGAGCTGAGTACCGGAGCACACTGACACTTGAGGCTTGGCTGTACTGACACAGTTCTGCTGGAACATGGAAGAGTTCAGGCTGTAGAGGCAATGGGTAAGTGTGATAAAAAGGACAATCTGGATAGCCAGAAAAATCTTGAGTTTTTATCAGTGGAACCACTTAGCAATTGCAGAATGATGACTTCAGAAAGACATGCTTGAATTCATGGGTGTTGCTGGAGAACTACTTTTTCCAAAGTATTTCTAATAGTAGTTTACATAAAGCCAAAGGATTCACAGAAATAATGTATTTGTTTGATGCAAATCATTAAATTGTACAAATACACCCACTATAAGTTTCAAATTAATAGACACTTTCCAGCTTGTCTGAATAAACAGTAAATGTCAGTTAGTACCTAGCTATGAAGATCTCTAGCATTAGTTCAGATTCTGCTTTGAGAACTGGAGTCTTTGGAAAATACAAACTGTAGTGAAAAAAAATACAGAGACCACCAAAGAGCATGACAGGACATGTAGAACTGAAGAATCTGGCTGAAATCTCTCATAGTTTAAGAAGTACTGTGAACTTGAACTATTAAATGAACTAAAAGCTTTTAATTTTTTTCATGCCACTATTTTCTCCACCAATTTATATGTTTTACAATGACTCTTTGAAGTTTTTATTTTAGTTCCTTGTATTGAAAATTCCAAACAACCATGGGAAAATTACTAGCTTTACACAGGTTTAGCACTGTGTAGCCAACAGTGAAAGTTATTATAAATTTTCTATTCTTTTTCAGTTCTAAGTTATCTTACACTTTATTGGCAAAGGAGGGGTTCCAAATGGATATGTTTCATTATGTCATTTCATTTGTGCGTTCATTTGTTAATATATATCCACCATACATGCTTTACCTCTAAAGTAGTACTTGTGTAGCCTGTAAGAAAGGTTAGGTTTATAGGAAGACATAATTATATTTGATCAGATATAATTGGAAAAAAATGAGCTTTCAAGCTTCTAGTTCTTATATTTGGTCTGAACATAACACAACATAACATACATTACATAACATAAAACATATTACACCTCATTATAAAGTTTTGCACTCTCAGTGCAAACTGATCTTACATGTCTGTTATAGACCCAGTAAATTAACCTTTTAAACAATTTTTCTTTTCTACGAATTTTGGATTACTGTTGCTTGTTTCACTCTGATGTGAGAAGTGAGAATTTTCTGACTTTATTTTAAGTGATAGTTTTCTCACTTAAAAAAAAATTATAATTTTAACAAGATCTGCTGTATTTTAGTAACTGAGATGATGAACTGATGGACATATCTACAGGAAGCATCAGAGGCATAAATTTGGTTTACACGTATTATTTGTGTCTGTTGGCATGGTTCTAATTGCCATTCATTTTACTGATAAAAAGGATTCTCACAGTTTTCTGAGATGTGTACATGTTACCCTATTTAACAAAGAGGGACTTGGGTAGATGAAAATTTATCCTCAGGGCCAGTGAAGAAAACCAGATGAGGCAGGTCTTTAACTCAGTTCTGCAAAACCTGATGGGTGATTTTTATGCTACATTTTTTCTCTTCTGAAATTTAACTGAGCTAAACAAAGGAGCAGGAAGCTGGAGTTAAAAATAAAATTGTACTCTTTCCAATTTTCATTTATATTAGTGAGGGGGATGTTTAAATCCATCTTAATCTGTTAATCCTTTTTTACTACTGAGTCATGTAAACTAGCTTGAAGGAGGATGTTTTGAATTTGATTGTGTGGACACTTACACGGAGGAGTTTTTGATCTACAGTTCTCAAAGCCTTTTTCAAAGATGACATTATGGACTTAGGTTTTCAAACTGATGGAGGAAGGGAGTGAGATAAGCAAACCAGGAAAGAGAAAACAAAAGAGGAAATTATATAAACTCAGTAATAGAAAAAAAAAATTTTATTTCAAGAAACATGTTGGGAAAAGTTGATGATAGCAATTTTCACATTATTCCTTAAAATCTCTTCCAAAGCCTCCTTTTAAAAAATCAATAGGAGATGATAATTGAGTTTAATAGCAAGAAAATCAGGCAGGCATAGTAGAAAGACACTGAACAGAGAGCAGTCTGATGGTCAGCTGTAATTGACTCACTATGCTGTACTCTGCTGTTTGATAGGGTAATGATGGGTGTATAATTTACTGTGACTAAATGGAGCAGATTGTACACTGACATGTGGAAAGCCTGGTAGTGCAATTCTATCAAGTGACAGAGAACAAGGAAAAGACTTGAACCACTGAAGTAAGTTCCCAGCTTTTTTGCTAACTTCCAAATGCAAGGCTGCCAGATACCTTGTAAAGATCTCCATTCAATCCTGGCACTTAAAATGCAAGCCTTGAAAATGAAAAAGAAAGATCACATTCCTAACCAGGTTCTGTGCAGGCTCTGGGGAATAACATGTAAAATGCTGATGCTAGGCAGCAGGGATAAACAAGTTCTTTGCATGTTTGACAACATGGCAGGAAAATGAAGAACAGGGAATGAGCAAGCAAAGGGAAAGCTGATCCTAACCAAGCATGGGGTGGTCATGAACATGAAAACAATGGTGGATTTAAGGTTTTTTTTTGTTTGTTTTACTGTCATTTGATATTTACTTTTTCACTGTTAAAGTGTTAACAGATGAAATGCTAAAGATCCTGATGGTTTGCATACGAACTTTTACAGAATTGATTCCAGACCAGCCCTTCAGAAGAGCTTACAGGAATCTAGGGAGGAAGCTCAGAGGAGAGCAATTCAGTCACATATACAGAGATGACAGGATTATTGCATCTTTGAGTAATTTCAGATAAAAGTCTTTGGAAAACATTTCTAGCAGCTATGTGAAGTACAAGGACAGATGAAGGTAGCTACAGAGAGAGGTCTTCTGTATAGAATTATAAACATGAACATCCCTAGTGTTCTAATAATGGATATACAGGTGTGATCCTTCCCTCTTGGCTGATGTATTAGGATTGTGGTTTACCTCCAACACAAGGCAGAATCCATTAGTGACAGCTCCAACGACCCATGTCCTGATGAAGACAGAGGAGCTGTAAGACCACTGCACTGCCAGAGATCCAGGGCCAAGTGTGTTAACTTTATGCAGTGAAGCATGGGGCACAGATGCTCAGTTGTTTCATCACTGTTCCAAAGGGAATAATTAGTTAAAATAGCAAAATACTCTATGTTAATTTAAACTTTCCCTGTCTCTTTAAATGTCCCTCATATTATTATTTTACTTCTGTTTACACACAGAGTTGCACTGCCTTATTGCTGTTTGACAGTAACTTAGTTCAACTAGTTCAAAACTCTTGTGGGCATTTTTATAATTCTAATATTATGATAAAGCTTGCTCTGATAAATCTACAGTTTTAAACTAATGCACAATAATCACAGCTAAAGTCTCAGAAATTTCAGTCTTAATGCACTTTTAATCTACAGGGATTCCTTTTTGTGGTTCTTAATGCTTTGTTTTACTAAAGTATCTTGAAATTCCAAACAAAAATAATATTAAAGCTTTTAAGGCTGCAAATTCAAGCATTCTGGAGTTAGAAAATGCCAGAATTAATGCTATTTGCAGAACTTTGACTTGCCTCTCCTTCTGTTTGATTGCAAAGGAGTCCTTAATAACATCAGCCCAGTTAGTGCACAGAAAGGATGGTAGTCACTTTATAAGCAGCTATTCAATACTTGACTCTCTCTTTGATGCTTGATTTGGAACTCTATACCTCACTATTTGCTGCTCATATCCTGCTCTGAAGATGGAATTAGTAATTTTGTTATGGGTTTTTCAGTGGTGTACAATAGTGTAGGAGCTGAGCGTTTCACAGAAAGAATTCAATGTATTTTGATAACATCCTCATATTAGGAAAAATATATCATTAGAGCTGAGTACATTAGGTTAGAATTACAAAGTTAGAATGTAGGCTTTTAGCAAGACATGCAGTTCATGACCACTCATAAAAAATGGGGTTTTAACAGGCTAATTGAGTAGTCTGTGCAAAAGACAAAAATAGAATCTGCTCCTGAGAAGCATACAAACACCTGAGCCAGGGAACATTTTTTTCTTTGCTGCAGTCATTGTGTTCACTTTCTGCAACAAAAGAGCCAGGATCCTCTGGACAAAATCTGACTCATAACATGACTCACCCCCATACCATGCTACATTCTGTGCTCTGAGTAGCTGTATGCGCAGATTCATAGTCATAGAATGGTTTGGTTGGAAGGGGCCTTTAAAAGTCATCCAGTCAAACCCTTCTGCAGTGAGTAACTAGATCAGGTTGCTCACAGCCCCATCCAACCTGACCAGGAATGTTTCCAGGGATAGGGTATCTACCACCTCTCTGAGAAACCTGTGCCAGTGTTTCGCTACCTTTATTGTAAGAAGTTTCCTACTAATTTCTAGTCTAAATCTACCCTCTTTCAGTTTAAACTATTGCCCTTTGTCTTATCACTACAGGCCCTGCTATACAGCTCTGTACCAACAAGCTTGATATGCTTCCATTAAAATGATGGAAAATTTCAGAGGGAGAGAGAAAAAAAAAAAAAAAGCCCATCCCTGCAAGTGTTTCTGGTAGTTCAGGTGGTCCAGATATTTCCCTGCCTCTCTAACCTGAAGTGGATTGAGTGACTGCTTTGGGCAACTGTATGTCTGTGCTGGTGCTGAGCATAAAGGGTAAATGGATAAAATAATCACCCTTGGAAGACGAGTAAAAAACAGTTCATGAGGTCTGTGGGAGATGAGTTCTGACACGGGGAAAAGAAATTCTGGGTGCCAAGAGAGTTTGGGGGATTTACTAATAGGAAAAAAAGGCCTCTCCTATCTCTGGAAGGATGTCTTGCTGTTTGCCACAAGTGACCCAGATTGCTAGTGGCATGATCCTGACCTGTAAAAGGTCACAGGGTGCCCTCAATCCTGTGAGGATGAGCATGGCACTGCACTGTAAATCAAGGTACCACCTTCCTCCTTGAAAAGAAAACAATAAAATCAATTCCTCTCATCCTTTCCCTGGTTGGTGATGAAGCCAAACCTCTTAGAAGTGGTAACACATAGTTTGGAGGTTTTTTGCCTCAGAATTCCTACCAACAGCCTTCTCCTTCAGCTTCTTGATCCTTTTATGACAGTGTCTATGAAGTGGTTGAGTGCCTCTGCTGGGACTGTCAATGAGTGATCAGTGCATATCAAGATAATCTCTATTTATTTTCTTGTGTTTGTGGTCCCCTTTCAAATGACAGAAGAGCCTAGAACTCTGCAAGGCACGATGGTGATCTCTAACTCCCAGCTTCTGGAGTGTGATGCATCAGAGTGTAGGATGGCACCATTACTATATTAAAGGTCTGCAACTCCTTCCTGAGACGTGGACATTTTGCATAAGCATCCATGTGTGAAGTGTAACAACAGCATGATGTGGCCATAAGGGTTTAGTTCAGGTCTGCTGCATAGCTCTGCTCGTGGCTGAGTGACTGGGACTACTCCAGGTGGGAGATGGACTGAAGTGCAGTCAGCACAGGTTGCATGAGCAGTGTCCTGTAAGGTCATGGCTAGACATCCTTAGGATATTTGTCCTGGTGTAGGGAACCCTCAACATCCTACCAAGTACTCCTACAGGCTAGATCAGGCAGACTGTCAAGGGCATCAGGTCTCAAGGATGAATGTGTCACTGGTGTAGGGCACTACCTGTCAGCACTGTTGTGCTTGGAGAATTCCTGTCCCTTCTGCAGTACAGGCAGATGGGATCTCCCTTTATGTTACCGATATGACTGCAGAACAGACTGAGAACTCAGTGGCAGCACTGAGAAACAGAAGATAAGTATCTGATGGATTTTTGTGCCCTGGAATGGTAGATATTCAGTGAATCTGTGTGTGCAGTAAATGTGAAGAGCCCCTGGCACATGTGAGCTGAAAGTAACAGAACATTCAAGTATTTGAGCTCACAAGCTCTCCTGAGTCTTTACAGAACATATTTGAAGTGAGATTTTCAAATGCTTATCACTTGTCCCAGATTTGTGCAGTGACTCAGGAGTGGTGAAAAGCTTATCCCTGATACTTCAATGTCCTGCATCAAGCTAGAAGGTGCACAAACTTTCTCACAGAACAGTCTTGCATTTTTTAAAATAAAATGGGCATTCAACATTTTTTATTCTCATAGGCAGCTCAACCAACATTTTAATAAATGAGCAAAGCAAATACCTATCAGGTCCTCAGCAGTCTGCTAGCACAGAAAATATTGCTCAAACAGCTGAGGTTAAAAGTTGTAAGTACTGATTATACTGATAATGAACCTAGTGATGCCAAGTGTCAGGCTGCTTTAATTAAGTGTGTCCATGTAAACAGCCAGCTGGCAGTTAGGACATGCAGTCATTTACTCTTATAAGCTACTATTTCATGAGATGTTGTACCTTTTATTTCTGTACTTGGTTCCTCAAATCAGTTTAGTGATGCAAAGAATTAGTTTTAGGTGAGTGAACTCAACCCCATATTTTTTTAATAAGAGCAATTTATTATTGATAATTATTAGCCCACACAAGACTGAACAAATGTTTGAAAAAATATGTGAATTAAATTCATATCAACTGTTTAGAACATGAAGTGCATGTTGCACTACATGGACTTTGATGGCCTTTTTATTACAGAAAACAAGCATATATGTCTTTTAATTTCCTCTACATGGATCTTTCCAGATGATTCCTGTTCTTATTTCTATAACCAAAAGGTGGCAGCATATTGTCTACTTTCCCTTTCCATCCATCCTAGCACTAAGCTCCTGAATAACCTTACTTGCTCAGTTTGTCAGAATGCCAGGAAGTCTGGAACAACCATGCTGACTAAGGAATGCTGATGAGATCTTACGTGAGATCAACTATTTATTACCTTTAAATAGAGACAGGGATAGATTAAATACTGTTGATTTTATTCCATTGTTTCAATGACAGCCTGATTGGTTTATGGAAAGATGAAGGGTTACATTTCAGCTCAGTGGTGTAATTTCAAAAGTGACACCTATCTATAGAGTTTAACACTTTCTTTAACAATAATTGTTAAGAATCCCGAGCTAATAGTATTTGGCAGATACTTCTTATATGTTAGACTTTAACTCAGTTTTGTTCCTACTCAGATACTTCCTGCCCTGGTAACTAGACAAAAGACCAGTGGCCATCCAAAGGAGTAGTAGAGGTAGAGCAGTACTTAATGCAGTGCAAATACCAAGATGAAAAGGACACACATATACCAGTTGAGTTTTGCTGCCTGAGTGCATCAGCTCAGAGGTTTGGAAAGATGCCCAGAGACACCCATTTCAGATTTTGGGTGGTAAAGGGATCTGAAAGTGGAAAAAAGTATTCTGAAACATAACCTCAGATCTGCAGAGGTACTGTGTGCTTGGCATGATTCCACAGCTCCTCAGAAAACAGAACTGCTACAGAACACTACCTTGTGTGTCCTTAACTCAAGACACCGACATGCACATCAAACTAATTCTTGCTCTGTACACTGGCTTCCCATACTTGGACTCAGGTTCTCAGTCATGATTTCCCAGTTGCTCTGTGACCTGGCCTGGTAATTGTAAATGATTTTGCTGTAGGATGCTGACTGGATTAACCCCACTGTTTCTAAGGCATTATGAAGCTTTTTACCACAAGGGTAAAAAAAGCCTCTCAGTTTGAGAGAGCTGAGAACTTCATTTAGCCTCATTTTCCAGCTGGAGAATAGATGCCCAGAAAGGATAAAAATATACATATGAGAATTACAGAAAACTTTAGAGTCATTTTCAACCCCCAACTCAGTACATGCCTATGTTGAAAAGCCCTAAGTACAAGCCACAGCAGCCATCCAGTAGCCATCCAGTCTGAGTCCAGAAGCTTTTCTAAAGTTAGTTCATACTAGCTGCAGCTTGCAAGTATAGGTAGTGGTGAGCAGCAGTCCTACCTCCTGTCATTCTTGTACACAACTAGAGATAAAACTTAATGGAGAAAGTCACTTCATAGGCAGGGCTGGCTGGAGGATTGAGGAGACCAATGTGGAAGCTGGGGCTGTCAAGGAAGATGCAGATACAGGAAGGATTGTTCAGGTAGCTGAGAGCATATGATCCTTCATCTGTCATAACTGACAGTGTAGATGCATTTTGGGGGAATAGCTCACAGACTAAAGACACAACTCCTCTAGATACTAAGCGTCATCTTAAATTATTATTTCTCATGTCTCCAAGTGGAAGACCAAGTTTTTGGCCTCCTGTCTCTGACACAGAAGCATCATACACTTAACTAAAGAAGCTCCCCACTCACATCCTCCCTTGTAAGAGCAGAAGAGGAACAACAATTCTCATATGAAAATTACAAGTTATTTTAAGCCCAGCACATGACTGCAAAGTACTAAAATATACATAGCAATGAGACCATGTAAAAGTACATATGGAGGAGGATTTCCAGGCTTTAGTCTGGCTCTGTCATAAGGAGAAATGCTTTTGAGGAAGGCTGGAGGATTTTGATGCAGTGTTTATATCAAGATGCTCCCCAGCACTGTGTAGGTGGTTTGCTGTGCAGTATTTCTGTTGCTCTCTGCTGTGTGAGCTGCTCCTGGCCTCTCTGTGCCTGCAACTTGCCTTCCTATTTAATCTGCCCTCAGTTCAGTCACCTTGCCACTATTTCAGCACTGGCTCCTCAAGGAGATGATAGCCAAAGCAAGGTGCTACATGTGGTGAGCCCCAGCCACTGCAAACCTGCTACTCAGATTAAGGGATGCACCTTATGGGTCATGCTTGGTTTAGTGTCTCACATTGGAGGGGCAGCAAAAAGGGGCCATAACAAATTTTCTTCTACGTACTTACAAACACAGAGGTGGGAAAATCCTCTGTGAATTGTCTTATATTTTACACACTGTCAGCCAAAGGATGAGTTAAACCAATTCAGCAATACCAATATAAGCACATTTCAAAGCTACTTGTCTCGTTTCCTTCATTTCCCACCTCTTGTTGAGCAGCTGGTTTGAAAAAACAGAGGAAATATTTCTGTTTTGAAAATTTCAAAACCAGCTTGAAAGTGAAAGGACAGAGAGCACCTCTGTATCTTCTGAAACCCTCCCTCAGTCTTAGTGCAGCTGGAAAATTGTCTGTATGACTTGGAAATCTCATACCTTTTCAGACCTGGAATTCAGCACAGGTTCTATTTTGATTGGAAATCTATTTTCCTCTATTCCTGATTCTAAAAGAGTTCACAGCTATGCTCAAAACTGACAAGTCTGCATGTCAAATGGAAATGCCAACATAGTATGGTGTGACATGAACAGTGCCCAAACATTTTCTTATGGCTTTTTTGCTGATGCAACAAAGGTATTTTTTAACACTTGTCTGTCTCAGATGAAGATGGGATCTTAAAACTAAATATTTTTTTTTCTGGAGAGGTACCATTTCAGCTGCCTTTAAACCCTCCTCTTTCTCTCCTTTTTTCTGCACTGTGACATTTGCAATTTGACACTGGTTAGAAGACAGGAAACCAGAATTCACTGATTCAGAAACATCCCACACTACAATATCCAGTCTCCACAATCTGCAACAAATTTAAATGGCTGATCTCAAGATAAAAGGTGACTCATGGCTTAATCAATCTTCAAAGCCCACTTTTATACAAAAGTTAACAGTTTAATCCTCTGTTAATTTCAGTGTTTGGAAAGAAGCAATTTTCAACTCCAAGTTAGAAGGAAAACTAATTGCCAAGTACACCAATCTGCAACATGAAGATGGGATGTCTAAGTATAGTGTGTGCCTTTTCCCTCAAGATACTTTTACACTAAGACCTATGCTTAGTTGTAAAAAAAAACAAACAACAAAACTACTGTTTTGGTAGCCAGGCTTTTTAAATAATATAATAATTCCTGAATATGCTTACAGCCTTTAAAAAAATGCATCTGACACCTTCTCCAATAAAGAAAATATTTGATTAAATAGAAATAGAAACAGTCCAACTAATAAAATCATTGATAGTAAAGCAGCAAATTTCTTCCACCTTTTCAGAGTTTTAGAACTTCAGAATATGCATATACCTTTTGTTTTGTTTGTTTGTTTGTTTGCTTTTTCCCAGCAAGTCTGGAGCAGAAAAGTAACTTTGCAGATCTAAGTGATAATAATGAGGAGAGACACTCCTCATGTTCAGGATAAAGAAGGCTACACGACTGGTCTGGAACTGCTTTTTTTTTTGTATCCTCAAAAAGAAGTTATGTATTCCTGTAGAAACCTGGCTGGTACCAGTTGATCTTGCCTCTCAAAGAAATAAAAACCTGCAGCTGATGGGAGGTACTTTGTCTCTCTGGAACTCAGCAATTCTTGCTAAGCTTAGAACTCAATTTGAACCAGGGGCTGACAGCTCCTGCTGCTCACAAAACCTCTCTAAAGAGGCTGTCTGCCCACTTGCCATCTTGGGTGCCCTGCATTGCTGATCCCTCTTCTAAACCATGTGCAAAGCC
This sequence comes from Calypte anna, assembly GCF_003957555.1. Taxonomy (NCBI): domain Eukaryota; kingdom Metazoa; phylum Chordata; class Aves; order Apodiformes; family Trochilidae; genus Calypte; species Calypte anna. The sequence continues at coordinate 15,980,334 of NC_044249.1, read as the reverse complement.
CCTCCAGCAACATCAGCACAACAGGGCAGTGAATCAGATTGTGCACATCAAGGGAAAATGTCAAATACTTCTAGCCTTAAAATTGTTGAACAGATGTGCTTTGTTTCTGACTCAAAACCATTCGAGTTTAAATACAGAAACAGCTGAGCCAAGTGGGAGTGTTTCAGGCTCAAAAAACCCCCACTGGAACCAATGAGGAAAGGTAGGCTTCTTTTGTTCTCATCCAATGCCTAAATTCCATTTAAAGTGCTTTCCCTAAATTAACCTCTGTTTCAGGACAGTTCATGAAAAAATAGCAATTGAAGAGGTTAGGTGAGGGTCACTATAAAAGGTGTAATTTGGCCTTAACAACCCAGCATGCTGTAGCCACCTTCTGTCTGCCATGTGCAGTGTGTGCTCTTTCAAACACTGTAAAGAGCCCTGGTGCCTCTTTGTCAAAAGGATACTTCATCTAATGTTACTTGAAAATCTTTCTTTGCCTCAGCTATATTGTAAAGTCGAGACAAATCCACTAGAAGGTGCTTTTTTTAAATGTTGAAAACTATTAATTTCAAATTGCTTATTAGAAAATCACTCCATATGACAATCACATGTCCCAGATGTGAACCCATTTCTCTGTAGTGATTCAGGACCATGTTAGATTAGACAGTAACTCTTGAGAGGTGGCTGCTCATGTTAGCAAAATCAGCGTATCACAAGTGCATCATTAGCATAGATATTGCAGGAATTTATGATCTGAAAAGTTGGATCTTTTAACCCTCACCTAATATCTTTTTTCTTCCTCCTGATGCCGTTTCCAGAATGTAGTGGGAAACTAAATTAAAGATACCTGCTATCTAAGGAGAGCTGCTCTCTGAATAAAAATGCAGGATGTTTGCGCAGAGAAGATTCCTTGGCAGGAGAAAAGTATTTATGCAACGGAGAGCTCTGCCTTGTCCTTTCTTTCTTTGAGATGCAGAGATAAGAAGTAGTTTGTGCATTCCCACAGATTCAAAAATAGCATTTAAAATATTGCAGGATGCTGCTGTGAGGTGCCCACATTCCTGGGACAGGGCAGTTCTCCCTATTGCAGACTCCCCATCCAGAAGGAATGAAGAAGAATAACTTGGTGGTTACTGTCTTGACTTTCCCATATCCCTAAAAAGAGTAGAAAGTCCTAGACAAGGCAATATGAGCCTCAGTGTGGAAAAGCTGGAGAACCTCTAGTGAGGGGTTTTCAGCACCCTAGGGCCTCCTAAGATGAGGGTTCAGCTTGCAGCCTGCTTCTGATTTTTTGAGGATGTATTGGTTGGATCTTTCTCCCAGCCCTACTCTGCCTATAGCATTTTTTTTTTAAAGAAGTGTGTTTGTGTCTTACTGTCATGTAGCTGATACACATTGATTAAGCACAGCCCTAGTACCCATAATGATTTATTGACTTATCTTGGGGTACCCATGCCACATACTATCTGCAACATTTTGAGACTCTTGCATGTTTGAAGTTCTTAGGGTGGTTACATGACTTTTAAAACCAGGAGTCTCTCTTTGTTTTACATCCATCTACATCTTTGTTTGCAGCCTGCACTCCTTGCAGCTACCCATGTGGCTGAGCTGATGCTAATTCTGGCAGATGGGACAAGTGTGTAGCCATTCAGTGACACTCCATGCTGCCCTTTACAAAGCATTCTATGAGCCACTCTGGCACAGTATGCCAGACTATCAGCTACAAGGGGATGAGAAGCCAATGTGTTTGCTCCAGCCCTCTTTCTAGACAACAATACCATTTTGGCAGAGGGACAAGACAACTGTTCCTTTGCAGAGCTGCTGAACTGCACTCTGGTGGGGGCTCAAACCAGGCGTCAGTGCTCACACACTGCAGAGAAGCATTGGAGTGCAGAATATCAGAGGCTGAGAAAATGGAAAATCAAACTGGAGACAAAGAACTGAGAAACAGAGATTAAGAGAATGATTAATTACAGGAGAAGTTATATAAGAGACAAGAGAAACATACGAAAGGAGAAATATAAGGGAAGAGCTTATTTGACAGGCACCTCTTCCCTTTCTCTCAGCTGCCAGTGCATGTGTCCCATGCACATCCCTAAGCATGTAACAAAACATGTGATTTCTCTTCCTCCTCACCTTGAAAGTTTTGCTGCACTCTAAGTAACCTGATCCTGCTTTTAAAAATAAGCACTCTTTCAAACTATCAAAATTTTATAAGCACCTGACCAATTCCCAATGAAGTGCTCAGCTATTTTGGCAGGCAGATTCACCCATCAGAAAGACATGCTTGTCCATCACACTTTTACCAATCTCATCTGAGGACTGAAAAGGTTTAAGAAATGGATCTTTTCTCCAATTTTCCAGATAAACTAGCCCTTCTATTTCCCTCCCTTGCCCAGCCTGCTTTCTTGTCTCACCACTTTTGCTTTGTGGCTATGTTAACCTCAGCTCCTCACTTCTTTTTCTTACCTTTTTAGTTTTCTAAGATTTTCTGCCATCTATTAGGCGAAGAATCATAGGATGGTTTAGGTTGGAAGACACCTTTAAAGATCATCTAGTCCACCCCCCTGACATGGGCAGGGGCATCTCTCCCTAGATCAGGTTGCTCAAAGTCCAGTCCAGCATGATCATAAAATAATATGTATTTTTCTGTTTTAGGGTTTTTAATACACCTATCATCATGGTCTATTTGTTTCCCTTCTATATTCTTATCTCCTTAAAACACTTTTTTTTCCCTGATAGGGATTTTGGTTGCTTTTTACTTGAGTAGATGTAAAGATTACAAAGAGTTCATAAAGAAAGCATTTCAGTGGACCAACCATTTCAGCATTTCAACCTCCTGGGAGGTTCCTGGTTATTTGAAAGGCTTTTATTGAGAGGAGAGGTTTGCAGTATTTTCAAAGTCTGGTAAGACTTTGGATTCAGTGTATTTCTTCTGAAGCTCCTTGTGCAGACAGATGCCCTCAACAAGATCGATTTGTTCTCAGCTCTCTTAAAGTGCATCCCACAGAGTCTTAGAGCTGCAGAACTGACCCTGGGTTCATAAGATGAGTTTGGTACTGCTGAGGCACGAGATGCTTCCTGCATTGAGTATTCTAACAGGTGCTGGAAGTGGACAGTGAATGAACGGTTTCAAAGCAGAGCTCCTGTGGCTTTGGCTGCATAAAACTGGATAGGGATCTTGTACAAGCTAGAGCCTTGATTCTGTCTTTCAGCATAGATTCATCTGATTTGCAACAGCGTGCAGTGAAAGCCAGGAACATAACCAGGAGAGCAAGAACAAAGGTATTTCCTAGGATGCTAGAAAGGAATGAATGCATTGTTTAGAAACCAAGACTGGATGTCAGAGCATAGGAAGGCAATTGCCTGCAGTGTGGGAAGTGCCCTACAGTGCACTCAGACAGCATGTTTGGTACTGGGGCTGCTAACACAGTTTCTACTCCTAAGTGTAACTTAGTAAATGAGAAGACTAATATAGGATTCTTCATGCTTTTTCTTTCTGAAGAAGAACCCAATCTCTTGTTTTGAGGGTTGTTGGAAAATTTCTTTTGCCAACAGTTAAAAGAATTTGTCCAAGGAACAAATAACCCATTCTGTCCTGGTGGTCACTTTATCTCCCTTCTAGAATGATAAACAGATGATCCTGAGGACTTGAGAAGTGTAATCTGTTAATGAGTGTGTGCTAGAACTTGATCCCTGCCTAGAGCAAGTTTTAAACCTCCTGAGGATGGGAATCACTTATTCTTTAATTAGCCATACTTCAGCAGGGGTGGTTCTGGTGTGTTTTCCAGCATGTCAGCCAAGATTGTGCCCACTGTAGTGATACTTAAGAAAATCAATTGATCATTTGTCACTGGCAAGTGTCTAAAAACATCCCTGGATCACAAATGAGGAAAGCACTCACAGGGCATTTTTAAAGCAGACATGAGTAAGCTCTTGGGTGGAAACTGTAGTCATTGTTAGTGCAATATCAGGACAGCAATGCAATAATGAGCTTGCAATTTATAGCATTGTCAGTGTAGAAAGGAGAAAAAAATTATGAAAAGGAGAACCCACAGCTCTCAGGTTGAAAATAACTTGTAAATATGAGCTCAGGTGCATGGTGCTGTTTTCAAACATAGATGTATGAAGGTACATCCAGATACAGAGATATTAGTGTCAGAATTATTGATTATCAATGAGATCCAAGTACTGCTGTCATAAATGTCATCCTGGATCAATCTCAGATAACTAACTGTGAAACAGTTGATTCCAAGAGCAGGGAATGGATCTGAAGGCCCCTGACTATGGCTCCTGGATTCTAAAATTTGAGAGTCCTTATGCAGATTTTGGATAATAAGCATCTTTTGAGGAAGAAAGGGTCATTGATAAGCTTCTAATTTTAGCAGTTTCATTTCCTTTATTTTCCTCAGTTGCTAGTTTCCAAGACAGCCTTTGCAAGGAAACTTGCTAATGGTAGGAATGCTTCTCAGCTAAGAGACCTTCTCTTTTCTAGGCCACCCATATTTTTTTGAGAGTCCACCCTGGACTCTGAAGTCTGGTTGGGAGGCTGGTAAAGACAGCACTTTGCTTCCCTCTGGTTCAAAACCCACTCATACACATGCATATTTGCATAGTACTGCAAAGTACTCAAGACAGTTCTGTGGATTTAGCAAATTAGTTAAAGTTCCAACTATTATATACCTAGAAATAGCTCAAGCACAGCTTGGAACACAACTCCCCAAAGTCGTGTGTGCGGGAGGGTGGATGGGGACAGTGCAAGACAAGGATAGTTGAGCTAACACTAACCCTTCCTGAGTATTGCAGTGGTATTTTTAATTCCTTTAAACTCCCAGAGAGATGTGGAAAGGTTTGACCTCAGTCTAGAATCTCATCCAAAAAGCAGTAAGTAGCAGTGCAGATCTCCCCGAGTGCTGTGTGGAAACTTCAGACTTGGGCATGAGCCCAGCACTGAAACTCAAGCCTTTTAGGGCTTAGAATAATTTCAGATGAGCCATACTCTGACAGACAGGGACTGCAAGAATTGAAGTTACTGAAAAAGTAATTACTCCTAAAATTACTGGAGAGGGGAAAGTGGAAGAAGGAACAATTTCAAATATTTGCTGCTATGAGGATATGCAAGACCTGTTCAGGGAACAAGGGAAGGCTTCATTTCTTAATCTGATCACTCTGACACTTTCCAAGAGCTTTGAATGGGAAGGAAAAGATTAAGTGACTTGCTTTATGAATAGCTCCTATATCAGACTGAGGGACAGTGCCATCAGCTTTAGGGTGTTTGACATAATTATTCATCACATATGCCTGCAGGTCTCAATCAGCACTCCAGCCTTGTGGTGTTGTGCCAAAAGTGCAAACCCAGCCCCTGCCCTGGAGCTATCCCAGGCTGGGATCAAGGCAGGAGAGAGGTGTGGGGCAGGGAAGTCTGGAATAAGGAGCACATTTGCATGCCAGCAGCAGTCTGACAGCTTCCCCAGGCTCTGCCAGGCAGCAGAGCTTTTGTAGGACTTGTGGCAGAGGTAAAGCTTGAAAGAGGATTTGATGGAAGATAAGATGGTACCTTGTGGAGAGATTTTAACCATGATTTAGAGGCCAGACTGAGAGAAAGCATTGTCTGCAGGAGAAGTGTGACAGAATCTGTTATCTTTAGTGAGGAAAGAAAGTTTTCAGCTGTGACAGAGTATTAGATTTAAGAACCAAGGAGAGACCAAGCAGTGAAGAGGCTTAGAGGTAAAGGCGTGAGCTTTTCTGCCAATCCCACAGAAATATTTATAGTCTCTAGACGTGCTATCAAGATGAAAAAAAGAAATCTCAGAAAGGGTACTTTAATGCTTTTAGGTAGTGGGGATCTTCAAAACAAAAATCCATTGTGTTTGACTTCATTATAAAAAGAAACTATAAATTCTCTCTGCTTACCTCATGACTGATCCCACTGGATAGCTGTGGAATCAGGACATTCCAGCTTTCATTCATGTCACTTTTCATGCTGAGCCCAAAGTGCAGCATGACCACCACTGAAACTTGGGGCACACCACTGAAATGTAGTTCCAGTTCTGGTCTGTACTTCCAATTTTGGGATGCCCATCTGTACCACCCACACTTCACACAGGGGAGAAGTAAGAGTAGGAAAGTTTATTTGAGTTGTAATGTTCTGGTGGGATGCACCCCAATATCCTTAAGATAAGAGCTGCTCTAGATCTGTACTGAGTGTGGAGTGTATTTTTACTCTGTTAAGCTTAGGTTTAAAAAGAAAATAATTATAAACAGAAAGCCAGAAATTATAAATTTGAAAATAATATTAACAATAATTTTAAAATTCCAAATAAAAATATCCTAAAATGGGGTCTCTACCTCCTCTGTGGTAAGTCTCCTCCTTGAGGAACTGATACTATTCAGTTGAGAAAATATTCATTTCAGTGAAGAGAAAAGCTAGTACTTAACACAGTACAGAGCAGGGATAAGTGAAGAAAGGAAATGTGGTTAAATGCAGAAATGAAATTGTTCCTTGCAGGGCAAGTAGATTTAGGACAAGGCTAAAGAAGGAAGGTCTCAATAGGTGGTATGAGGTGTGTAGAGTAAGGAATTTGGCAGCTGAAAACTGCAAAAACAGATTTTTTAAAAAATTGTATTTAATGGAGTCAGAAGGCCCTTGCATGGAACTAGAGAAAATGAATCAGCTACCAGAGGTGGCTGCTTGGTGCTACTGTTGTGATAGAGAAAGAACAGGATTTGGGAGAACAGGGTAAGATTTACTGGGAAGATCAAGAACACACGTTAAGAAAAGTCAGATAGATAGATAGATAGATATCTGTGTGAGTACATGTATGTGGGTATCTATGTTATCTATCAGGAAGAGATGCCAAGGTGTGAGATGAGATGCTTGAATAATGAATATCTGCTTTTGTAATTTGTGTAGAGGCAGATTCTTAATCAGACCAAATCTTGTATGGTTATCTCTGCACAAAATGCTAAATCTTGTTTGCCCAAAAGAATAGTCTTAAAAAATTATTTCCACCTCTTCCTGTTTCTTTGATGTATAAGGATGGCAGCACTATAATTAATCCTCTCTTGGCTCTGCTTGTACATGCTGTAACTTCATATAGCATCCTACTTACACACTGAACAACCTGAAATTTTAGCATCTTACTTAAAAAGCTGAATTAATAGAAGCAAACCATTCCCCTCGGGCTGTACAGAAGAGACATGCTATAAAGCATGCTGAAAAGAAAAATGTTAGCCAAGGGTTTAGTCATGATTTTCTGAAGGAGCTGCTGTTCATGGAAAACAAAGAAAAAAAGTTTTGTGTGCCTGACCTCCCTGGCCACTGAGTTCCCCCAACTTTCATCATGAGAGCATTTAAGACTGAGTCCCTATTGAACTGGCCACAACCAAACAGGGAGCTCAGTGCCTTTGAAGTTCTGTGCATGCTCCTCAGTGCTGCTCCTTCTCTCTGGGACAAGCTCTGCAAGTGTCTAATCTGCGATGGAAATCTATTTTGGGGGTGGGGATGTGTGTGATGCCTGTACTTTGCTTTACTTTGACAAAAGCACTTTTATCATCTGTGCTTCATTATTGCACTGCATTCAGTACAAGTGCAGTCAGTGGTGTTCTGGAGTTGAGCTCATGGGGCACTGAAAGGGAACCAGAGGTGCGGGATGGAACAAGAGGGTGGAATTTACTCTTGAGTTCAGACTCAAGTTTGGACTCAGTGTTGCAGTTCCTGCACTCCTGCAGCTCTTCTGGCAGCCTTGAGACTGGGATCTGCCCAGGAAAGCAGGCATGAGTGATTCCAACCGCTGTAACTGTTGAACTGGCAGACTGTGGGTTGAACAATTCCTGTCTTTCACCAAAGTCTCAGCTGTAACATACCCTGTATTTCCTGAGTGCAATCCCATAGTTTTTGCTGATTTCCCTTGTATCAGGTGTAATTTATCATCATTATTTTTGGGCACTAGGGAAACCAGTTGCTTGAATCAGGCACCACATCCAGCTGAGGAGACTTCAGGAAAACCATTCAGTGGACTTCAAGAGAGAAGAGTCAAATTACCTGGCTTTAAAAGCTGTACCCGGAGCAGGTAAGGCACTGCTGGAACTCACAAGTCAAAGCACAGACATCCTGCCACAGACCTGGGATGCACAGCCTATTCCTCTTTAAATCTGTGCTGTGTGCTGCAGTGCTCTGCATTGTTGCCATGGCAGAAATCTCCCCACAGTAATAACCTCTTTCAGAGAAGGTTAAAAAGAGACAGTGCACATGCTCAGAAATGCTGCACTTGTTCTGTTAGCAGTTTGCAGCGGCCATTTCAAAGAGAACATCACAAAGACAAGAGAGAAATCAGGTACTGAAATTTTTTTCCTTTGTTAGAAAGGGGTGACTTTTTTCTTTCACAGAAGCCCGTGCACGGCTGTGTCACTGTTTCTGGCTATATGGCAGAAAGAAACCACCCTTGAAGCCTGTCATGGCTATTACTTGCAGTTAGCAAATTCCCCGTGGGATAACTAAGAGGCAGTAGTTACCTGTGGCCTAAGGTGTGTGCTGCAATTGGGGAGCAATTATTTTGTAGCAGGACCAATACGTGAAGCTGAGCTGATTGATGCTGGGGTGGGTGATGTGTAAGGTGCCCTGAAAAAGTTTAAGTCTGTCTGCTTTGTTTTGTTGAACCTTTGTGGCACTCGTGGTCAACTATAGGCTCTGCTGCTACTGATGAGGAAGCTTCTGCATTAGGTACTTTGAAAGGAAACTGTTATTATCCTGATTTACTATTACTTGGAGACACTCTGCTGCATCCTGAGCAAAGCCTGGTGTCTTTGATTGTACTTGCTTTGATAGCATATCGCCATTAATGAAAAAAGAAAGTACAAGCCTCTTGTTATGATTTTAATCCTTTTATTTTAAGGACTGTAGAAATAAGAAAAAGGATCACATCTGATAACTTACAAGTAGTGGGAGGGATAAGAAACCCAGTTCTGAGGCTATAAGAATTCAATTACCAGTTCTATTTTATGGTGTGGGTCTGAATACATTTATGACTCTCAGTGTATATGTGTGTCTCTTGCTTCTGAACCATCCCCTACTGAATGTTTAGGTGGAGGTGCACAGGAGGGGATGTGTATAATGTTGCTCCTTTCCTGGATGAATTTGTGGTTTGCACATGCTGCAAGTGTTCATGCAGATTTTGCAGCTTCAGATTAGCTGTGTCTGAAATGGTGGGTTGCATATATCAAAGAGCAAGCTTGTTACTCTCTGTATCTGTGACAAAATGGGGAAAAACTCCCTTCCTGTCTCCCTCTGTTGCTCTTCCAAATGTGAAATACAAGCTGGTTTGGGGAGTGCTGTACTCTTGCATTCAGCACATGCAGGTTTGATATTCTTATGCAACATCTTTTGCTTAGTAGGCACTGATGTAAAAATCAGGAAGACCCATTTTGTTGTCCTGCTTTCCTGAGTTCAGCTAAAGAGAATTTTCATGTGCCTTTTATTGTGTTACTACAACTTCACCATATTTGATTCTATGTTTCTTCCATTTATGCATGCAGGAATGGAAGGTAAACTTAGCTGAACTAAGGACCACTCCAGCAGTTTCCCAGGATCCCAGATTGAAATCTGTAATAGACAGTTGCAACTTGAGCCAGTCCAAATTTCCTGCATTCCCTCTTGATCTGAATAATTTACCTGTTGGTTCAAGAAAATACTTTTGAAACCTGTGTACTTAGACAAATTTTACATCTGTGTGAAAGGAAGGTGTTGCTGGTCCAGACTGTACCTTCCTTTAAGGCTGGTGTGGCCTTGCTGTGATGTTCAAGAATAAATGGATGGTTGCAAAAAAAGGTCTGAAGCACAGATTAGGAGGGGAAACAGAAGATCAAAGAGTTTTGATCCATTTACCACTAGAAACTCAACCCATAAATTTATGGAGGTTTAACAAAAATCTTATCTTTCTGCTACTTTCATCAGTGTGGTGCACAGTAGTAATGATGATGATCAGCTTTAGTTATTATACCTGTGAAATGCTGGTGCATCTGTAAAGCAAGTGAGTGGGTAAGGATTTCATTTTCAGGTTCAGGCATGTTTTAATCTGAAAGTCTAATAGTGAATCAGCTGTCCAGATTCATGTGCTAGTCTGAGACTATTTAGTTAGAAAAAAGACTGGAGTCACAGAGCAGGCAAAGTCACTGGCAAATGAAGCCTGGCTTGCAGCTAAAACCTAAAACTGTCCAGGAACTTCTGATTTTCTCCTTTATGTCTGGGGAACTTCTCTCACAGTTGGGTTTTATGTGCACTGCTGAAAAGTACAGAGAACGATCTGTATAGTATTTAGGGTATAGTATCTAGAGTACAGTATCTAGAGTCCATACTCTAGATACTCTGGTATTTTTTTCTTTTCTTTAAAAGGAAGACTGCCAATGCTTTGGGCATCAGGAACTTTAAGTCATTGTAAAAAACCCCTTATATCTCTAATGTTCTTCACCAACTTGTTTGTGTTTCTTGATAAAGAGAGGAGCACCTGTTCCCACAATGCTGGCACCCTGCCTTCTGAGAAGAGTGATCCTTACAGTTCCTTTAGTTCTTGTGGTTGCACTGCTTCTGGCAGAGCCTGCTAGACCTGACCAAGAAGGGGGAACAGCCATACCAGCTGAAAGTAGGTACCACCATACAGTCCTCTGATACAGCTTGTACTGCAGTTATAATGTTGCAGGACTTCATATCGCTGTAGCTTGTCCACATAATTCTAACTGTTTTGGATGTTTTGCTTGTCTTGTTTTAAAATCACAACTTGATAGCATGTAAGTGCTGTTTTTCTTCTGCATCTATGGGTTTCCACTCTGACACTTATCTGCTGTCTATTGCTGTCTTGTACGTGAAATCTTCCACTGTTTAGTACTTTGTGTGTGTGTGTGCAGCCCTTCCATTGTGTTCACCTTTTCTATGCCAAGAATCACCCTGGTTTAATTTTTCAGAGATATTCTTGAGGCCTGCTTTTTTCAGCTGGTATTGACTCTTCATCACATCTTCCATTCTCTGTGATGTCTACTATATGAAAGGCAATGGTTTTAATTAAAAAAATTCCCAGCGATGCCAAGAAAGCACACTGTGTCAACACTTGGTTCTGCAGCCTTCAGCCATCCAATTCTCCTCTGCTGATCTATGTTGAGCTTAATTTACACATAAACCTAATGGCAGTTCCTCATGTCAAGTTGTTGATGAGGAAAATGCTGTCCTCTTCTTATTTCTGGTGTGTATTTGACACTAAGAGTGGGTGGTGATACAACAGTGAAAGAGGAGGTCTTTAGATTTATTCAGTGGTGGTTTTTTTATTGTATATTTTTTTTTCCCAGCCATTTAAAGAATTTGGCAGGCTCTTTTCCCCCAGCGGGCAGGATTCCTGTCAGCTGGTTAGTACAAAGATTATGAGCTGGAAGCTCCTACTGCAGCTTATCAGAGACTTGTAGTAATCAGGCAGATATCAAGGCTTTGCAAAATAGACAGAGGCACTGCAGGATTTTCCAGCATCACTCTACACTTCATCTTTTCCTCCTTACCAAACTTCAAAGAGCAAACTAAACTTGTGCTCAGAATTCCTCACATTTCCTCACTTGCTTCATATTTTCTATGGAATTGTCAAGAGAGGCACAAGCGCATAAGAGCACATGTAGAGCCTGATGATTTGGAGACATTTCATCATTTCTGTATTTGTTCTATCTCAGTACTGCTATCTGTTAGGGCTCAACTTTGTATTACATGATGATCAAGGCAAAGCAAAACTTGTGACCTTCAGTCTGGATATCTAGATATGGGAATACTATCTTAAATGCTGCAGTTAGTCCAGAATGCAGCAGTTCTGCTTATCAGCAATGCCCACTAATGACAGAGAGTTGTTTTTATCTGCTGCTGGCCTCATTGGCTTTGGACAAAGCTGTGTCATATTCAAAATTAGAGTCCAAGTGATCCTTGTGATAATGCAGTCAATTTTATTCCATTAGCTTTCTGTTTAGAGCTTTCGTTTGTGAGATTAGGGGACAAGATTTTTCAGAAAACAGGTTAATGGCTTCAGAGGTAATTTCTGAAAAATCTGAACATACAATTAAAATGTGCCCAGGGTTGGTGGAGCAAAATGAAAGACTCAGGTTATGATTTTAGTGTTTCCACACTATGAAGAAGAGAAAAGAAATGGTGGGAAGAGGGAAGAGAAGAGATACAGCAAAGGAGGAAGAATCATTTTAAAGCAAATTTGTGGAAGTCATTCTTTTGTCCTTGAGACAATGGGTGGACCATGAGGATGGACCAATGACAGTGACATGGAGTGCTGAAGAGTCCATACCTCAGTACTCACTCTGCAAACTCTTTTCTGTGGCTCTTCCTCATGCTCAAAATTAGTGTTTATTCCTTCTGCTTAAAACACTATGCCCTGAAGTGACAATTTTCTACTGAATTCTCTCCTAGGCCGTCCCTGTGTCGATTGCCATGCATTTGAGTTCATGCAGAGGGCTCTGCAGGATTTAAAGAAGACAGCATATAACCTAGACACACGGGTAAGGAAACATTTCAAGTTTTGTTTGGTTGTTCTTTTGGGTTTTAATATGGAATAAAATTCTGTGGATAGAAGTAGATGAGGTGGATGGATTTTGCACAAGACAGTAAATTGTATTGTCCTATCTTACAAAGTGATGCTGAGTAATTACATTTCATTTCTCTAGGCAATACTCTGGAATTACTCTGATTTTGGGTATCGGGGTGTCTAGGAAGCTCAGGAAAGTGTGAATTTACAGTCCTTGGTTCTCTGTTTTTCTCTTGCCAAAGGCAGAGCCATTAGTGCTGCTATTCTCATTCCAAATGCTGAGCATACACCAAACAAACCAAAACATTTGGTTTCATGTTAGAGGTAGTTAGGTGAGAGCATAATTTATGTTTATTGTCCAAAAGGAGAGAGCCAGCTCTGACAAAAAGACTACTAAATAAGATTCTCCTCTGCACATGGGGAGAGATTAAGGGAGGAAAACAGCAGAGATACTTTTTGCATTGCTCTGATTCCATAATGATGAAAAATGCCACAAAATAGAATAGAATAGAATAGAGAATAAAACTTGTTTGCCTTGCAGTCAGTGTGGAGAATTTGCCAAGGTTGGTGTTCTCCTTCTGTGAGGGAAATTCTCTTGCAACTGCAACCTGCAGTCTGTGACTAACTGCATCCCAGCTGCTGGCAGATAGAAGAGTTTCAGGAGGTGTTTCAGGTGTTTTTCCCACCTCCTGTGCTCATCCTTTAGCTACACTCTTGCACAGCTTTGTCAACAGAAGGCGTTCAAACTTTTTTGGTATTCTAATCTAAGGTCAAGGTCATTCACAGTTCATTCACTCTTTGCTGGAGTTACCAGCAAAGAAATCTTATCTTTGTGGTAACTACAAGCAGGGCCCATTGTGTTAATGTAAAAATGCAGGTGCAGGAATGAAGATGTCTTGAATTCTGATATACTACAAAAAAATAAAAATAAAAATAAAAAAACCAAACAAACCCAAAAAACCCCCTAACATTCCAGCAGAACCAGATTGGTATGTAGCACATTTACAGTTAAACAAAATCTGTTCAATAATTACAGGTCAAATGTATTTTGGGCTCCTTCGGGAAGAAATCTGGTTAGTGAATACATCTGCTGAGCACTGTGTACAGCCCAAAAAAAGATTTTCAGATTGTGCTGTAAAGTGGTTTTAGCACACCTTTTCCTTCTTTCACAAACTTCTGAACTTTTCCCAGAATTTCTAAAACTTGACTGGAAAATATCTACACTACCAAAATCTTCTTTGATTGTCTGACTATGGTAATGACCTTTATGATGCCTACAGCTTGCAGGCCAAGAGAGAAGCTTTATGAAATACAGATATCCAAAGCAGGAAGCTAGCAATGGGAGCCTCAAAGATAACAGTAATATTCTAATTAAAAAAAGACAGCCAAGAAGAGGAAATGAGGACACGATGAGGACACAAAGTTTCAGTTGAGGGTAATTTCCTGCTGTTGACTTTCATAGTTAGGGATTTGACATCCAGGCTGGAGATGTGGCTCCATGATGTATTCTCACAAAACCAAACCTATCACTTTCTTATAATTTGGAAATATAAATAATTGAATCCATATTGAGATCCTTTAATTCCTATGCACAGGCCTATTCTGGTCATTTAAGCTAGAAAGCCCACCTACATCTTCAAAAGACATGTAAATATTTAATAGTTGGGACTTCTTGGAACTTCTATGGTTTCATTACTCAGCTGTGGTCCAGTCTGATACAACCTGGAAGTTTTAAGGCAATTCCTTTGAGCCACATATGTATTTTATATTTGACTACTTGAGTCTGTTTGTGGTGAGGCAAATGTCTCTGTCCCTGAAAATACAATTCCCTTTGTTAATATTCCCACAGGAGACACTTATTTCCTTGAAAACCTCTTTTGTTTGCAGGCAAGACTTTTAGATGATGACTAAGCAGCTTGTGACAGTGTTGGAGGAGGAGGAGGAGGGATTCTCAAGAGCTTAGAGAGCCAATTCCCATTAAATTTCTTCTGCAAATCTCACCCTGCAGTTCTGTACAGGGGAAGCCATGGAGTTTTATTGCACAACTCACAGTTTTCACAATTAATTTGGCCCTGTGTTGACCTGCATGGTGTCTCAGTGAGCAAACTGGCTCGAGCATAGGCCACATAACTTTTTATCTCCTTCCTTTTGCAAGACCAGGCATGCTTGTAACCTACACTGATGTGAGGATCATGTGCTGATTGACAGGCTGGCTGCATGTTACTTATGTGGTAAAAGAAAGGTCACAGATCACCTCCGAGAGGCTGGCTACTACCCAGGCATAAACCAGATCCTTTTGCTTGGTGCAGGTCCTTTCCACCCTTTCATTGCTGCTGGCCCTTTGGAGCAGGCTGCAGGTTGGAAAAGTTGTTTTAACAGCAGTGACATTTTTTTCTGGGGATACCTCTGACTCTCAACTCACACAGCCAAAGTATGGCAGGTAGAGCTCTGATCATGAACTGAGAAAGGATTCTCATACTACTGGGAGAGAACTGCTGCCCTCAAAACCATTCAGGAAGCTCACAACCTGTTCCTTACTGCATCTCTAAGCTGCTCAAGACAGAGTCCAGCAGGGAACAGGCTGTGAAACAAATCCTGTGAAACAAATCCAGTCCATGGGCTACAAGTTTAAGTCTGCACTATTGATACTTCTTTTCAAAATTGCAACCCACTTTTCAGAGCTAACCAGTGGACATTGCATTACAACTTCAAAGAGTTCCAGAACTGCATTTTTAGCTGGATTTTATCAGATTTTTCATAGGTCCAGAATATGGACCTTGCCCTGCTATTTAAAAAATAAACAAAAAAATTAACAACTTGCTTTAACCCACCAAGGGATGAGAACAAGTCACAAGGTTTTGTGATCACGCTGACAAAACAGTCAATAAAACTGGATTTAGGGTGATTCATTGTGTTCTTTATTTCTTTCTAAACCTCTAATGGTTATTTGGAACATTAAAGCACATTAATTCAGCCCATGAAAGTAAAAACAAAGTTTGGAAATTGTATCAAAGATGTATAAGATAGTAAGCAGCTTTGGTTTTAACTTCAAAGCTGTTAGAATGCTGTCAACCTCCTTTATTCAAACTGTAGCAAAGGTTGTTGAGGAGATTGTTGGAAGGTGGTGACTGAGTATCTTTTAGGTGATCAGGTTTTTCCAGTTGTGCTGGGTAGCTGAAGCAATAGAAACAATAGTCGATTGAATATAGGGCTGTGGTTTATATTTTGGGATGAAAATTGACCAATGGATACTTTTCCTGTACTAAGAAGGTAGGTGGTAAGCAGGATGCTTCACCCCAGCTTTTCTCTAAGTGTCTTCAACTGATGTGAGTTAATGGATAACACAGCTTTTCAAACACATCCTCTAATCATGTGACAGTTCCATCTCATACAAAAATCATGACAGACAGATCAAGGATGGGGTTTACTGGCTTTTAGACCTGGTGGTCTTCATGATTCCCCTTTTTTTGTCTATCTGGCTACACCAGTGGAGATTAAATTGGTGAGTGAAGTTCCCACAGTTGGTGTGTCCCATGGCAGTAAGGTCATAGTCCTCTCTTGGATCAGACTGATTCTCAGATACAGTTTCAGCTCATGACAGACAAACTGAGATGAAGATATGATATTGATGTCAAGCAGCTCTGACCTCCATCAGGCACCTACTGAAGCCACAAGAGCTCCGATCAGCCATGAAAAACAAAGTCTGTGTGTTCTAGAAAGGAAAAGTTCCCAATTCTGCTTATGCAGCCCTGTGGTCCCTTCCCTGGTTCTCAGCCCCTGATTGCTCAGGTCTCAGAGGGTTCAGACCTTTCTGATCACACCCAGCTCTGACAAGTTCTCTGACAAGATGCACCCGAAGCAATGATACTGATGAACACCAGTTCAACTGGGAGACCTCAGCTCTCACTGGTTTGGGATCCCTTTCCTTAAAAAGCCAGCAGTCCCATCACATGTTTGAACTGTGCTGGCTGTGTGCCAGCTCAGCACCTATTCTCTACTTTAGGCCCTACCAGCATATTAACAATAACCACAGTGAGTCAGGAGAAGCCAAAACAGAGGTAAAGCATCCCTTACTTTCTCCATAGAACTTTCAACAGCAAGCCCAGGCTGTAATACTCTAGATTTAATTTTTGTAGTCTGTTTTTAAGTAAAACGAGAAAAAAAGATGAGAAAAAATTGATGGATTTGAATTTTTTTTTAGGCCTTTTATGAACTTGAGATCTATGACCAAGTTTGTGTTTCTGAAGTATAATTGTAAGAAAGTGGCTTTAAACAAAAATAACAGCACCCAGACACATACTGAATATATTGATGTGAAAAACATGAATGTGTCCAAGGCTGAATTTCTTCATGTCACAGGAACTATTGCCATGTTGGTATGCCAGTTAAGTCAGGAAAAAACTAAATTATTTTACAGGGTAGTAAGGAATAATTCTTGAAGCTGAAGCTTCATCTCAAATGACAATTTTTATAACAGTGGACTTTTCTTTGGGAACTAGTTAGTTTCACAGCACGGTTGCTTATTTTTTGATGCTACTTTTGTTTCCTCCTCTTACAGACAGAAACTCTGCTTCTTCAGGTGGAAAAAAGAAATCTGTGCGACTGTGTAACTGCAAATCTGCTGAACTGAATCCTGGAGGTCAGCTGAGGAGTGTCACCTGCTCAGCCATTTTTAAAAAGCAGCTGTATAAAATACAGCTTTTTGGAGTTGATGTTGCAAGCATGTGTGCCCCAATGCACTGAGGAAATTGGGGGGTTGTGTCATATATTTGTCTGTTCTATTTTTTGGTTTGTTTCATTTTTAAACAGTACCCTCTTTTCATGTCCACTGCCAGTAAGGGCTCAGTCTGGTAAAACTGTTAGTTGGTATTAAAGTGGGGGAAAAATTTACCTGCTGTGGTTTTTAAATCAGAATTGGCCATGTGTAACCCACAAGATAAATCTGGCCAGCAGTGGTGTATAGAAATTTGCAGCTGTTTTTTGTCTCTAATATGAAGGTATCTCTGTGGCAACTTGCCCAGTTATATTGAGACAGGGAATTGTGATCTCTGGAAGCTTTGCCTGTGTATTAAAGATGATTTAAATCCTTTCTGTTTATTGTCTGCATTGTGACTGCATTCAGACATGCAGCTCTGTCAGCTGTAATGAGGTATGCACCATGAGGAGGTATATGCCCCATACTTAGGCCAAATCAGATTTTATCTTAATTATGAGTTTTCTGGAATTCTTCTAAGAGTCTTGTCTTTAATTAAAACCTTCAGTTTCTTCCTCTCCTTCTCTGGTCACTCGATTCTTAACCCACTCGATCCCTAAGCAGCTTCATCTCAGCAGGTCAAATGAATAGAGTAGAAAAAGGAGAATAAGGACATGACTTGGCATCCTTGCCAGCTGTACCAAATCCTGCCACCAGCAACTACTGCTGAGCATCACAATGAAGGAAAGCTTCATGCAGAAGTTTCTTCATGAGGGTGCTTCTTATTTTACTTCAGAGAAAACAGGGGTTTAGATCACTCCCATTTTCCATGCTGTGATGGCCTGAACTCTGAACATCTTTCCTTGTAGTTGCCTTTGAAAGCTGATCTACTTTCAGGCATGAAGAAATACTTGCGTATGGGAAAGGTGAGATCACTCTTACCCTCATCTCTACCACTTTATTCTGTGCCCATTCACAAGTCTGAAGTAGGCTGAGCAGTTTGAGCAGATGCTCTGAGTTTGATGTGACTTAGAGTCATCTCAGTCCACAGCAACAGTGGGGCTGTGGGGAGGTAACTTGGCTTGGAGAGTGGATGGGAGGTGAATATCTGAAGGTCAAAACCTCTTGAGCTAAAATTGGAAGAAAGTCGATCCCTGTGGCCTTAGTTCTCTAACTAAGCTGCTGGGACTTTGCTGGAAATCAATGAGAGATGCAATTCTGCCAGTGCAACTGTAGGTGTGGTAACAAGCAGCTGGTGAGAGCTAAAGGAGCACCAGAGACTGGTTCAGTGCCTTGCCAAACCTGCCTGGGGCTGGGAAAACCTGCACAGAGAAGTGCAGCACAACCTTCTGCATGGGAGCAGGATATAGGCCAGCACAGAAGCTCCAGATGAATTGGAGAGGTGATTCTGCTGTTACTTTCTCAAATTTAATCTCCATGTAGGTATTCCTTAACCTAATTCCACCTTGCTGTTTCAACTGTAATTTTATAGAGACTAAGAGTGGAAAGATGGTAATTTCAAGGTCTCCAAGCTCCTGAATTTAGAAAGGTGGCTTAAGGTGTAAGAAAAAGAGTTCCAGGCATGGATGCAATGAGAAAAGCAATGAAGATATCTGCATATATTCTAGTTCTTGCATTGGTCTGCCTACACTTTTCTTTCCTGATAATCAAGGCTCACATAATTTGATTTCTGTTCTGAAATGTGCACTTGCTGAAAACCTACTAATATATCAGCTTGTCTTCATTAGGCTTGAGCATCTTTTGCTGCTTAAATCCAAGTAAGTGATATTGCATTTTTCTGGTCATTTTGGGTGAAAAAACTATAGTTTGTTCTCTTTCTTAATAGAATCTGAAAATGGAGCAGGACTGGCAACTCTCTCATTATTCTTTCTACAGCTTAACTCCTGGAGCATCCAGATCAACCAGAAAGACTGCTGACAGGTCATGCAAGGTAGACTGTTCCACAGGGTAAGCAGGGCACAGGTTTCAAGGGAGGTCAGTGTTCCAAGTTCAAGGTTTGTAATGAGGGGATCTGAATTTTCTGTGTGTATGCATTGATAGCTGCTGCACTTGCCACTTCATGCTCAGGCAAACATAATGGCAGCCTCAGCCCTGAGCTACATATAATTGTTAAGTTTTCTCAGCATTGATTTTTTAATTTTTTTTTTTTTAATTAGAACTTGGTTTATACCCTAACCCTTTATTTTATTCCATATTTG
Source organism: Calypte anna (assembly GCF_003957555.1). NCBI lineage: Eukaryota > Metazoa > Chordata > Aves > Apodiformes > Trochilidae > Calypte > Calypte anna. The sequence goes on along the minus strand of NC_044249.1, from coordinate 15,960,886 downwards.
GCTATGAAAAGGACAATAGATTCCACTGACAGAGAAATCTGTCATCTGGCATCACTGGGAAAGTGTAAAGACAGCAGATTTTTTTGCTCTGTGAAGTGCCAGTTGTTGCATTATAGCAGTGAGGGTCTTGTGCTAAATGTTAGAAAATGTAGAGACAAGTCACAGCTTTGGTTTAAATGCAGAGAATGTCTAATGCATGCCAATGTGAAGTGCATAAGATTATTTATCTAAGGGACTCTTCTGCAACATGAGCATAAAGTGTAGGAGTTTGTCTATATAACAGAATTGTGTCATGTCCAAATTAATTGAAAGATCTGCTAATGTAAACTACATTTTTATGTCAAATCTGGACTAACTTTTAGCAAACCAATGCTCATTTTGGCAAAAAATATTGACAAAATGTATAATTTTGTGTGGATTCTGCAATGAGCTTGGTGAAACTTGGCACTTTTCCTTTGCATGAATCCCAACAAACTTTACAGTTTCCAGTGAAAGGAGGTTTAATGAAGTTACATCTATCCACCTCTCGTCCTCAACCCAAAAAGATGACCATGATTTCACTCTGAAGCTCTTCAGTTTAATATAGAAGCTGAGGAGAGAGGCACAAACTTTGGGACTAAAGTCAATGTCATCAGCTTTTGGGAATGTTTATAGTCCAGGCTTTCACTGAAAGCCATCTTCAGTGCTCTAAGTTGACTCTCAAAGTTCTTTGCATTTGGGTGATTTCTCTTCCCCAGTTAAAGGGCAGAATTTCATCCTTACAGTAAGTTTGATACACATGGTCTCTTGCCCAAGCAGCTATAGCATTCATCCTACACTGTAATAAAGCATCCAGCTTGTGAAAAGAACCTGGTTTCAGCCAAGAGAACTGGATATAACTAAAGCACAATCCAGTCTTGCATTGAAGTGAGACATGAGCAATGCTTAAATGCCTTTTGACAGCTGGTATATTGCAATTTAAAGTATGGCTTGGTTTATATACAATGTAAAATCAAACTGTATTTTACCCATGGAAGGTGAACCATGTCCTAGATGGCAATAGCTTTTCTTAAATAAAATGAGACCTCCCCACCTCCTCTTTTTGTGTTCACATACAAGGTGTTCAGACAACTGCCTGTGCCTTCTGTTACTTTGGGTTTGGTAGCCACAGAAAAATGTACCCAAACCCCAGCACTTGAAAAAACAACATTTTTTTTTCCAGGACAGGATCACTCTCAGAACACATGAAGTCAGTTTTCTATATCAAGTAAAAAATGACATGTCTTTATCTTCCTAGACAAGGATAAGAGTGTCAGTAGCAGGACAAATAGCTCAGCTTTGCCATCATTATCATTCAGACTGAGTGTACACAAACTGTGCACAACCACTGCCTATGCTGTAAATTTACCTCACGTCTAGCACAGAGATCACTTGCTGGATTTCCAGGAGCCCAATGCAAGCCTTAAGTATAAACTAGGAAAACTGCTATTTTGCCAATGGTTCATTTTTTATCTTGGAAGCAAAAACCTGAACTGACCTTTATTTCACCACAGCTTGAGAGCAGCCTCTCCTGTGCAGCAGAAAGCACTGTGGACTTCAGAGTGTGCTTAAAGATGTCACACTTGGTTTCAGATGATTTTGGAGAACTAATCAAGCCTGGATGCTTTCCCCCACCTTACACTATGGTGAAAGAGGCTTCTTGGAGTAGCCTAGTTCCTGCATTAGAGGATATCTTTGTGCTGAGTTTCCACCATTCTTCCTATTTGCAGTTTTGCAGTGTCACATGGACTTTGCTGGGGCAGCTGCAGTGTCTCGAAGCCTCAGAGTCTGATGAAAGTTCAGCTTCTGGTTGGATCCTTGAAGAGTTTTCCAGGAAGATCTAAGATGAGGAACTTGTCAAGCAATCCTGCCAAGAGCAAATTTGTCATTTCAGGAGGGAGACTTTTCTTGCCCACAAACCCACTTACAGTACTTAAAGAAGATACTGGGACATCAAGTAAAGGTGAATCAGTATCTCATGGCATGAGGGGCTGAAACATCTACAGTTTTTCTGTCACCTCTCAATTCATCTGCAGGGCTGTGAAATAATTATTTAAAGGAAGGTTAAGAAGCCATGAGCTCTGGCAGCTGCCCTGCAGCCAAATGTCTCTGGATTCCTTGATCAGTGACCCACCCCAAAGAGCAATGTTCTCTGTCCATCATACTTGCTTAGACCAGGAAATCATTGCCTTTGCCCTGATAACAGAGGAAGGAGGAATGATAGTCTGAATTTCAGATGCAGTACAAGGGTAATGCATTTGTCCCAGGGGTATCTGTGTTTATGCAGAAATTACAATACAGAAATCTTGAAAGTGACTTGCCTGGGAAGGAAAATTATTCCCATAATCATAGACTCCTGAGAAACAGGAGAGAAAGGTGTCAATAAGAAATCACTCAGTCTTTATCATCCCTCATCTTTATGCAGGGTCAACTATCCCAATGCCTTTGACAGATTTGGTCTAATTTATTCCTACAGGCTTAAATAACCCCCTGTCTTTCACAGACTGTTAATTCTGGTGCAATCTTTATTATTAAAAGTTTTTCAGGGGCTTCAGTGGTGCCTTCTTGATGCAATTTAAATCTCTGGTTATTTCTGCTGCTGTTGGTGCCTCTACTAGTTCCTAGTATTGCAGTGACCAAACCAGACACTGTATTATAGCTCAGACCTTCTGCTGGAGGCTGAGTTCTTGCACTTATTTGTATGCCCCAGTATAATTGCATTTCTTTTTGCAGTAACTGAATATTGTAGACTAATGTCAACTCGTGACTCCCCAGCTCCAGTGTCAAAGTGCCACTTAGCCTGCTGTTCCCCATTCTAAATACAAGCCACTGATTATTCCTGATGAAGTGTAGCACCTTGTTCTCATCCTTACCAATTTTTATTCTGTTTTGAGACCCTTTTTTTCAACTTGACTGCATGATTTAGAATTCTAGTCCTTTCCCCCAGCATTGCTTATAACTTCCAAGTAATAATAACTTCAAGTAATAATAACCAGACATAGATTCTTCTCTCTCTGTGCTTTCTTCTTCTGTTTGAGTTCAACAAAGTGCTTATGGTCATGTTAGCAGGCAATGATTTAGCACTTCATATCAGCGTGGGATCAACCATCTCTCTCTTTGCCATGTGTGCCCATGACTGTAATAATGGATTTCTAAAATTAGCTCCTTTGCCTGCACTGTCCTTCTATGCATGCATATTTAACTCAGGTTTTAATGTTTGTGGTTTTAAATGGGTATATGCAGTTTCTTCCTCCACAGCAAAGATGTCATTTTCAATACCTGTAACATTTAGGCATCAGTAAGATTTTTCTGAGGGAGCTGTCAGATGTTTATCTTCATTAATCATCTACCCAACAAATGCCTGGATGTTCTGGAGGAAATTCTTTTGTTAGCAAATGGTAATTAGGTAATTCAGTTTTTCTACAGAAAGCTAAGTGTAAAGATTTCCATCAGCCTTCTGGGATTTGTTATGGTATTTTTCAGACAGCAAATGAACTCCTATGAATCTCTTGGAATTTTTTCATCCTTCACAGTAAATTTAGTACTGGTATCCCTTAGTCATAGAGGAAGGCAATGTTGAATGTAATTGCAATGCAACTCATGCAAGTGCCTTCATGCTTCTCTGTTCTTCAGCTTTGCTGGAGGTAATAGAACAGCACAGATTTATGGAACTTTTCTATGCAGACTGACTCTTTTTCCCCGTGAGTTGAGAACTGCATCTTGGGCCACACAGTTCTGTTAGCAAGAGGAATTGGGAGCATTTTTCATGCTTCTTAAAGACTTCTTGAGAGCCTTTCTCTCCCTCCCAAAATGTATCACATCTACTTTCTGAATGCTTGATTTCAGACAGGTCCTTGTGGAGATCCCCTATCCAAAAGGGCTCATGCTTAAGCTTTATTAGGCCACAGCCTATTAGTAAAACCCCAGATCAAGGGCTGAGCTTTAAACCTTGAAAATTTTACAGTGTGTAGGTTTGGGCTGGGCTGTTACCATTAGATGGTGGATAGAGAGATCCCTACACCAGATCCCCCAGATGTCACAGATGGGAGCAGGGTCACTGGTGTTGTACTGACTGGATGGCAATAGTTCAATTCAGCAAGGACAACTTCTGGGATGCTGCTGCAGTGTTTGGTCTGCTCAGTGGGCAGCTGAGTACAGAAACCAGGACACAGCCCATCCTCTCACAGAGAAGGTTTTTTTGATGCATATGCAACTAAGTAAAACTGTGCTGTGATTTATAATAATAATATAATAACAAGATATAACACTAATCACCAAACCATGTGTAGTCATCCTTGGAGTCTTGGCATCCTGGGAATAACGTATTTCAGGACATTCATCTTCTCTTTATAAGAAAATTTCCTTTCCAAGGAAAATTTCCACTCTGATCCTCTTTTATACTTTCTGCAGTTGCTTAATGTGCGTAACACCTCAGTTTAACTCTGTGATTGCCCTTCCTTCCTGAGATGTCAGTTTCCTTGGGTTATACTGCTTGTTGACCTAGCTACTGAAAAGACCAGGCAGTTATAAAAATAATGTTACAAAATAGTTACAATTTTAGAAAAGACTATGTTGATACCTTGAAAAAAGAACATAACAAACAGTGCTTTCCACCTTTTCAAAAGTTATTGCATCTGTAGGCCATTTCTTTCTGTCTTTGTCTTAGTGCTGATATATGAAAAGTATGATGTGGCTGTGGGACCACAATGAAGGTATGCACAAGAAACACATATCCCAGGGCAAATGGAAGTGTAAAGTTTGGATTTTGTGCCAGAATTTCCATTTGGTGTTATTTAAAATTGCAGATCAGGGCTAGATTGTGTCACCAGTCCTAGATAAGTGTATAGGCAAACTCTACAGTATTCTGTTATGTCCTGGCTCTTATGGAGCTGCTCTTTAACAGGCATCAGAGGCCTGTGAAGAGAAAATGTTCAATGGGCCATTTCACACAACCTCAGTTCAGCCATCTGACTTCAGAGCTTGGATTAGGTGTCTCAGCTTCTCAGAAAGTCAGTGGAACCATTTCAATGCACATATGTGCCCTAACTCACCTAATGAAGGTGCTGCTCACTGAAACCTTCATTTGGACCCTCCATGCAAGGGAAGTTGAATTTCAGTTGCACTTTGGGCTAAAAGTTTGCTCAACGTGTCATTCCTGTAGAAACTCCTTCCAGAACTCTGGGCTCCCTCCCAGCAAAGTCCCCTCTTTGATGCACAAGGAAATTCCACTTTGCCAGAAGGTGATCAAGAGCCTGTAATCCCCTGAGATGACTTTTAAACTAACCTGGCCCCAAAGGGTAAGCATTATAATGAGACATGTGACAGGTAAGTTTGAGGAAGCCTCAGGAACTCGTTAAACAGAAGCAGACTGCATCATTTGTGACAGTCCCTATGACTGAAGAATTACCAGGGGTAAATTGTGTCTCAGCCCAGAAAAGCTGATGCCTGCAGAGCCTGGCAGGTTAGTTATGCCATACAGACCAGGAAGACTGGAGCTTGCTCCCCAGTGGGAGGAGATGGAATGTCCTCCCCTTAGAGGACAAAGCTGTCTGCCCCAGAGCCCAGGGCTGCATCAGCAGGCCCTGCATCTATTTTATTTTTTTTTCCCAGGCAAACTGTTGACTTTTCATCTCATTTGAACTGCCCAGTACAAAGTCTCACTTAATGTGAGATACAGCTGAGGCAAGGGCTGTGAACTGCACATTTCAGCACAGTCCTCGTGGGAATAAAAGCCCAAATATAAAAATTGCCTCTCCCATGTGGGTGGCAGCAGGCAGTGTCCATCTAGGAGAGAACACGGCCTTGGAGGAGCAGAGGCAGAGGAGAGGCCACCCGTGACACCGTGGTCCCTTTAAATCTTCTTCTCTTGGCAGCTCCAATTTTTCAGTGTTGCTATAGCAAATCTCCATGGCAATGACCCTAAATCAGGGAAGGGGGGATGCAGGGGTAACGCATGCTCAGAGGAGCTGCTGGAGCCTCCTCTCCTCTCCTCTCTCAAGCTGCTCCAAGGCTCTGACACGCAGGCGAAGAGGAAGATCAGGTACTTGGCAAACTGGTCCTTGGGGTGCCCTGCCAGCCCCTGTCCTGTCACTGCAGTGATGTGTGCGTGGGGGTTTGCGTGTACGTGTGGGGCTGTGCTCATCACGTCTCATCCGCTCCTCCGTGGGGAGTGAACTGCTGATTTTCCTTAATTCTCCTCTTTCAGACAGGGAAGAAAAAAGCTTGAATTATTGATGAGAACCATGGCGTTGCCGTCTGTCTGGAGCGCGGTGCGGGTGGTGATCCCCTTCACCTTGCTGCTTGGCCTGCTAAGCATGAGGCTTGTGGGGGCCAGCCAGGACTCTGGGAGTGTCATTCCAGCAGAAAGTAGGTACCTGCCGTGCCCACTCGTGCCCTCTCTCTGCACTGCTCCCTGCTTTGTTTCCTCCACTTAACTCGCAGCAGCCACAGAGACCCCAGCTCCAGGGGGAGGTTGCATTGCCTGGTTAGCTGGGGAGCAGCAATGAGTTTGTAACGTGTCAGCAGGGCATGAGAGCAGCAAGGAACCAACTGATCTGTAGTCATTTAGGAAAAATTACTAACTGCATACTACAATTTTAGCTGGAGCTTGTGTTAAAGCCATTTAATAGTAGATCTTTTAGATCTACTTCTTAAGAGTTGCATTCCCAGATTTGCCATTATTCATATGAAATCCTTGCTAGTCTGGGTATTGTTAGAAGGAAATTTGTGTTTATTGCTGTTAGGGCATTACATGTCACTTACTGTAGTATTTGGTTGGAACAATAGCTCATGTTCAACTTGACACAGGGGAAGTTAACCCAAACACTTCATTTGTAAAGCATATATAGAATTCTGAAATCCAGCTGCTGTTCTGCAAACCTAAAAACTAAATAAATGTGACAGACTGTTTTGAGTACACTGTAGAGCTGGGAGCCCTTGAATTTGGATTACAGCTCTATACTAGCTGCCTCTGTGATTCTGACAAAGTTCCTAGTTAAACTTTCTCTGCTCCATAATGAGGCAATAGTTCAAAGATATTAGGGGATGGAGTCAATGTTCTCAGGGTGTTTTGGCAACAATAAGTGGGAAGCAGCCACTCATTAGAAACTTAAAATATCCTATGGGAATAAAAAAAAAAAAAAAAAAGGAAGGCAATTGCATACAAACCAATCTTTAGTTTTTAATCATACTTACTTTGTATTCACAGCTACCTTTTCAGTGACTACCAAAATATTTAACTGAGACCTGATTTAGTAACTGCATTTTATTTTCCTATACTGCCATTTCTAGTCTTGAAACACACCTTTGTGTATTTGTCTCTACAAGATTTAAATGCCAAATTCCCTTCTTTTTCCACCCTCTTTTTTTTTTTTTATTAGTGCTAGGTTTTGGTCTGCTCTAAACCAGACCCAATTTCTGTTTTTTGTATCTGTTTTCTAGGCATGCATTAGATCAGCTTTTGTGGCCAGTAGTCCCTTTTGTGTCCTCAAGAATCAAATCATGCTTGAAAATAAATTATAGGTGCCCTCTGTGTCTGTGTTAGCAGAGACAAGTCAGTGCATATTTGGGAAAAAATATATGCTACTTTCTTGTTCTGCTTGTGTAGTAAAAACTCACAGTTTATCTATTTAACTCACATTTTATTTATTTAACAAAACTCTTGGCCAGGGTCTCTGATTCCAGTCTCAAGGAGTTATCTCACGGTTTTGATATCCTGTGGCCAGGCTGCTGAGTCCCTTGAGAAAGATTCCTCCTCTTGCCTTACAACTCCTGCATGCAGGAGTGTGGAATGAAGGGCAGGTCAGAGTGTTTCAAATGTTTCAAATTTGAAGCCATTGCTATGAATGCACAAAGGTATTTATGGCTCAGGTCAGGCCAGGAGGAAGACTCAGCTAATCATGAACTGTAAATTGTTTAGTGCTGCTGCAGGGACTCAGTTGTAGAACAACAGGGAATTTGGAATGTTTCTTGCATTTGGAATGCACTTGTTGAGAATGCTGCATAGCTGCTAAGTGCTCCAGGTACTTTCTTTTTTCCATCACTGCTATTCCTGATAGTTAACCTGTGGAACGCCTCCCTCAGGACACTATGCTAACATTTTGCATGCTATTGCAAAGATGATTGGGTAAATTAAAGGAAAAAAAAATCTTAGAAATGACAGTTAGGTACAGCAGTTCTTCTGGATCAGGAGCTGCCTCAGCATTTTCCCAAGGCCTGGGTGGGTACACATCTCTCTATACTTGCCCTGTTCTTGTGTTCTTTAATGGGCATCCATTGTTGGATCCACTGATCCATTGAAAGTCAGAGTGCTGATGAATGTTACCTCTCCTGGGGACATGGCTGTTCTAGTCACCTGCTAGGTGTTCCCTGGCACATTTTCATCCCTGCCAGGAGGCCATTTGCCTATCTGGAAGACAAGGTTTATGTTCCAGATATGGGCTGTCCTATGCCTGCTGCTCTCAAAGCTTGGGAATCCTTCTAGACACAATCATTGTACTAGAGGAGATGTAGCTCATGGCAGACAGAACACTGGGCCAGGTAAACCTTTGATGTAACTTAGTACAGACATTCCTGGATCTTCTCCTGATTGATGTCAGCTCCATAGATTATTTCTCATGGAGGAGTTGATCCTCCTGGGCACTTGCCCACTTTGGGGACAGTACTCCTGCAGCACATGCACACATCTGACCTATTGCTGATGCTTAAGACTATTTTGTCAGCCCAGGTAAAATGGTGGCTGTGTGATCCTGGATGACTCAGAGATAAAAAGGAGTGATATATGTTCTTGACAAGGGTGTATGATGTACATGGACCATACTAAACATCCTTCTACAAGGCAGACCAGTGTGGTGCTCGATGCTTTTCTCCATCTCCAGGAGCATGAATCGGGACTGGGAATATGCCTGTGGCACGAACAATGAACCATACAGCCTCCCTCTCCCACTTGATGGGAGAAATGTGTCCCACCTACAGGACCATGAGCAGAAGAGGGGCAGCAATGCTCTCCTGCAAGTGTGGGAGGTGCAGGAGACAAAGGAGAGTTCTTAGCATTACAGAGAGATCCTGCACTAGATGTAGCACTGATACCTGGCTTGGGTACCACTGCCTGTCTTCAGTTGGCATGTTTTCTTCCAGCCAGAAAGTCAGGCCCAGCTTTTTATGAATAATGATAATTAGCAGTGATTAATCACATCCTTATACTTTCTACATAGCACTTCACATATGCAAAAGACTGTTCAAGTAGGAAGTAGTGTTACTAAGATTTGCAGATTATTTTCTTTGAAGTTCAGTGCACTCCTCTAAAAAAATTCAGTCATTTCCCCATCTTCCCATTGCATTTGTAACCCAGATCAGCCACTGTAAAAGCTGAAATGTGGAACTGAAGAACAGAAGCTGGTCAGTCTGTTTTCATTCATGCCAAAATGCATGAAATATAAAGTGTAAACACCATGTGCATGCAAAAAGAAGACAAGAAGCATAATTTGAGCTCCCCTCCCCCACTTTTCCCCAAACACATAAAGACACATATAGCCTTTGTGCTGACAGGACCCATTTAAAGAATGATAGCTGACTCTTGATAATTCTCATTATGCTAATCCACAGAACTGTTAAGTCTCCCTATGAATGATAGTCTGTTCCCAGCTATCAGCAAGGAATTAATAGCACTCTGCTGCACTTTGCTATGGTCTGACTTGAGGTTTGGTTTCATGATTGCTTTAAGCTGATGTAAGCCTATGCTGCCTCTGCCCTTTTCCTTCCCATACCCTGGCCTCCTGCCCTTGTTCTGGCCTCAGATCTTCTATATTCAGGATCTGTTCTGGAGGGGAAAAAAATAAGCAATCCAGCTGACTTAGCAACCACTTGGTCACTCCTGCTCTGACCATGGAAAGGTGTGGGACAGAAAGCAGAGTGGGATTGCTCCTGTTGGTAACAACACATATTTAGTTTTGTTTAAAACATTTGTGAAAAAGGACCCTTAGACATAATTTCTTAGGGAAAATGTCCAGGAGCATCCTACTGAAAAAGCTGTGAGCATGAAAAGAGATTAAGTCCACCTAGACAGGCCAGTTACCAGCCCAGTTCTTCAGTCTGGAAAGGAGACACCAAGACAGGGAATGATGGAGAGCAGGAAAGTCATAAGTAGGACAAAGATGGTCAGTATTTAATAACTGTCTCTCCCAGTGCAAAAATTAGAGGTGGGAAATGAAAGCAGCAGATGTTAACCTCTGAGCAGACAGGAATGGTATTTTGTTCACCCAGTGAATAAATGAGCTGTGGAACTCATTGCCACAGGATGCTGTAGATTCCAGAAGTTCATGTGGACTCAGGAAGCAACAGTGCAAATTAATGTGAGAAAAATCCTTGGAGGGTTTATCAGTTGTACAGACACCAGCCAGGCTCAGGATATCCTCTAACCTCTTGGTAGGCCAGAACATTGCTAGAGGCATTTATCTTCCTTAAGTATCTGATATTGGCTACTACAAGAGCCTGGCTGGTATAATAAATTAAAAGACCAGATGGAGTCAGGAGCTGGGTAGCTCTTCTGGTAAAAATCTGACTGTAGCTCTATGCTTTCCAGATAGAGGGGTATTGCCCCTCTTTTATTTGAGGAACTGCATTCAAGTTTTTCTGTGCTAGTGCAAGATGCTTAATGGGGAAATCAGCACTGCCCTAGTTAAGTCCCCAACGTGCTGAGCAGATGTGTGCTCTGCATGGATGGAAAAAGTTACAGCCAGCCACCTCCCACTGCTCATCACCTCCTCCAGGTACAGCTCTCGTCTGCCAGTGGTGCTGAATCAGGAAGGGCTCTCTGCAGAGCTGTCAGTCCAAATGTTGCATCCCATCCTGGGAATGCTGGTTGGAGGAATCCCATGAACTCAGGACTGCTTGGTCCCAGCAGGCAGGGTGCTAACCTGGCCCAGAGACAGCTGTGCCTGGAGCAGACCCTCCACCAAGGGAGACAGCCCAGGAAACTGTATTACAGAGAGTGAATGTCCCACTATGTGGTGACATAATGCATCTGCACTGTGGCTTTGAAGAGCAGTTCTGTGTTAGGAGCTTCACATGTGCTGATCTAGGACACACAGAGCTGCACAGAGAGGTATCCATAGTGCCACCACCATTTTCCTCCAGAAGTTGCTTTGATGCTGGAGCAGGTTGTCTCACAGTGCTGACAGAAGTGAAATAATCACTTGGCATTGATTGTACCTTTCTACTTGTACCTCTCTGTCCACGTAGGAGTACTTGGCTGCTATAAGGAACAATGAATGATCCCACACAGCCACAGCCTTCATGAGGGTGTGGAAAGACCTCCTGGATTGCAGGCAGTGATTGACTATGGAATTCATGGCTCTCTGCAAAGGTGCTTTCTCCACACTGCCAGAGCAAAAGACATTCATTTAGGACCTGAAGTTTGTTTTTTTCCCCATCAGTTTCTGATTTTGAGAACACCTTAGTGACAGGCACATCAGGGTATGCAGCACTTCACCAAGGCAGAGCCAGGGCATGGTGCTTTCTGAGACCACAGCAAGGGCAGGGTGCCAGGCCATGGCACCAAGTGAGTGATGGATTTGCTGACAGCTGACTGAGGATGCAGATTCTTTCTAAGGGCTCCGCTCCATGACCTGAAGTGAAAACAAATTACTGAAATACTGGAAACAGGAGGGGGTTGAGTGCTTTTAAAATTTGCTCAAAGCCATCCTACAGCTATTTTTGCCAGGCTTGGAGACAGGCTTTGTGGGTGATGCTGTTCTTATAGACATGGGGACTTTGCATCTCCCCACATGCCTGGAATGAAATCCCTGGCCTGATCCCTGTGTCTTTCTGAGATGAGAGCTGTATGGAAGGGAGATGGAGGAGAATGGGTGGGTGAGAAACACCTTCTGAACAGGTCAAAGCCCCTAAGATGCTTGCTGGGGACCAAGAAACACACTGGCTGCTCCCTTCCGTCAGGCCCTGTGTTGGCAGCAGGGTGCCAGGCATGGGGTGCTGCAGGGGCAGCATTCTGACTCTGAGCAGCTCCCCAGCTATCTCAACAGCAGTTTTGCACCTCTTTGCTTTGTCTTTGGCTGTCTGTGGACATGGAATTCAGCACACTCACATGGGGGGCTGTGATCAATGTAAAATATCTTCTTCTTCATTCCCCCTGCATCTCCTCCAGTATCTGCAGTTTGTCCTTCTGAAAACCCACACTTCATTAAACTCTGGGACTGAATGAAAGAGCCTGAGATCAGTGCAGGGTGAATCCTGGCAGAGCACCAATGCTCAGTTCCAGAGATGAGCCATTTTAGTTGTTGTCAAGTCCCTTTTGCATCCTCTTGTTTGCCTTTTCCCTGCCCTGCCCCTCTGCACACACACTGCCACCAGCTGCAGAGCCAGTGGGATGCTTTGCATTCCTGGCAGAGAAAAAATACAGCAGCAGGTGAAAGGAAGCAAATACAGATCTGGCACTGTCCCTTGCCAAGCTGCTCTGTAAGAGCTCCTGTAAAAACAGACCTGCCTGTCTGATTTCTGAACCACTGCAAGCTTCTTTTTTCAGTGTATTAGTTGAGAATTAACCTATGTCTGAGAAGTTTTGAAATTTTCCATTTTAAGGGGAGAGGCTCGGACCTGAAGGCTCACAGCACCGGGCAGAATCAAGCCTGGGCTACGTTCAGAAAACACATAGTAAAAAGGTCTTGTGGTTTTGCTGGTCCTTAACAGATTTGCACAAGGATAAATACAGTCCACAGCAGCCCTATCTTTGTCTACATACTGGGGTGGATGCCTGGTGAAAGGGGTTTTCTCCTGGCATTTCAAAGTCTGAGTGTTCTCTCTGTGTACTGCCACACTCCACATTTCATGCTGTGACAGTGATGTCTTCTTCTGCATCTTTTTCCAGGTCGTCCCTGTGTCGACTGCCATGCATTCGAGTTCATGCAGAGGGCGTTGCAGGATTTAAAGAAGACAGCGTATAACCTAGACACCCGGGTATGTGTTTCCATAGAAATGTTGTTACTTAACCTTTATCTCCAAGTAGCCAGGTCTGCCTGCCTGGGTACAGCAGACATGACATCTCTGCTGACTCACTTCCATTTCAGCAAATAGGATTGTACCAAGCACAGATTATATTTCACAGGCTGGAGAGGTTCATTAAAGATCATCTAGTCAGTTTTCTTGCATAACAGGCTAAAGAATTACCCTAGAATAGTCCCTTCAGCAAAAAGAGAAGGAAAGAAGATGTATGAAGGGACGGAAGAACAAGAAAGATTATTGATTCTCTATTTCACAGCATTGCTTCCAAGCCTGTTCACTGGGCAGGAACAGAAAGTGAACTGAGGAGCAAGAAGGTGGCAGGCAGAGCTGGCAGACAGGAAAGGGAAGGATATTTATTCCTTGCTCATGGATTGATATTCCATGAAAAAGGGGAAGCACATTTGCTGGTGTAGTTATCACAGCACACAGGGAATTTTGTTACTTCATATGTCAGTCCTGTGCTTTAGAGGTCCCAATAGACATAAAATGAGGGTGTGTTGGGTGCCCTGATTTTAGCAATGATTACATCTGTGAGTTCCTAAGTAGGGGCAGGGCTTTTTAGAGTGGTTCCCATGCTGTTTGAAATGTTTCAGAGGCAGGTAGTCTCTCACTTCTAATACAGCTCTCCCATGTATTTTTTTTATCTTTCCTTCCCTAACAGCTGCATCAACACTGGCAACATGACAATAAAGCAACTTGTGGCCAGTGAAACCAGTTCACAGACACATCTCACACTTCTATTAGGTGCCTGTTCAGTGCCTTTGACTGATGCCATCCCAGTTGGTAGGTGAGAAGAGGAGAAGAGCTCCTTGCTCCTCTACAATCATGCTCCACCCAAATTGTCACTTACTGCAAAGTCAACCAAAGAGATGTAAATCAGTTATATGTCTCCAACTGACACAGAAGAGCAATTACTTGTCTTCGCTTTCGGTTTCTTATGACCTTGAGCAATCATGTAGGGCCTCACACAATAAAGTTGGAGTGCCTTAAGCTTTCTTGAGCTATCAATAGCAAACTGATGAGGGCAGAACTCTGAGTGCAGTCTGAGTTACATTGCAAAAACTTCCTATGCACTTGTGTAAAACTCAGTGAGTGCTCAGTGTCAGGCTGTGAATAGAGGGGCTGTACCTCCAGAAGCTGTGCTGGGCTGTTCTGATGCACAGAAGGGTCTCACTGTTTGTGTTAGGTTCAGCTGTACATATTTTATACCTGTGCATGACACAGCAAGAAGACGTGCAGTTGCACCTCTGTTGATTCTTATACTGTCACCAGGATTCACATGGGAAGTTAAAGGAAGTACTTAATTTCTGTCTAAGTTGCACTGGGAAGATTTTTCTGAAGGTAGCAGAGGTAGCACAATTCCTTAATCCCATTTACAGGAATTATATTCAGATATATCTGTGTTTGCTGCTCTATAGCCAACAATATTTGTATTCTAAAACACAACCCATCAAGGAGGAATGGTGTGTTGTAAGAAGCAAAGGAGTATAAAGGGAGAAGATGGTCCTAGAGCACCAAGAAATAAGCTTCTGTTTCTGTGAGGACATGGACAGGCCTGAGATGCCAAGGCACTGGTTCAGACAGCAAAAAGTGTTACAGAACAAGGGTCATGGAAGAATTCATCACCAAAACAAAAGTAACCAGTTATCTGGAACATCACCAACTCTGCTAATAAATAAATGGTATATTACTATCCATCTTCCCCAACATTTGGATTGAGACTCCAAAGGTCTTTTTTTGAGAGATGTTTTAGTCATATAAAAGTTATTGAATGATACAGAAATATTCAAGTGAAATGCATGGTCACAGCCCTACAAATGGCACACTGGGGCCTTCTGTTCTCCACCAGGTACAGGCTCCATATCCTTATTTAACTTCTGGTGCTTAGTTCATACTGACCAACTCTAACTTCTCAGGTTTTACACACAAATAACTTCATTCAACAACTCCTGAGTCTTGAAAGTTGTTATTTCAAGGGCAAGTCCACTGCTGGACTATTCCTAGCAGGGACTTTCTAGACTGATACCAGGAGGCCACAATTCAATTTTGTAATTGATGCTTCTCTTTCATTTGATGATTAAATGCCCCTAGAGTTGTTCTGCCTGTAAATAGTAATGAATGATGCCTAAGCAGGTTTTGTGGTAACAGTGACAACTTGTTGGCATTACAGTGACATCCTGTGAGCCTGCTTGATGTTGAGATGATTCTATGATTTCTATGAGAGTCCCAACAGTGAGAGCATCCACTCATCCAGGGTTGCTCTGTGCAATGAGGAGCAGTGCCTGCCATGGCACTGAGCTGGGAAGTGGAAGCAGGCAGGGAAAGTGAACAAATCCTCTTTTAATGCAAAAGTGGATGTCAAAAGTTGGAGCTGAAAAGGACAGAGGGCTGTGGAGAGGGAAAAGCAGTTCTCAAACAGCCTCTTCTGGCAGATGTTTGCAGTCTGGGAACAAGAAATGAGTAACAGGGGGTGGGAACTGCTGGGAGAGAGGGGGATTTCTGGCAGAGCTTGGTGGAGCCAGGTAGATGTACCCAGCTACTCCTTTGGAAATTGTGTGTCTTTGTTAATTAGCCCTTTGCTGTTTCTAATTTGTCAGGGGACATTATGTCAGAGGAACACCAGCAGGCTGAGGACCTTGTTGTTTCACAGAGCTTTTAGATAATTTGCTAACAAGTGTTTTTCAACACTTTAATGGTTTTCTGCAGTGCAGATGGGAAACCCATTCATGGTGCATTTAGGCCTCTTAACATTTTTTTTCTCACCTCAAGAAACTCTTCAAAGTCAATCTACAAATTACCACAGACCACAGGGTGAAAACCACATGGTATGCTCAGGAAGGATTTTCTCTTCAGTCACAATTGCACTCACTAATGTGATTTGCTTGCACAATTTTATTTTGAGTTTTGCAAGAGACTCAGTTTTGGAAATTATTGTGCCATTTGAGAAATTCAGCCTTTGTTTCTCAAATAGTGAGACTAGGGCATAGAAAAGATTTCAGTTATTTGATTACAATTAAATGAATGATATTTAAGTATCTTTGAGGGTCTGAAGTTTATTTTTTTTCCTGGCCAAAAAACTTGGAAAGTTTTTCCACTAAGATGCTTCAAAACCAAAAGCAAGTAATTTAAAATTACTTATATAGAGAATGGATTTTAAGCTTTTGATGTAGTTCTGGGGGCATGACTCTAAATGGAGTTGATAATAAGGCAGCAGTCAGTAAATTCAACTACAGTTAAGATAGGAGCCACAAGCTCAGGTCTAGATCTGCCCTGAAAGAATATGAGTTTCAGGCAACAAGGTGAGGCTGACAGCTGGATTGAACTCAGAGCTATTCTAGAGAAACAGCAGTGAAACTGAGAGCACAACTGGCTCTTCAGCACATGCTATCAGGAGTGATTAAATTCTACAGGACCGAAGACATCATCAACAGGGAGCCATCAGTCACTGTGAAGGAATTAAGAGCAGTGCAGTTGAAAGTGGAATTTTTCTCAGCCTTCATAAAGGACATTTTAATAATTCTGGCAGCCAGCTCCCTAGAAGTTAACTGTGAAAATTAAAACATTTAAACTATAAAAATACTCTCCATGCATCTTGGTTCTGAATTTATTTCATCATCTTTTCTGGATTAAATCCAGCAATAATAAGTATGATTTTTGACTCAGCAAAACACCTTGACTACACCTGTGTGAAGGGATTAGGTCTAATCAATCATACACTCCTTCAAAGTGATACATTCAGTTCTTTGATTTCTTTTTTTTTTTTACAGACAGAAACTCTCCTCCTGAGAGCAGAAAAGAGAGGCCTGTGTGACTGCTTTCATGCAATACACTGAAATAAGAGCTGGGATGTGACCAATGGACATATATTAATTTTTTAAATGCCGTTCAGTAAATTACAGGAAGATACAGAGTGCAAGTTTTGCCACACTGCAAGGAAAACAATTTTTATCCAAAAAGGTACAGCTCAGATAGATACTTTTTGCTTTGATGTGTTTCATCATTACTGTATGTGCCACTGCATCTGCTGAAATGTCAACAGAAGAAACAGTGCCAAAGTCTCACTCATGGATTTTATGTACAGATAATATCTCACTTTTCTGGTATTTCAAGCCAAGAATTGTTTTTGGACTTTTAGGCCAACCCCTCAGCACTTGAGAATTGCTGCAGAGCTGTGAGAGTCAGTGGAGTAAAATTCTTTAATATATTTATGGGACAAAAACATGAAAAGGAAGCTGCTTTGCAATGATCCATAGCTAAACATTTACAAACAAGCAGTCATGGATTTATATAGCTGTCACTGACTGCTTGGCAGCCCAAGGAAGGTGTTTGTTCCCAGCTTTATCAGTAGTTCAGTCCCCAGCAAACACAGTAATCTGTATCACAATTTTGGTTTCTTCAGAGCCATACAGCAGCCATCATCTTTTTGGAGTGATTTATTAAGTATCTACTGTGATCAGTAACATCTGTAATCACATGAATACTGCCTGGCAATTGAGCTGAGTGTGTCTGCCAAAATCTTCTGGAGAGGGGTATTTCATTAAGCAAATCACATACTGGATTGAACCACTCAAACTGGCCTCTCCTGAGAGTTTTGGCAGTGGGCCTACAAAATGCCTGAGTGCTCAGGAGTCTCCTGAAAACTGTATTTTGAGAAATATTTAAGTTCTAGCAAAATGGTTCATAGCTCTTGCATGGACTTCACTCTCTGTATCAGTGAGTTCCAGTGCTGGTACTATGAATATTCCTGCTGCAGTCAGTGTGAGACAAGAGAGAACAAAATTTAGGAACATAGTAATAGCATCCCTAGACAAGAGTGTACCTGTGAAAAAGAATAGCAAATCTTTTTTTTTAGTGTTTTCTTTTTTTCCTTTGTTGGAGGGGGGAGCAGTGGTTTTCAACAGCAGTGGTTTTCAAAGTAATTTTGCCAGTTGTTATTAATATGTCTGTCTTCCCATAAGTGGCTGATGCTCTGCTGTTATGGTGGTAGCTGTCTGTATGTTTCCAAACTACTTCTCTCCCATTTTATCTACCACATTAGGCACAAGGGAATAGGGAACTGTGACCTACTGACAACTTATTATTTTGTGTGCAGTCATACTCAATAACACAAAGAAGTGTACTGCCATATAGTCTGCCAAAGTTGTTTGAAAGGCAGGTGGTTCTCAGCAAGGAAAAGCTTCTTTGCACCTGTGTTTCAAGTAGGAAATTTGCTTTTTCCTTTGTAGTATTTTAGAAAAACCCTGTGTATGTCATCAGGACCCAGTCTGCATAAAAGAGAAGCAGCACAACACAGCAACACGTTTCTGGTATCACTGCACTCCACTGCAGCTGATGGAAAGCAACAGAGGTTCTTATCATGGCTCATATTTTATTTTACAGATAAAACAATAGATTTCACACAACTCTTTTTCAAGGTACCAGCCCTAGCTTACTTTACTCCAACTTAAATTTGCACCTAAGTAACACATAGACTTTGAGTTGGCTTTTCACTGGGGGATTTCCAGCACTTGAAGCTGGGAGTTTTCCAGCACAGCTCAACCCTTCTGAGGGGCAGCATGTCTGGGGTTTTGTACTGCTGTTGTGCATGCTTATTCTGCTGCTACCTTAAAGAATCTTGCAAAGTCCTGCTAGCAAGCACTGTCTTTTTTGGATGTGTGTTCATTTAGAAAAACAGTTGTGCACCACTGAGTTTGGATATACAAAGCTTGTGACAATAAAGTTGGAATGAATGACAAACGGATGTTCTCTGACTCCCCAAGGGATCAGTGACACTGCAGCTTTAGAGTTGAGATGGCAGCAACTGTTCTGTGTGTACTTCTCTTTGTCCATGCTACAATACAATAAAAATGCAGGATTCATTATAGTATCTGGTGTGATTTGTCACTGATTTGATAAAATGATATTGCTTTTGCATTAATAAATAGCTGTTCTTTATTTAGATGGAAAATCCACAGAGAAAAAGTGCTACTTTGAATACAATATTAAAGAAATCTTGTACCTGGGGTAAACTATGAATGTATTCTTATTTGTGAAGTATAAAACTGAAATCACTCATACTTGAAATAATAGTACTCTAATGGGTTTTGTGAACTTTTTTAAGAACCCCATCCTCTCTATTTGGTTGTTGTGATAACTGTGTGTGTATGTCCTTATAACTGTTAGAACAGCACGAGGGAAAAATATGAGCTAGATAGTTTTAATTTATTATTGCTCAGGAAGTTAATTAAAACCCAAAAGTCCCTCGAGTCTTCACTTCATAGAAGAAATGAGAATAAATTCTGTATTTTACAGGAGGATTTAATTGCAGGAGACTTTAAATCAGAAAGTCTGTTTTTTTTCACTAAGGACTTCCCTCCCTGTTTTGCTGCAGAGCCAAGGCAGTGCTCATGACCTTCTGAATCCGAGCTGTGCCTTTCCTTTTGGTGCAGTGCTGCTGCAGGTAGCCCTGGGCACCTGGCATTTGTAGACAAGGTGGAGTGCAAGAGGTAGGCTGTAAGGATGTACAGCCAAGTGTTCCTTGTAAGAGAAAAGAATTAATCCTGTAAGCTTTGTGCTGTTTCTGGGTAGGCACCTGAGACCAAGGTGATGGTCTCAGTCATCATCTCTACAACTCCAGAACTTCTTGCACTTGAGTTAATGCCTTCTTTAGGTGGAATTCTGTGTGTATTCCAAGTTAGTGATTTTGAGCTGTGTCTCAGGACACCTCTCCTAGAAATCCAGGATGTGATATGATTTCATCCTGAAAAACAGGAAACCAGTTTATCTTGTTCATAATGAAGATTCCTGTTGGGTAACATGAAAGCTAAACAGTGTTATTGCTGGCTGAATCTGGCTACTATATGGTGTTCTTTGCCCATATGAAAGCCTCATGGAATGCCCTCTCCAGATGGAAATATTTAGAAATCAGTTCTATCTTTGTACTCAGAGCTAGTCTGTAGATAACCCTGATCTGAGCATACAATATATATTCCCTGTTTTCTAAGCAATAGTTGTGTAGCAGTTGCACACTAGCAATAGTGTGTAGGCAGTCCCCTTAAGAGTAATCATGTGGTTTCTGTGACCCCTTCTTCATCTTTCCCAGGCTGATACCCAGAGACAAGACCTCCTCCTGTAGCTGTACATCCTCCTGTATTCTACATCCACTGTCTCCCTGCATCTCCCTGCTCAGTCACAGCACCACAGAAGGCTCTCCCCCATGATAAATCAGTGCTGACTACTCCTGATAAACTTCTTCTCTTCCATGTGCTCAGAGATGACCTCCAGGATGAATTTTTTTTTTTTTTTAACTGAAAAAGCTTTACTTTAAATTCTGGTCCACATTTCCAATGCATCCTATGTTTCTTGTATTTCCTTTCTCCAGCCAACCACACGCACAAGTTTCAATACCAAAATGGACAACAGCAGGGAAAATACCAAGGTTATTCTATGAACATTCATAAAGGAGGACTAAAGAGAATGTTATAAATTAGAGACTAGATTGAACATGTGACTTGCAAAATCCATCATAACCTGACCTTCTGTATCTAGACTGCTACATAATGCTGAAAAGTACCCCATGTCCAATAATGCATTGAATAACTTTGATTTTGAAATTGTGAAATAATTCTGAAAAGGGATTGTAGAGACTCCAGAATGCTTCACTGTTGTGCAAAAAACCCCACAAAACCAAAACCAAAAAACAACCCAAAAGTACCACCAACCCAAACAAAACAACCAAACAACAAAACCAAAACAAAACTAAACTTAAGCCCCCCACCACCCACAAGTTAAAAGTTGCAAAATTTAAAACTTTCTTCCTTGCAAGTAATTAGCTATTTCCCAGACATACAGTTATATAACAAAACCAGACATTTGTATTGTGGTGGAGTCTGAGTCAGTTCCCTTTAACAATTCGTTGAGAGGGTCTGAACCTGGAAGTAAATGGGGACCCTCAATGGATTTATGAGTTCTAGGCCTTGGTGGCTCTCTAAGGACAAGTGCAAACATGCAATGCTTGAGAAAAATATCAAACTACAGCAAACTTGGTGAAAATACACTTAGCTGCTTTCCATTTGACATGAGGTCTGATTATACCATGGTAATTTATAACTTTCATCGTACATGACATGTAAGCAACTTTTTTCTATTCCTCCTCAAAACCAGTTGCTCTTTAAGTCTCCAATCTATTCATAGAAGGCCATCAGATACCTCATGCATGCCAGGCCAGGGACTTTATCACCAGACTTGTAGTCTGGAATTAGTAAGTGTGAGGATTTCTGTCTGGGAGTGGCAAACAATTGGCCATCTGGAAGCCCATAGACTTCTCCCAGTCACTGACAATGTAGAGAAAATGTCCAGCCACCTCTGCACGAGTGACATTGGCTCTGCAGAGAACATCCCCCTTGCAAAATCCTTCTGCATGCACATCCTGGCAGGATGAGGGAATGCCCCATGGCATGGATACTTGTCATCCTTGCCAGGGAAGAGTTTTGCAGGCTGCCTGGCATGGCTGGGGAGCAGAATGTTGCACACTGCAAGAGGTGCACAGGAGCATCCCAAGGTGGGCATGAATTGGTGGTGAAAAACTCAAACCCCCAAAATCTGAGTATTGTGCTCGGTACCAGCTGTGTTGTACACATCTTTGACACAAATCAATGTGCCCCACAAGTATGCAAAAGCACCATGTGAAAAGGGATACACAGTGAAGAGCACCAGGCTTTTGAGGTGCTGTGTTTGGATGAGTGGCCCCAATTCTGTGTGCTCTGGATCAGGCACCATTTTGTACACCCTTAGAGCAGCAGATGGACAAAATGGCCATCGGGGGTCACCACACTGAGAAAATGGCTTTTTACCCCCAAAAATGAGGTTGCTGGTGCTGGTGAGAGTCTACTTCTTCTGGGCATGAAAACACTTCTGAGCACTGAGCCATGAGAGGCACCTGGGAGCAGGGGGGGAATGGTGGGTGCTTGTCAGCAGCCCCTTCCCTGGACATTTCCCTTCCCAGAGGTGCTCCTCAGGCTGTGCCTGGGCACCAGGACTGTCCTTGGGCCCATCTTCCTCAAGTGACTGCAAAGCCCAAGCTTTTTACATACCTTGTGATAGAGAAATAAACCAACAGCTGTGCCTCTGTCTGCTGGCTCCCTGTGTCAGTGAGAGGAAGATGCACACGGGCTTTGTATTCTGTAGGAATGGAGACCCCCAGTTGCATTTTGCCTGGGAAATTTGTGTTTGGCACCTCAGAAGGGCATTCCCCTGGCCTGAGCAAGTCTCCAGCAGCCTTTGATAAAACCCCAGCCTTTATACTATGTGGCAGTCATTGTTTAAAGCTGCCCCTCCATCTTCAGACAGCCTTAGCGCAGAACTTGAGGCGATTCCAGCACAATGTATTGTTTGTTTGCAAGAAAGGAAAAGACCTAAAATGCACTTTGCTACTGTATGATCACAATAGCACTACTGTGATTAAATTACATGGGATTAAATTACATGGGACCCACCATGTTATTACCCAACTTTCAGTCATCTGTCAGGCTCTTTGTACTGCCAAATTCAGGAGTGTAGACTCACAATTACCACAGAAAAAAACATGGGATTTTTATAAAAAGCACAAGAATACATGAATACATCCGTTTTGGATCTCTTAATTTTGTGCCAGTTTTCAGACTGTAATGCACACTAGCTGGAAATTACACCAGGAAATGGTGCATGTATTCTATTAAATCTGAAAAGCTGATAACTCCAGAGAAATGAGCACCCTCCTTTGGTTGTTACGGTAGATAGTGTGTGAAGAGTCCTGTCTACTGCCAAGACCTCTGGATATGAACTCCATTGACTTTCTCAGAGTTTATCAGAGCTACTGATAAATTTGGTCTGGTGAACCAGATAAAGTTAGCTTCCACATTGTGCAGGCTTTTACATTTATATTTATACTGGCTTTGCACACATACATGGCTTCTCCAATGTTTCCTGAGGAAGTGATTGTGGAGCCCAAGGCACCCAGAAGTGATCTTAGAATCAATTCAGTTTTGAGGTGCTTTAAGAAGTTTTGCTTGAAAAGTAAGGCTGGATAACTGTGTGTAGGATACTGGTGAGCAAAGGTAGAGAGACTGGATAGATGAGCCAGATGGAACAGTGAGCCAAGTTACAGTGCTTCACCTATAATAATGTAGATATACTTTCTGTAACAACTGTGTTAGTTCTGCACATCCCAGGAATCGATATGTGCCTTGGAAGTATGAACAATAAATCTTGCAAGGTGCTACAATAGCAGATTGCTTAACACAACATACATCCATGCTTAACAGCTTTGCAAAATTGGACCTCAAGGGCTCAGAACACTTTGGGATTCATCACTTCGTGAGTTTTGCTCTCTGCTCAATGGTGCCATTATTCAAACCATGACAGTTTTTTCCATTATGTACCCGGGTGTTTGTAACTGCTGAAAAAGAGATCCACTCCAGATGGAAATGTAGTGTGCAAGCTGTCCAAACGTTATATTTGCAACCAACATTTCAAGAACAATTGTCTGGGACTTTACAATATGGGCACTAACAAGAACAGGAAAAGGCAGTTTAATGTGGCTTCCAACAGCTTTTTTTGCATTTAAAGAGTGCAAAAAAGTGCAAAAAGTGCAAAAAGTGCCATGGAACACATCCTTTCACACTGTCACTGGGCTACAGAGTTACCCCAGCTGAAGCCTCAGAACAGCACCAGTAGGTCATCTTTCCTGAAGTGCCCCACAGGGCAAGAAATGGAGAACTTAATGGGTAATTCAAAGGAAAGAGAAAGGCTCCAACCCATTCCACAGGGACAATTATTTAAAAAAAAATATTAAAAAAAATATTTAGAAAAGCAGGATAGAGCTCTAATATGGGGAAATTTAAGGATGAAGCATTTAAATTATTTATTTCAATAAGTGAAGAGATAAACAGATTCTACTATACTCAGCAACCCAAATTTATCCATCAGGAGTGTCTGAGGCAGTGGGAAGGAGCAGGGCTTCAGGTTTCCTCCCATCAGACTAGGAACCCAGTGCTGGAAGGTGAGGTTGTGGTGAGGAACTGAACCAGCCAGCAGTTCTCAGCCTCCACATTTCACAGGTGGAAGGGGAATTCCTCAGCATCTCCTCAAAAGGGTCCACTTCTAGAGCACTGAAAAGATTGTGGATGGGAAAAAGGGTCCAGGCAGACCACAGTGGCATTAAAGCTGTGTTAAGCTGATGCAGTTTATTGGAACGGAAGTGCTCTTTGTATTTTTGCAGTTTGAAATGGTGGCATTTGTACATTTGCTAGACTTTAAAGAATTTATTTACTTCATTGTCTGGAAAAGCATGACGGCTACAGACATTTTAGGCTCTGTTTTGGCATGCTGGGAGTGGACTTATGGGATGGATTAAACTGTGCTATGAATCAATACCTTCACCTTGCATAATTTTATGTTTATTTTAAGGAACTAAGCTCCTTAGTGGAGCTAAGTGCCTGAAACATTAGGAGCTTCTAATCAAGCACAGATAAATGTGACTGCTCCAAACTAAAGCATGTCTAAGATCACTCCAGAATTTGAACTATGTGAGAAGGGCTTGAGGCTGTGAATATATAGATTATCTTGTCAGTCACAGGCTGGTTTATTTTAGGTTTGCAGTGATGGGTTCCATCAGTGTCTTCAGTACATTTGGACCTCCAGGTTTTTCTGGCCTCTGCAGGATCTTCTGCTTGCCACTTCTGTGCAGAAATACAGGCTGAAATTCCACAGTTGGTGATAACTGTTCCTGTGCATCTGTTTACTTTATGCAATTCCATGTTCTCACATCCCTGTGAAATTTTATGACAATAAAGTTAGAATTCACCTCTGGTTTTTGAAAACCCAGTTCTTACTGACTTCTAACAAAAAAAAAAATAAGCAACCTTATCTTTCACCTGTCTTTCCTTTCCCTATCATCTGGGTGTGAAACATGTGAGGTGATGTCTTTCATTGATTTCAGCTTCTTGATCAGTTCTCCACAACAGATTGCAACAGAAATGTAAGGACTGAGGCTGGAAGTCTCTGTGATGGCTGTTCAAGGCTAGCTAGTTTTTCCTTTTGGGTATTTTCTAGAATATGTTCTTATACATAATGTATATCTCTCTCTCCAGAGGCTTTCATAGTCCTCCAAAGCCTTGGTTCTTCCTTGTCAATAAAGCCTGGCAAACTTTCAATCACAGTCCTTTGGAACTTTATTCTTTTCTGACTGATAGAGTTGTTGCTAGAAAATGCCTGAGGAAAGCACAGCTGTATGTGATTATGAAGGCTTTTTGTCATTAGAAAAGGAAGCTTACCTTATATAGTTTTTTCCCCACAGTTTTATAATTATTAGATTTTGGTATTTCTTCCTAAGAAGAGTCTAAGAGTGGTGGAAAGGACTGAGTAGGAGAGCACAAATGGAAGTGCAGCAAGGCAGGGGTATGAGTCTGCAAAACTTACTGACAGGTGCATCAGGAACTTGAAAAAAAAATCTTGGTGAATGTTTTTAGCTTTAGCACCTATTTGGTTTTCTTCTAGGAACATGATTCAATTGAGTTTCTGCATAAATAATCATTAATGATCTAAGTAACAGACTCATTAGTGATCCAACAAGTTTGAGGGTCAACAGAGATGTCAGTGGAGGAATGTGCTGGAAACAACTCCATCCAAGTCACACAGGTGCTGATCAATTCCTGGAATAGATTGGGAGAACCAGTGCTCTAGGGACAAAATACTGTGAGGTAGTGAAAGTGCTGAAATTAGGAATGACTTGTGCTGTTGCTGGGGAACAGAATAGCAGTGAGGAGGGTCGGGAAGTTCAGCCCTTCAAGGTGTGATGTATCAGCCACACCATTTCTGTAAGTGATTGTGGCACCTTGCAGGCCTCTGCTGAAGTAGGATACCCACTGCAGAAGGGACAGGGCTAGCCTGGGACATAAAAAAAACAGAGGCAGAGAGGTGGAAAAGAGAAGATACAGAGATCGCCAGCTCCCTCTTCCCATGCTGCCCGGGTGACACCAAGAGCCATGGGGCTGCCACCAGTGCACAGCATCCAGCCAGCGGTCTACTCTGGCCTCTCCATCCTGCCCCCTTCTGCCAACACTCTCCCTACAAAAGGAGAGGACAGGAAAAGGAAGAGCATTTCTATCCCAAGATGTTGATTTGCAACAACCTCAGAAAGGAGCAGCTGACACAGTTCTAGGAGGAGGGGAGGTATCTCTTGATGGTGGGAAGGGCCTTCAGGCCTTCATCTTCATGTCTTCATCTGAGGTACTGGGCAATGTGAGGCTTATTTAGTCAGAAAGGTTGGGCTGTTAGAGAGCTTCCCTCCTCTTTGTTACCACTGCAGAAAATGCCCATCAGGTAAGAATTGCTCCATCTTTGCTGCCTGAGAACTGAACTATTTTTCTGACACTGTCATCCCAAACTGTGAGGCCTGACAGACCTGTGCATAAGGCACAGCCACAAGGCTGAGCTCAGATCCTGGCACCTCAGTTCCAGGTGACAGTCAGGCTCAGCCTCTCCAGTCAGGACAGGGGATGAGAAGAGAAAAAAAGTGGATCTCTTTGGTCAACAGTGACCTCTGTGGACTTTTGAGAAGCCAAATGCATTGGATTGCCTCTGTGCTCAGCCTCAGGGAGCCAGGAAGAGCAAACGGGTTGAAGGGAGGAGGTGACAGTAAGCACTCCTCTGGGTGCTGTTGCATCTGGAAAGCATCTTTATATAAATATCACTCAGCTGAGTGATGCAGGGCATTATTTTTAAACCTATTCTCTCTTTCACTTTTAGTATCTGTTTATGTTTTTCTGCAGAAGGCATGGATGCTTTCTCATGCACTCAGTCTCTGATTCAGGGCCATTAGCATGCTTGATACAATTATAAATGCACTGAGCCACATTTCAGGCTTTTCGATGAGCTATTTATTTCTTTCCTCTCTCCATGAACAAATTAATGGGCTAACAGCTCTTAAAATTACAAATCTTACACTTTTGTGTTTGTTTTAAGGAGGAGAACTGCACAAACATGTATTTCAGCCAATTACTCACACCCCACTGTACTGGTAATAGTGTGCTATCCCTCATGCAGTACTTGAAAGTAATCAGATTTTGGCTTACAGGAAAATGTCTTATTTGAACTTTGAATTCCTACTTCTGGCTTGTCAGTATTTGAGACCTTTGGGGTTTTTGCCCCTTGAAGTGGAAAATGGATAGAGAAGGTCAGCCTTTTCTTGGATGCAGTCCTGTTTGCTTACAAAAACTGCATTTAATGCCCTTTCTCACTGAGCACTGCAGCACTGTTATCATTCAAGGCCTCTTTTCTACAAATGTCTTTGAGCACCAGCTCCACAGCTGCCCAGTCACTGGAAAGGGAGATCTGCTCATCTGTGAAGGCAGTGAGTAGTAGAAATGAGCTACTGAACCCAGAAAAATACATACACTTCAAATCTGCTTTTTACATAACTTTAATTCTGGGAGGGTTACAGGAAGGCTGCAGCAGAAGGCAGGAATGGGAAAGATAACGTTGACAATTCAGAAGCAAAATTCACCACTACAAAAGTTTTCTATGCATTATTTATAGTGCAGGCTGGCACTACTATTTTGAAATCACTTTGCTCTCATGTTTTGGCTGCTCTTCTGTGAGTCTACAGAGAAGTGGGAGATGATATGAGGCACCAGAGGTTAAGTGTGAGGGCCTAAGCAGAAGGGCAAGTAGACGGGTCAAAAGAAATAAATCTCAGGTGTTCTTTGTGCACCTTACTGACAGGGGTTTCTCAAGGTGTAGATGAGGTTAGTTAGAAATTTTATGGTCCCTGCAAATGGGAATACAGCAGATCTGGAAACCTGTTCTGAGTTGTGAGAAGCTGTGCATGACCTCCCAGGTCTAGGGGTGTTTCATATATTCTTTATACAAGGCAAAAGCTTCTCACTTCCTAAGCTATGTAAAGCTCCCTTTCCATGCCATGAGTTAAATGCAAACCCAACCCCTTGCTCATTGGTATTTTCACTGAGTTCAGTACATTTGCATTCTGGGGGTTATATGCATGGACTGGAAACTTGCTCTATAGTTCAGTTGCTGAGAAATGCATAGCCTTTGGCTCTTGCTAGAAGCATGTGCCTGCCATGTACAGTCATTTAATTTTCCCCCCTGCTTGATTTCTGTGTTGAACTCTTAGTGTTGTTGACTTGTAGCAATTATGGAGCTCTCTGCCAATTAAACAGCAAAGATGAGCAGCAGTGGGCTCCCCAAACTGCCACTCAGATGCTCTGGTTGCTCAGTGCACTGCTGGGCTGCCACAGAGCTGTTGGCAGTAACATTTTTCTTCTGCTTGCTGAGGGCTTTTGGGTCAGCCTGCAGCCTCACAAAATCTATTCAAGAAAAAATTAGAGCTGAGGCTCTTGCATAAGAGTAACAGAGAGAAAAAGGCTAAAACCCATTCTCTCTGTAGCAATTGTTGGGAAACAAAAATTTTCTCTTTGCATTAAAATCACAGTCAGTGTTCATTGGGGAATACCACCTGATGTTCTTCACTAAGATAAGACACAGACACTGCTTCAAGGCTCATCAGAAGCCAACTCAGCTTCCAGAGCAGTTTTGGCAACCCCCAGTAATCGATTTGTGCCCCACTGTCCAATAAGTTGAATGAAGAACGTTCCTTTTTCTATCAGCTGCTTTGTTTCACTTGGAAGCCACCTGGGTTAGCAGCTGTCCTGACCTGCACAGTGCTCTGCAGGAGGAGGGCACCAGACATCAGCTGGTGGCAAAGTCTGAGGTTCCCCAGTAACAGCACAAAAGTTGCCCTCATGCAAAACTCAGTATAGACCAGTTGCCCCTTGCCTAAGTTCTTGCAGCAGCATCCCCCATGCAGGGAGGAATGGAGTATAAGTGCTTAACAGCAGCAGAATCCTGCATCATGCTGACTGCTCATGGCATGTATTTATGCTGCTCACAGATGAGTTTGCTTCAGGTGTGGGCTGAATATGAGAATATGTTAGGGAATATCAGGTCTGTGCTTGGCAAAATGAGATCCTTCTAATACTGCTAATGTGAGGTCATAAGGAAAAAGAACATTTACTCGCATCATCCTTCAGAAGATCAGTGATATAAAAATGAGAGGAAATGAAAATAATGTCTCTGTCATTTCATGGTCTCTTCTAGTTTAATCCCTTTGAGACTGGGAAGGAGAATCTTTCCCTCCCCTAATATTTTCCTTCATCTATAGGCCACTTGCTGGTTGATCCTGAACAAAAAGTAAATGAAAAGACCTTCTTGATTTCAGTGCTTTCTAGTAGTTTTTTGATCACTAACATGAATTTCAGTGCCATTGCATCTTCTGAAGACATACACTCCATGATACTAGACCTAGACCTTCTCCTGGAAAAGAGCTGCTCTGATGGAGTCTGGTCCTTCATTTAATTTATCTCCTTACAAACTCACACTGCCTTGGATCAGGTAAAGCCAGAGTCAGGAAAGCTGGTGCAGATGATCCACATCTATTGGCACGTCTATGATTTTTATTTTTTAATTCAATGTTATTTTTCTAATCTGTGCCAAACTGTGCCAAAGGATCAGTACACTCTACAGACAAGCTTTTCTCATGCAGACACCCTTATATCCAGCATGGGATTCTTTGCCAGAAGTCTTTGCACCTTTTTGTTCCATGCTTATATTGTGACTGAGCTATCCTGGACCCAAACAGGGCCAATTATCAAAGATAAAGCAGATTCATAATATGTAACCACTCCATGCAAATAGATGTTCCTGCTTACAAGAGCTCTTGTCTTTCTCCCCTACATAGGTAGATGAATTTCACTCCTTAAGAGACAACAGTGAAACATGATGCTATGTTTTTAAGCTTGTATTCATTTTAATTTTCCGCAAATGGTTTTCATTGTAACAATCTCAACAGGAACCAATAACACACATAATCACAAGGCCCTTGATAAGGGTGAAAATAGATCTGCTGCCAGGAATGATTATACTTGTCCTGGAACTGTGAAAAACATTACACACACTTTTGTTTGGGTGAGATAAAGGGCAGTTTTACCCTGAAAAAAAAAGGCTGTTAGGATGGCATTTTCTTATTCAGTGGCTTTGCTCCCTGCTCATGTCAGATCTGCTGATGTTAGGGGAGACAAGTAAAATTGTACTACCTTAGGGCTTTAACTGCTCACTCCCTAACAGTGTCAGTTGTACTCAGTTGTTTATTATCATCCAAATTGATTTATTACCACTCTCTGCATGGCTCCTCAGAGCAGCATCTCAGTCCCCCAGCAGAAGTGCAATGCATCAGAGGAGCCATGAAGTGACTTGAAGCAAGCTGGTGTCCAGCCAGGTACCTTTCCTGTGCAACCATCAGCCTGCAGGGCTGGTGCAGCTTGAGAGAGTTAACAGGACTGTCCCATCCCTGCACTCTCAGTCTCCATGCCATGTATGAGAGGTGCAGAGGTGACAGCCAGGACCAGGAGGAGCAGCATTGTAAATGTGACCCCCTCCACCCTCTCATACCATTTGATCAAAGTGACTTCTCAAAGATTAAGTTGATCAACTGATGGTTCTCACTTTTTTTTAAGTACCAACATGGCCCTTGTCATCCACTTGCAGCATCCAAGAGGCACTGGGGAGCAGAGCTGTGCTATAATAATATAGGTGCTGTCATGCTCAGGGAATCAAGGGACAATGTGAAATGCACCCTGACTTCCAGCACCAGGTGAGAGATCTGTGGGATGAATCAGATGTACAAAACTATGGAAGAGCTGAGTGCCAAGGCTGGGATTTACTGTGACTCCTATAGCAGCCAGCATGCCAGTGCCAGGGTTGTATCTTAACTCTCTTGGTCCTCACCAGTGTTTAGCACCCTGGTGAAACTGGGATTCAGTCTGAAACCTTCCCCTAAGCTGTGCTGGGTTTCAGAGCCACTCAGAGTTTTCCCTGTTAAAACATGGACAGTAGTCAAAATGTTGGTACTTACATGAGGAGACTTAAGTTCAGGGGATCCTTAAAATGATCCTGAGTTGTAAAGATAAGAGAACCCTGAAAAACATCCCAGCTCAAACCATTTTAGAGTCTGAGTTCAGGGTCACTAACATTCCTTTTTTAATTCTAGACTGGAAAATAGGTATTTGCTTGAAACATATAGCCCTGAATCATGCTGTGAACAGAGACACCCAGCTTATCACAAGAGCTTTGTATCAGGAAGACCCCCAGATATGACTGGATTTTCCAGAGTGCTTGAAAACCTGCAGCTCCTGATATGACTGTAACAACATTGTCTTCTGAGCCCCTGGAAATGTTTCTATTCACTCTGGTGTCTAAAGGAGAACTCAGACCCCAGGTGGCAGGTCTGGAGCATGTCTCAGGATTCTGGATGGAGAGTGGATTTATGATGAGCTTGGCAACAGGACCCTAATGGGCTGTGAGATGCTTTCCAACACATAAATGGCAGCAGAGGTACAGCTAAGCAAGCCTAAAGCAAGCCTCTGGGTATTAGAAGACTGTCTGGGTTAGGGTACAAAGACACAAGACAGCAGGATTCCCTGCAAGAGGCAAAGCATGCCCCTTGCCTGCAAAGGAACCTCTGGAGGTCATGTTTGGAGATACAACCAGGACAGGAAGGGCAGTAAGGACAGGAAGAGATGAAAAGCTAATTCCATTTACTCTGGGTTCTTCTCAGTGCTGTACACACTCTCCCAGGCAGGATAAAAGACACATAGTTTAGGATTTGCAACCTCCTGCCCCACAGTTCTGGAGCCTATCCCACACTGTGCATGCTGTTTGGCAGCCACAGCAAATCATCATTGA
Organism: Calypte anna; assembly: GCF_003957555.1. Taxonomy (NCBI): domain Eukaryota; kingdom Metazoa; phylum Chordata; class Aves; order Apodiformes; family Trochilidae; genus Calypte; species Calypte anna. The sequence continues at coordinate 15,929,080 of NC_044249.1, read as the reverse complement.
TAACTGTGGCACATGGGAAAATTTTGGTACAACTTAAAATTCTGTTTGATACCAAAGACTTACTATGTGTGTATCTTGTTTGAATCACAAGCTCTCTTTTGAATATAGGGCTGATCTTACTCCTCTTTTTACATCTGTTTTTTGTGGCAAAATAATGTCCTAAGGGCATGACATAGAATTTGACAGTCACTAAGCCCTGGCAATCTGTGTGGTAATGCCCTTTCATTAGGGAAGAGGCCAGCCCAGGTATGTAGTCAGTGTAGAAGGGATTGCAACTAAGCAGCATATTGCCTGGTCCTGAGTTTTTGTTAGCTCGTGGGTCTGTTACTGGGTTTGCTGACAAAGGAGAACTGTAGGTTCAAGGAGAGAGGAAATCCCCTGGAATCACCCAGTCCCAGCCCCAGGAGTAATTCAGTGTGTAAGAGAAGCTGTGCAAGAAAAGATGTTTAGGTGATCACTGTTCTGACCCTTTGGCTTCTTTTTCTTCCTACAGTAATGAGTGATCTTTGATCAGGCTGAGTGGTACACGTGGTACATGTGTTTCCATGCCATCTGCCCTGGAAGCACATCTTCACTGGAATGTCTACAGGGTAGCTTGTAAGCACCCCCAGGAGCTGGACAAGCTGGCTGTAACCTCAGGGCCCAAGGAAACAGATTGTGAGGAGTGCAAGTAAGAGGAGTGCAATTTAGCTTTGCTCAGGTCTGAGGCCAAATACCCAGGTCTAGCACAGAAATCTGATGCTTGTGTAGCAGCAAGAGCTTTATCAGGGCACTAACAGGCAGCTACAAAATAAATGAGGCTGCAGAATCATCAGTCCAGATGCAGCTGCCCCATGCATTTGAGGCATCTCAGTTTTGTGCTGTTGCTTCAGCTAAGGGTCCCCTGGCTGTGTAGCTGGTGGCACAGACTGCTCAAGGTGAGGTCACCAGGATCTCTCTGAGCATCTTCTGCTGAGGGCTGAAAATTGCCAGGAATACCAAGCCAGTACACCCATGCTCTTGAACATATTTTGGTTTGATCATTCTTCCTCTGATAATCCATAGCCACAACAAAAAGCTGTTGTTTTGCTCCAAGTATCCAGCTTCAGACAGTTCCAGAAATGTAAGATGAGCTGGGATCAGCTTCCTAGTGTGAACCTCCCTTACTCAGTGATGCCAAGAATGAAACAAGCACGTCTGCAATAAAACAGATCTAACAAAGATTGCTCCCAGCGATGCTCTGCAACACCAAATTTCTCTTTCATTATATTCAAATCAGTCTCATTAGTTCAGTCAGACTTCAATTTTTCAATGCTTGGGGCCTTCTTGAAATAAGACACATTAACTTCTTGATTTATAGCTCATGGGTTGGTTTTACTGGTTGGAAAACTGAACACCAACACATTTTTTCCTTCCTTGTAGCTATATTTTCTGCCCTCTTCAGCTCCCAGAGCTGCCTATCAGATCAGCCCCTGTGCTGTGTAAGCCAGTTAAAGATTAACAGCCAAATTGTGGCAGTGTAATTCCTGAACATGCACAAAAAGATAGAAAACAATTTTGTAAACCAAGTTACACAAGCACTCCATGAAAAAGGTTTGCTCATAATATTTCTTTTTTGTTTATATTCTCACCCAGCACACAAAGTTTAGGGTTGTTTGCCACTCTACTGTCTTTTAATGAGTGTTAAATTAAAAATCACTTTGAGAGACAAGAATTTGATCATTTTGCAGGAGATTAAAGGTCTGGAAACTTGTGCTATTGCCTAGGCTCCCAACTGACCTTGGTAATTCACTTGACCTTGTTCTCTTTCAGAAGTGGTGGGGATGCTGGGTATTTCATGTTATGTGAGTGTATGCTGGGAGTTCCTGGGTGCAGTCATCTCATTAAATGATCAGATGGCCCAGACGGCTGCTGCAGAAGGGTCCATGCACACCCACATATGGAGTTCCTTGGGACCTGTGCTCCATGTGGCCACCTGGCTGCTCAGCTTCTCCCTTGTGCACATTTATCCAGCAGCATCCTCAGGGCTGCCTGAACTCCAGAGGGTCCCCTACCTTCTAATCCTTTCCTGCAGGTGCCTTGGGGCTTGAAAGCTGTGGCATCAGCCTCCAGTGGGAAAGATGCTTCAGCATAAGGGTCAGAGACTGAGCATCTATGTAGAAGTGTTTATAAATATGGAAGACTGAAGAAATAAAAACAAAATAGGGTTTCAAATACGGATCTTAAAATCTTCCAGGTCAGACAGCTGAGTGGTCCTGTTCTCTCCAGTCATATCCCTGACAGTGAGGGGAATAGCTGAATATCCATAAGAATTTGCTGTCCCCATTAACATTCCTAGAGCCAAGCCCCAGCTACATGTTGTTCAATAGCCTCAGTTCTCAACACAGTTCTTGCATCCCATAGGAGAAGAGTCAGCATCTGTTCCTCTGGACATCAAAGAATCAATCCCAAGTGTTTAGACCACAGTTCCCCTGGGAAAAGTCTATGCTAAGATTAGGTACTTGACAAAGTTCCCACAATTTCTGGTGAGACACCAGCCTGCAGTGATTGTTAACCACATCACCTAGGCAAGCACTTTTGCACAGTCTATAAAAAATCCCTGTGTTAAATCTGTACAGCAGGAGATAATTGCATCTGCCTCAGCAGCAATCTCTGTTGAATTCCTGTACTTGTACCAGTCCAGACATCAGGAAACTTGGCTGGAAATGTCAAAGATGTTTAAAATCTTATGTTTTCAGTATTCTACATTTAATCATCGAGCCATACTAATGTGCCTCATTATTTTCTCTTTGATTTCCTTTTCCAATTATAAGTACTTTTCACAGGCATTTCTAGACTGAAATGATATTAATGGGACAATGTCTTTGTGCTACTAACCTTAGAGCAAACATAGACTGATATGAGGTCATATTGAACCACAGGAGTCTTTTTCAAGACAGTCTTCAGGGCAGTCATAGTATTCAGTCTGTATCTGTTTTACTTCTGTCTGCCTTGCTCAAATATCTGTGTCAAGAATTCCCATTGATACCATCATCCAATCCACATTTTTTCTCCACGCTGTTGGATTGTCTAAAGAGCACCTGCACTTCTGCAGGGCTGGGCTTTCTGCTCATAACCTCTGTGCTGAAACCTTTTCTTCCTTCCCCACAGAGGGACTGGAGCACTTGTGGAGAAGATAAGTCCTAGGGTTTTATGTCCTATGGTGGCAGTGCCAAAGCTGGGAGGAGCACCCCTGAAAGGGGACTTGTCTGCCACAGTCATGGGCATGACTTGGACTGTTTGGATTAGCCAACTGTTTAGATTGTCTGGATTAACCAACACTGTGTCTTGGTTAGCTTCAACCACTCCAATAAATATAGGAAATTCGTATCACTGCAGATGCAGCATAAGAATCACTGCAGTTTCTTGCCTTTCACCCAGAGATGCCCTGTGATGGATCCCTGTCCACTGAGCCACAGCCTCTCCAGCAGTGTTTCAGCTCCCTTGGCAGAGGTTGCAGTAGGTGCAAATCAAAAGAGAAGGCTGGAAAAAGGAGCAAGCCAACATTTTTCCCCTTCCACATCTAGGGGCTACTTACCCTGCATGTGCTTGCCCCTCTGGTCATCTTTCACGGGATCTTCACCACTGTCACTTGGGATCCCACCTGGGTATTTGCTGCAAAGCTGGACAGTTTTAGGGATCTACTTCATCTTCATTGCAGTGAGGATGGGCAGTGCTCTCCCATACACTGCGGAAAAGGAGGGAGGGACAAGGCAGGGATTTCAGATCCCAAGGACATGGACTGCCATGAGGCAAGGGTAAAATAGCACTGTACAAAGGTGCTTACTCTTTTCAGCATCCAGATAGGGACCAGGTGAATTATTTTACATCATTTCAGACACCACAAACACAATGGCACAGATATCAAAATGCTAGTGGAGACCTGCAGCTTTCCTAAAAAAGCCCACAGTCATTTCTCTGACAGTGGCAGCACAAATACAAGCAGTTTTACTGCATGCCAATTTCTTCTTAAATCTCTTCCCCCAGGGAGCCGAGTGCTTAGAAAATATTTAGGGGGACTGGAAGGTTGCTGGCAGCTCAGCTAATGTAGCTGAGTCTCAAAATCTCTGATGATGCTCCAAAGCATGTCAGGCTGCACTGATGGGCCAAGTTCCTTTAGATTAGGCAGAAGATGATGTTTTGGCAAGAAAAATTGAAATCCAACCAGGTGCCTCCAGAGCAGGAAGGGTTTATATTTATACTGTACATATATATATCTCCACATATATATACATGTATGTGTATTTATATACATATATATACTATATCCAGAAAGGGCCATGTCCAGGACTATGCAAATATTAAATTCATCTTAAAAGCTGAGACAAGCAGTAAGTGCCTGCAGAGTGGGCGACTCTCCAAGGGAGACAATGGTTGGCTTTTAGCACATCCCACTTTTTATTTCCTTAAACAACTTGACTTGTGTAACCCTGCAGTGTGCTGCCAATTGCTCGTACTCAGCTCCCTGTTTACAGCCCTGCATACACTGGGGCTTTCCATTCTCATGGAATGAGGGGGGATGTAGCTGAGGGGGTTTTCCTGTCTCTCCTGCTCTGCTGCTTGTGTGGGTAAAGTGAGAAAGTTAACAAGGTTGAATATTCTCAGCTGATGCTGAGGGCTTTGCCTTCTCATAAAGGTACTCTGTTGCTTTTCAGTGCAAAATTTAAGTGGAGTTGGTTTGATTTTTACATTGCAGCTTGCAAAGACATAGGAAGGAGTGAGCTTCAGCAAGGGTGTGACACTGCTGTGGGAGAAAAAATGATTCCCAGTGTTTCATACTTGATAAGACTTGCTGTGCCCATCTTATGGCACAGATCAGTACTGACCTCTTGGCCTCCACGTGACTTAGTTAGGAAGTTTGCTCCTATCTAGTAAATATGAGAGACTGTTCCATGGTTACTCCTGACAATTCCATGCAAAATATTCACTTCTTGTTTTGCAGAAGCAATAGGGAGCTGGTGGTGAGGGGTAGCCCCAGTGCTACTGTCCTGAGACAGAGAATTGCTCTGATTACAGGAGCAAAGAGATGCAATTCCTTTCTTGGCATCAGGATATTTGTCATTTTCTTTGCTGAGAGCGCTTGGGTGGACAAGCCTGGTAGTTTGTGACAAGTAGCTTTTAGGGAGTGAAATTTCATCTTTTCAGTAAGAAAAACATGAGATTTTTTTTGTGCTATCCAAGAAAACTGAAGAGCTGCCTGTCTGTTAGCACTGCCCCTCTGCACAAGGTGGGTTTTGTCAGTGAGAACACTTCTACTTATCTGACTGGTGACAGACAAATTAACCCCCTGGTGACAAACCTACTTTGTGGACTGTCCTTTGCAGGTATCTGCATGGCCTCTGTCCCTGTGTCATCAGTCAGCAGGCAAGGTGTGTTGTTTTTCTCTTTTTGCAGCTAGAAAACAAAAAAATGAAGAACTAGGAGTCTAAATCCACAACATCACCAAAATGTCTGATTTTTTTTTCTATGTGTAGCTGGACCTCTGAGTGCCTTGCTTGTACTTACTAAAGAAATATGTTGTAGATGGAGCAACAGCAAGTGCAGCTCTTTCTTCTGTGATCATCCCTCTTCCCAGGAAGATTTCCATTCCCTGCCTGCTAAGACAAAGCATGGCAGAGTTTCTATAGCTCCCAGAGCAAGTACCATAGCAGTACCAAAAAGTTAAACCCAAGTTTTTTTTCTGAGTCAGTTTTTGCTCTTTCTGCTGCCTCCTAGAGCTCTGAAGGCCAAAGACACCTTGTAGTTTATGCATCAATATCCATTTTAAGCTATCTACTCTTTTGACACACTTTGCACTTTCCCCACTTAGTACTGACAGCCTATAATCACTGCACATGGTTTCCCTCTCCTTGTTGCCACCTTTGATAAAGAAAACCATTTTCAGTGTTTCAGTGCTGCTGCTTGCCTCTAAAAGGACAGTTTCGCCTCAGATTTAAATGGACTGCAGAATCACAAATGATTTCCACAGTTAGCAGCAAAAAGGGAAATGCCTGTTTCCAAATAAACACCTTGCTGCTGTCCTGAGGTGTTGAGGATCTGAAAGTGAGATGAGAGAGAATCAAAAATGAACCTGACTCATTGGTTTTTATTCTCTAAATAAATAGCAAATCATAACCCACTTAGAATGTAGCCATCTGCCATCACTCCTGTATTTAATTGGGGCTATAGAAGATCTGGGTTGGGAAGTGCATCCAGTGGTGGCCCTAAGTCTGGGGCTTAGGGATAAACATGGTTTTTGTCAGGGTCCTTTCAATGACTGCGTGGCCCTCGACATCTCCTAATGCAATCTCATAAATCATAGCTCACGGTAGTTAAATAAAAATAAACTGCTGATGCAGGCGAGGTACTGCTTTGAAGCACTGCCACCATGTGGCATGTCCTGCCGGTGTCACAGGGCCATCTGCAGGACTCGAACCCAGCGATGGGCTGCTGAGTTGGTCCTCATCATCTCCCTCTGAGCCCTGGGGGTATTTATTCACCCTCCTTCACTGTTTCTGCAGGGATTTTGTCGCCCTGAAGTGGCATTCTGCCTTCAGTGCAGCCCTAAGTTTCATCCCTTTCCAAGGGCATCCCGTCCACACGGTGGAACCTCACAGGGTTGCTCAATCAGCAACCTCACGGGGAATTTTTCATCTCCTGACCAGTTTACAGCAAGTCAGCTTCATTAGTCCTAACAAGCAGTCTCTTCTCTAGGCTGTGGTTGTCCTTTTAGAGAGAATACTGGGGACTGGATCACTTGGTGCCTCCTGATGTCATCCAAAGTCTTTGTTTCATACATTTCTGATGAGGCCTGAAGCTTGCTGGCTTCTCCTCTGATCTATTTTTAATTAGCAGTTTGGGGCCTTTGCCATCACAGCCATGGAAGGTGATCTCTGTAGCATGGACTCATTTGTCTGGCTGTGTGTGTGCTGCTGCCTGTGCAGAGGGCTGAGCTGTGTTGTCTGGGCAACAGCATCCTTGAGAGCAAGGTGCAGGGAGCATCCAGACAGCTCTTGGGAAGAGGTTTTCTGGATGATGCAGGACAAGATGCCAGGATACCTAACTAGACTGGCAGCAGGCCTAGAGAAAGAGGACAGGGAGCCAATGATGGAAAACTTGCTACTTTTTGATGAATAAGCTCCAGATCATGCCAGAAGGACAGTTGGTTTCACTGTCCACAAAATCTGTGCAAAGCAGTCAGGAGAACTAGGAGCTATCAGAATAAGTCCTTTCCAAATGAACTACTTCATTGCATGGTATGTGTAATTTCTCATATTTTTTACTTCAGGGGCAATTCAGTATCCATAACTTGTTAACAGATTTATCCTCTTTGATCACAGAAACAAAGAGTGATGTGGGTTGGAAAGGACTTTAAAGATCACCTCATTCCAACCCCCCTGCCATGGGCAGGGACCATGGTTGCTCCAAGTTCCACCAGACCAGGTTGCTCCAAGTCCCCTCCAACCTGACCTTGAACACTTCAGGGATGGGGCAGCCACAGCATCCCTGGGCAGCCTGTGCCAGTGTCTCACCACCCTCACAGAAACTCATTTCTTCCTAACTTCTCACCTAAATATGCCCAAATCTTTCAGTTTAAAACCATTACTGCTTGTCCTATCACTCCATGCCCTTGGATGAAGTCTCTCTCAAGCTTCCCTGTGTAACCCCTCCAGGTACTGGAAGGCTGCTCTAAGGTCTCATGATCTTGTTGGAATGCTTCAGGGCCAAATCCTCCAAGGGACTGAGTGTCTTTTGATACCTGCTGGGTGCCTTCAGCTATCCCCTTGTCATTAAGAGGGACAGGCAGGCTCAGCACTTCCCACCAGTGTTTTAGCAAGGCCTGGAACAAAGTTGTGGAGTCCTTTGGCACTGTGCAGCCTAGAGGGCACAGAAGAGAACTGGGGGACAGCTCAACCCAGCCAAAATCTGTGCAAAGTCTGGCACTTTTGCTTACAGTGTTTACAAGGGATACTGTCATTATTTATTGATTGGTTATTTATGTTGCAGTAGCATTTTGGCTTGCAATCCTTAAACCACATGCATCAGAGGCCATAAAAAAAAAACCCAGCAACAGAACAGTCTTTGCTCCAAAGGAGGTCACAGCCAGAAAGAGAAAACAAATGAGTACTACAGACAGTGGCATGTGAAGGGAGCAAGGGACCAATATTATTAAGTAAGAAAAAGAATGAATACACAGTCTGCTATTGTGGGGGAAAGAAAAAAAAAAAAAAAAAAAAAAAAGCACAAAAACTGTTGATTCTCCCTCCTTTCTCCCTCCTATTTTCCCTTCCTAGCTATATTTCCTGCAAAGCCAGAAATGTGTCTGTTGCTTTCAATGTGCTAGATTTGTTATACATCTTCCTCAGAAAGTTCCTGACCTAAAACACATGGAAAAAGATGGAAGTGTTTTTTCTGGCTTCAGTGGATCTGGGATGAGCCAAAAATCTTAAATGCAGAATACTTTTGTGGAAATGAGACATTATGTTTTCAGTCAAAGTTTTATCAGCCTAGAGCCCTGTACCCCAAAAGATTTATTCAGGAACTTCCTTTTTTACAAGGACTTCTAGTTTACTAGTTCCTCTCATTATTGCTCCTTTAATTAAATTTAATCCAAAACCAATCCCTTTATAATATTGGGATTGTTTTCTGCTTCAGTCAAAATATTTTGGTCTCAGATCCAGATGATGCCTTTTCACAATCCTTACTTAAAATGCAAATCATTTCCTTGTAATAATTCCACCAGTCTGACAGCTCTTTCACAGGATGAGCTTTTAGGAACCTTTTTCTCCAGCAAATGAGCAGCCTGAGCAAATATCTGGATACTTCCTTAGACACCATGGGTTTGCACAGCAGCTGTAGCTGAGGATACAGTATTTGGATACCTGTACTTTATTTCTGTTTAGAGTCATAAGCCAGTGGAAATGTTTGTGGATCCCATGTCTTTTTTTTCTTTTTCCAAAATCACTCCCCATATATTTTCCTGCAGAATTGTTCTGTGCTCTGAGATCAAAGATATCAGAGAGCCTTTACACTGGTTCTTTCCCTTCTTTGCTTTGCTGACCCAGAAGTTTGGAGGAATGGTGACTTTAATTGAAAGAGCAGGTATCCTCCCAGTATCTTCCCAGTAAGTATCTTTGTTTGCCTGTCCCCTCCACTGCTTACACAGGTTCAGGCTCATCACATTTAGAAAAGCAGCTTTGGTGGCTGGAAGAAGCAGCAGTAATCCTGCTCACTACTGCCACTGCTCATGCAGGGTGTTTGAACAGGTCTGGCACCTAGGAGCAAAACTGTCACTGTGGCATCAAAAGGGAAAAAAAAAAAGAAGAAAAAAAAGAAAAAAAGCAGTGGCACAAACCCCCATTCATTTTGAGAAAAAGACCTGTCTTCAAATATCTTATAGAAGTGGAATAACCTGTAAGAGAAAGAGATGGTTTTAACAGGTACCTTCAATAAGCATCAGTCTAGTTGAGGGCAAGAAGATAAATAAGGAGAGAAGTGAAACTCAGAGCTGTAAAAGCCTTTAGCAAGTGCTCCATCTCCTTAGAAGAAGAAAAGATCTCTCTTCTGGTTACAATAAAGAGGCAGAAAGTCACTCTGCCAGCACTTTGGTACTGATAAGCCCAGCAGATAATTGTAATCTTTGAACATGTCTAAGTAACAGGGCAAATCTAGTAAGTTTTTATTTAATATCTTACTGGCTCCCACTGAAGGTCTGATTAACCTTGCTCATGTGGAGTCATTGTTAGAAAAAGCATTTTCTCTGGCACTCAGCATTCAGCCAACTCTGCAAAGAAGAGGAAAAAAATAATTCCAAAGCCAGAAATTATGACACTTGGCAGCATAGGCTGTTTCAGTAACAGATAGGAATATCTGGAAAAAAGAGAACAGGATGGTAGGTGGGAACTCATGGTCCAGGGAGAGGGAAACTTTCAAATAAATGTAGGATTTCTGTCCATTTCTATTGAAAGAGAGGCATTGGCCATGAGAACACAAGGGCTGGGCACAAGTCTGTCCCAGCAGGATTGTTTTGATATTCCCCTCACTATGGGTCAGACCCTCAGCCAAAGGGTTATTTGTCTGAGAAGGAACATAACTAGATTTAGGCATCCAAGGGTACATTAGTGGAGTTCTGCTCCATCTGGTGAGTGGAGCTTGAGGCACCATTTCAGCTCTCTGTCAGCACTGATCACATCTCCCCAGACTGAAATGGAACCTCTGAGCACACCTGTAGCTGCCTAAGTGGAGGTGTCTGATTCTGTGAGCTGAATGGCAGATCAAAGCTCCACCAGTTGGCAGTGCCTTTAAATCTAATACTATAATTTTCCTAGATTCAGGCAAATGTATGTTGTTATTTACATTAACCAGAAGGAATGGATGCAATTTGCTAAACAAATTTGCTACTGGCAGCAGGACAGGAGTGAAAGTGTTTTAGAGATGTTTGTAAAATAGATTGCTAACTATTTGTGAAACAGTAAATTTAGGGGCTTATGGCTGTAATATCTGATGGAGTTAATGATGTGTCTTTGACCTCCTTTCTGCTTTTGTGGTTTGGCAGAAGCACTTGTACATATGGAATTTAGATTTTTTATCAAATGTTAAATAAAGGTGAAGCTGCCATCATGTATATGAGAAAATATAGACCTTTGCATGCTGCCTTTGAAAATGCACCTTCACAGGGTCTGTTCTTTTGGTTAAAGTGCCACACTTTAAATATCTGTTTGGATTAACAAAACTTCTACTGATTTCAAAGAATGCAATGCTTTACTTGCTGCAGGTTGGGGCAAGGATTTTCCTCATGCACTGTAGTGTAGTGCAATGCACACACACACACACAGAGTGAGCTTGGTTTGCCTGCAAAGATTTCCTGCATGGCTGTGCAATAGCATGGCAAGTAATAGCTTAAACCTGCACATAGCAGCATATTGTAAAAAAATAAATTGCAGGCAGTGTCACATTGAGTCAGTGCTGGAGATGCTGTGGATACTCTAGCTGAGGCTGCCAAATTTTAGCCTTGAAAGATGGCAACTGAACCTTCCTCTTGTGTCCTGATCACCCCACTTCTTGGGGCAAACAGGCAGGTTCCCCCAGAGCCTGGATGTGCCATGGATGCTGTGAAGCACTGGGAGAGGATAAGATAGGATAGGATAGGACAGGATAGGATAGGATAGGATAGGAGAGACAAAGGAAGAGAAGAGAAGAGAAGAGAAGAGAAGAGAAGAGAAGAGAAGAGAAGAGAGAGAAGAGAAGAGAAGAGAAGAGAAGAGAAGAGAAGAGAAGAGAAGAGAAGAGAAGAGAAGAGAAGAGAAGAGAAGAGAAGAGAAGAGAAGAGGAAGAGAAAGAGAAGAGAAGAGAAGAGAAGAGAAGAGAAGAGAAGAGAAGAGAAGAGAAGAGAAGAGAAGAGAAGAGAAGAGAAGAGAAGAGAAGAGAAGAGAAGAGAAGAGAAGAGAAGAGAAGAGAAGAGAAGAGAAGAGAAGAGAAGAGAAGAGATCTGGTGGGGAAGCACGTGCTAAAAAATGTGCTAAAACATGCCTCTTGGAGAAGGTACCTCAGAATCTGAAGGAAAAAAAAATGCAGTTGTCTCTAACTACTTTTTCTCTCCATGGCAAAACAAACAGACTCTTTAAAGTAATCTCCTTAGGTGGTGGATTGATCTGGTTTTTTAGAAGGGCTTTTATAGTCCTTTCCCTGTATTTTCTGGAACATGGTTGTATGACTTAAAAATCTATTCACTTAGGCTTTTAGGGAAGTAATTTTATAGTTCATCTCTATTATTTGTTTCCTTGCATATTCATGATTTTTTTCTCCTTCCTTGGTTCATTATATACAGTATCATTTTGATGTATTTGCTTGTGGCCAATACACTAGTAGCCACGAGTTTTCTCTTTCCACCTCCTCTTTCCATCAGAAATTTTGCTCAGTGACTCAGGTTTTACATCATTTATAACAGTCCACTTCAGTTCTTGGAGGAATTTTTGGGGAATTGTGCTTGGCACTCTGTAAGTTAGTTTCTTAGCTACCTAGTTCAGTCTAGGATCATCTCATTTCTTCCCTCTATGTTTCTCATGTCCACTGTAGCCTGAACTTTCTGTCTCCTTCCATCCAACGTGTTAGCAGCCTTTTATAAGGATTTTCTAGCTACCTCTGTGGGAGTCTGTGACAGCACATTTTCTTAGTTAGTGCTGTATTGTTTCAGTTGCTGCTTTTCAGCAGTTGACCCTTTTGAATGGACTTCTGTACCATTGTGTGCTTATATTTCCTTAAGGCACTGTCAAGATTTCATGCTATACTGGCCAATTTAGACTTGGTAGGTCAATTCAAATCTGAGTATAAACAATTCCATTGATTTCACAGATGGACACAGAGCGAGTTTTAACAGTTTCTGAAATAGCTCATCTTCTGTATTTGTCACTAAATGCTACTTTTTTTTTAGGAAAAAAAAATCATTCAAAGAGCACAAGCTTGTAAATACATTCAACAGGTCACAACATCCTGTGTCCACCATGTAAGCTCTTACCAAATTAGGTGGTAATCAGTAGGGAAGGTCACTTTGAAAATGATGAAACAGATCTAAAATACCTTCAACCCTTACATTCCCTATTCCAGGTCCCAGGTGCCTTCACACAGGCAAAGATTTAGAAGTAGGCATTGCAGCTTCAGAGCTGTCCCCAGTGTGGAAGTGTGACCTTCCTCTGGGCTGGTTCCTTGCTGGAAATCTCCACACTCAACCCCACGTAGACCTGGACACATCCTACTGGGAAGGTGAGTGGGACAGGGAATGAGCCAGCTAATCTTCCCTCCTCACCAAAGAACAAAAGAGCTTGCCAAAATACTGTTTTATCACAGTGGAGGTGGCAAAGCAGGTGTAGGAGAGAGAAGGAGAAAGAGCTACTCCAGGTTGTCCCTCCTTGTGAGTGGCTCCAATGCAGCAGCTTCTCAATGGGGAGGATGAGCAGTGAGTTGACTTTGGTGAGTCAAGAACACTGAGATTTTCCAGGCTTTATGGCCTGTCCCAGGGTAGCCTGTGGGACAGAGATGCCCTGCCCATCCCGCTGGCCTTTCCCAGAGCCACTCACTCAGAGGCCATTCCTTCCCTAGCCAAGAAGTTTTCTTGCTGCTCTCTCTGCCTTTCCCTTTCCACTGCTGGCTGCTCCTCCCTGTCACCATTTAGTGATTTCAGCTCCTCCCTTCACCATAGAGAGCCCACATCTTCTCTGCCATTCTTACCTGCTCTGGCAGCTCCAGCAGTTCTCCTTCCAGTCCTTTTCCTTTGAGATCTCTCTCATGGTCTCAGCTGTTTATTCCAAGCACGTCCAGACCTGATCTTCCCCTCCATGGTTTCATGTAGTTCAGCTCTCTGAAAGGTCACCAGAGGGAAACTCATTTTTCTCATCACAAAATAACCAGAAATATAGTTGAAGTCCAGTTTATTAAAAAGATTAAATTTTGCTTCATTCTTTCAGACTGATCAGGTTTCAGAGCAGAACAGTGTCAGCTGATGTAGATGCTGCAGATTCCCAAAAATCAAAAGGGAAGCAGAAGGAACTGATCCAAACTGATGGGTGTAGCAGCTGTCAGTGGCAAAAACCACTGCAACCTCCCCAACTACAGTTGTCCAGCATCACTCCCAGCAGCAGAGGGCCCAGCCCCAGTTAGGTTTTTTCCAACCAAATCTGTGACTGCAGTGTAGGATCCAAATCTGGGTGCTGAAGTGATGGCTACGCTGGGAAAACTGGAGTGGGTGGAAGAGCACTGGGATGTGCCTTGAGCCAGTCACCAGTGGTAGAGTTTGCTCAGAGGCAGCTTCTGGTGTTAGGTCATTAATAAAAAAAATGCCATGCACTACCATGCAACTACCAGGCAATGGGAGCTCTGGGGACAAGACAAACCAATTTTAACGAAAAACAGATTCCTCTCATGTAATTCCTAGCTGATCCATAGCATGAAATGCTTCTGTTCCTCAGATCCACATGCAAAGCAGGGTTCTGAGGCTGCTGAGATTCTTCCCTGGGACTCAGATTCCCATTAAAAAAAGAAAAAAAAAAAAAAGATAAAATGTCTGGCCTTTATAGCTGTGATTAAAACCTTCCAAGCATGAGAAGAATGTCAAGTCTTTGCAGGGAAGTCTGTTGCCCTAACTACTTTAAAAGGCAGAATGGAGAAAATTAGCTTGGTATAGAGCTGGTTTGTACCACTGTAGCTAATCCCATATGGCAGCTAAACCTGGGCACAGCTCTCAGACACTTTCATTCTAATAGGGGACTAAGCACACAAGGGGAGGCTTTTGGGCCCAGATTGGCAAGCAGGGACAACCTAGTTTAGCACAAGTGATGCAGTTCCTACACCTGATACATGGATGTGGCAGCCACTCATACAGTGCCTCCTCTTGCACAGCAATTACACCAACCCCAAACCCTGCTGTGATGCTCTGATCAAGGCTGCCATGCCCATGTCAGAAGAGATCAGCTCCAGAAGTGCCTGGCAGTGGCACAGCATTGGTAGGGTTTGACTTTTCCTTTCTAAAACCAGAAGCCTTCACACAGACATACCCAGGGTGGCAGACAAGTCATCTTGCTGGCAGAGCTTACTATGCTTTGGAGGTGTTCTGACCTTTCAGAAAAAAAAAAAAAAAAAAAAAAAGGTCATTAAACACCCTTCAAAGGATGGTTGGTAGAGCAGAAGCAAAGTACACTTTTTAAAGAGAACCCAAATCTGAATCTGCAGCTGCCCTGACTTGTTTGTTCTGAGACAAATGCACACTGTGGTGCTTTATTTAGGGGGCACTGACCCTAATGAAGACATCATTCCCTTGGTGAGCGGTTTCTCAGGAAGGTAATTCCAACAGGCTTGTTCCAAGGCTTTCTGCTATTCCTCCTGTGACCCTCAAAGACATTATCTCTTTTTCAGACATCCCAGAAAGCAAATGAGCTTCAGATGGTTTCTTCAACTCCCATGAGCTCCCCAAGGCTTGCAGAGGAAAGTCCTTCTGGTCTCTTCCTCACTTGTCCTCCAGCTTAGCTCTGCAGCTCTCTGTGGCAGATGGCAGAGCCTAATTTGTCCCAAGTAGCCACTCTGTGCCAGCACCTGGAGCTCTGCCCAGAGGCTCTGGGGTTCTGGGACTCTGTCCTTGGATCTGTGCTTCCTTTGCATACTCATTTTGGTCTCCAAGCTGAAGCACAGATAGCTCACCTTAGTGTTCTAACAGCCAAGCAGTGCACAGGGGTTATGGTACAGATTGTCTATGCTGTATCTATATTTAATTCAACAGAGGTACCATTACAAAACACCCAGGTTTGCTTCCAGATTCCTTGACTGGGCTTTAGGATTCTGCATTTGCCTTTTATCTGCCACCAATGTGACACTAAGGTTATATTAAGAGAGCTGGAAAGCAGAAATACATTTGCAATGACTCTTGAAAAGTTTCTTGCCATTTGGTTGTGAGTAACTTTCCAAACTGGAGATGTTAATTTTACAGTTGTCCTTTTCAAGGAAACTAGCCCTGGAATGTCTCATTTCAGCAAAATGGTTCCTCTTGTAGTTTCCTGCAAGAAGTTTCAGAAAGAAAACCTCCAGGCTGCCTGATGCAGAGCTCCCAACAGCTTCTCATTGCCTGAGAGGGAACTTCCAAAGCCTCATGTTCAGCTGATTACTGGTGTTTGCCTTCAATCTTCATTCCTGTGGGTGTTCTGTGTATTTATTTGTGCATCTATAGCTCATGTTTGCATGTGCCAGTCACTGGAAATCCAGTTTTTCTACACTGCAGGTATAAACAGCAAGTGTCCTGACTCCCTAAGAAGGTCTTAGTGTGCTGATAATTGCACAGATATAGCTAGAGACAACCCTGAACCCCACCTCCTCCCTCCGCCCCCCAAATTTACCAGATAAAAAGGCATAAAAGGGCAGATAAAAAGACCTGGAATGACAAAGTAATATGACCAAGATCATAGCCTCTGTCAGTGGCATGGAAAGGAGGGAACTCACATCACCCAACACATCAACCAAATCTTGGTCCTGTTCCTTGGAGAAGATTCTGGCTTTGTCTCTGATAAAACCAGAAGAAATTAAGAAATTCTTTACTGTAAGGGTGGTGAGACACTGGAACAGGTTGTCCAGGAAAGCTGGGGCTGCCCTATCTCTGGAAGTGTTCAAGGCCAGGTTGGATGGGGATTGCAGCAACCTGGTCTAGTGGAAGGTGTCCCTGCCCATGGCAGGGGGGTTGGAATTGGATGATTTTTAAGGTCCCTTCCAATGCTAAGCATTCTAGGATTCTATGATTTTATGAATCTAAAGTTAATTTTGAAAAGTCACATTTTGAGGTGCATGTAGCCCTGCATACCATCCAATGGACTTCTCATCCTCTCTCATCTTCTCATCCTTTCCTCAGAATTTTTTTTTTTTACCATTTGCTACCTGAATGCAAACATGGAATTTCTTTGCTCCAGACAGGTTCATCATTAGCTTCCTCTTTTCTCCTTGCTCTCCTGCCAAGGAGAGTTTGCAGGCTTTCCCATGAGACTACTGGCACATCCCTCAGGAGATCAACTTTCCCAGTTAGTACCAGACTACTCAGGCACATTTCCCAGGTTCCATGCTTGTCTCTGCTGGGGCAGCTGGGTCTTTACCAGTTCCTCACCCTATCCTGGGCCAGCCAAGCCTGACCCTCTCATCCCCCAGTCCCTGCACCTCCTGCAAAACCTCACACAACCAGGGCTGACACCCATCAGTGGTCCCATCCCTGCTGCTGTGGCAAAACCTATGAATGAGCATGGGACTGGGATTCCCTGTGCCACAGCAAAGCTCAGCAGCCAAGCAGCCAATTTCCCTCTTCCTTCTACTACTGCACTGTGAGCCTGGGGCACTGGGAAGCCGAGCTGGGGACACGGAGTCTCCTTCCTTTCTCAGGGCTTTGCTGCTCTTAATCCTGCAGCACCTGTGTCTGCTCAGCACTGGGTGAGAAACACTGAGGTGAGTGCCAACAAAAACAGGCCTGAAGCTACCACTTTCTATAGGAAATTCCAAAAGGCTGAAATGTATGCAGTGCAGTTCATGAACTTTGTTGGGTAGGACACGCAGGCATAGGAACTGGAGAGGTTTGGCAGTCAGAGTGGTCTATGGAAATAAGCAGAGCAGCATCAGGAAAAGAATTAGAGGTAGGCATAAAACGTACAATATGGAGGTGAGCACTAGGGCAGGTGGAGGATCAGCCTCTCCAGGGATACTGGAGGTGCAGAGAGGGCCTGAGGTGTCCAAAGCTATCCTGGAAGTGCCCTGGAGAGGGGCCATGTAGCTTGGCAGCAATGCTGCTCTGATTTGAGTTCCAGGATGAGTGAGTGATTTAGTTCAGCATTTGCTCTGCCTGTCAAATAACTTCTTTCCTTCCCTGTTTCATCTGGCTGATTTGTTATTTTTCCTCATTTTCTTTCTCAGCCCTGCAGTGGTGGTTCTGCTTCCTTCTCCCTTCAGGACTGCACACTAGCAGGAGAGGACTCAGGCAGATACAGGTGGGATGTGAGCCCAGAACGGGGCCTGGATTTGGGAAAACCACTTTCCAGTTTGTTCTGGGTATAGAGGCCTTTCTGTGGGGGTTGCCTGTGGGTGCTTTCTAATGAATCCAGGTGTTAGGCTGCAGCACGGAAAATGCCACTGAACCAGGGAAACCCCCATATCCCCATATGCTTGTCTTTGAGTAAGTGAGGACTCAAAAAAGATGGAAATGTAAGTTATGTGTTGTGTGCAGGCAGTGGGAAGCATTAGAAACCATGTGGGTAAGCACCTGCATTATGTTGCAAATCCTTTTTCAAAGCAGAAGCAGGAGGACTCAGCCACATCAGGCACACATAATTTTCCTGTTCACAAATGCTTTTGGACACTTCATCAGAGCCTGTGGCACGTTCACCAGCGGATGTGCACTGGAGTGCACACTTGGTCCATATGCTCTGGAGCAGTCCCCAGTTCCTCCTCAGTTACTGCCAAAAGTGGCATGAATTTTGGGAAATTCATCTGCCTTGTTATCATTAAGGGGATGGATGTATTCCCACCCATATATTATAACCAATGCCTTCTTCATTATTAATCTCTTGAATGAGACAGTTACTCCCAAGTGCACCATCTTCCTTTAATAATATCAGATCTTCAGAGCTCCTCATCTCTGTACCCAGACAGCTTTTTGTTTCAGTCTGTGCTTTTCTGCAGCATGAAATTAGTTTTCTTTCTCTTGCTTGCTAAATCTCAATTTTTCACATGCTGCCACAGATGCTCTGTTTGGCCAGGCTTCATTCCATTAATGTTCACCTTCAACCAAGCACTGCCTGTGTGAGAATTTTGGCTTTTATTTTTTATGGGGACTTAGCAAGGAGAAACATATGCCTGCCACTTCTTCTGGGGCTTTAATTTGTCCTCTGTGCACTTTTTTGTAAAGCACCATTGAGTAAGAGCCTGGCAGGACTGCAATGAGCTCGAGTGTATCTGGGAGCACAGCCTCAATTTCTCCCACACAAGTGATCCCACTAGAATCCAGCCCTGCCACCCTGTGATGGGAGGAATTAAACAGCAAGGAGTCAGAGGAAAAGAGGAATTTATTTCTATGCAAGAGATAGATCACTGAACAGAAAACTTTTAAGTTCAGTGACCCAGTGAGCAAACCTGAACCATGTCAGGGAGCAAGCTGCAAATGGGAGGGAAGGAAAAGCTGGGCTCTGGGGACAAACTAATGCAGGTCTGACATCCTCACCTGGGTGTGCAGCAATGACCAGCACTGCAGCAGGCTGTCACCTCCCCAGAACTGGCTTTTTTGAGCAAAGGCCATCCACTAGGTACTGAATGTATACAGGGATGACTGCAGAACCTTTTGAGGCGTTGCTTGTAGTATCCTGTTACCCTTTACATCTCTTCCACAGAGGGCAAAATACTTACTCTCTAAGAGCAGATGGCCAGCTTTTGGGATACTTATTTAAAAAGTTATCTCCCCCCCTGGGATACCACCCTGGCTCTTCTAGCCAGACTTTCATATTGTAGCTTGCAATGCAGACACCACCAACCTCTGCCAGCAGACAAAGAGATTAAGTTGGAGCAAGAGAAACAAATTTTTTCTCTGCCCATTGCCCAAGCTGAGTAAAATACTGAAGGTAAACAACACCATATGCACCCAAAACTACTTGTATTTACCATTTTAAAACCTCAGGTTATACTGGCTCAATGAAGGATTCTTAGGGATATTTTTAACCCTGACACCCTGAAAGGGGAAGGATCATGGTACCTAACGCTCTTCAGGGGACAGGAAATCTTAAGAGCTTGGCCATGATCAGCAGCCCAGCTTCACAATCAGCACTGTGTCTTCTTCAGCAGACTGTGGCCTTTGGGATGTTCAGTTCCAAACTCTCCCTGCTGGGTCCAGGTGTAAACTAACTTTACCCAACTGGTAAGTGGTGCCTATATTGCAGGTAGATAGTGGAGACCAGAGACTGCACTAGGGGAAAAGACCTTGTTGGCTTTAAATCAGTTTGCATGTTTGGGAGCATGTCAAAACATTTATGTCTTTTCAATGCTACATACTACTCAAGTGGGAAAGTGCTTTGAAATCATAAACCTTCTTGTAAAGAAAAACATACATTCCTGTATTCACTGGAGTATGGGTCTCTCAGCTGGAGAATCCTCTATCAGCTTTTTAGGTTCATAAGAAATTAAAGAGAAGTCTGCAAGACAAGATGATCTTGCTGCAATCTAAGAGGAGGTAATCCTATTAATCTCCTTGCTGTGCAGACTTGTCTGTCAAGGTGTGCTGAGTTGACCATAGCTGGATGCTAGGTGCCCACCAAATCCTCTCTATCATTCCCTCCTCACAGGGAAAGAAAACACACTGAAAGTCTCATGAGTTGAGATAAGGACAGAAGGAACTCACATTGAGAAAAATTAATTTATTACCAAGACAATCAGTGTAGAATAATGTGAAATAAAACTTAATCTTAAAACACTTTCCCCTAACACTTCCTTCTTCTCCAGCTCAATTTTACTCCCAATATGTCTACCTCCTTGCTCAGCAGCTCACTGGGGAAAGGAACAGGGGTTGCTTTCAGTTCATTGCATGTTTTGTCTGCTCTATCTTCCTCTTCAGCAGGAGGACTCCTCACACTCCTCCCCTGCTCCAGTGTGGGGTCCTTCATGTGCTACAGATTGATACTTGCTCCACCTTTAACCTCCATGGGCTGCAGGGGGACAGCCTTATCATGGGCTTCACTATGGGCAATCTCCACTCTGGTGTCTTGAGCATCTTCTCTCCCTCCTTCTCCACCGACCTTGGTGTCTGCACAATTGTTTTCCTCATGTTATCACTACTCCCTCCAACTGCAGTCACTGTTGTGCAGGATTGGGTTTTTTCCTGTCTTAAACACGTTATCCCAGATGTGCAATCTGTGATCACTGATGGGCTTGGCCTGAACCAGCAGCAGGTCCAGTGTTGTCTGTCAGATGTAGGGGAAGCTTCCAGCAACTTCTCACAGAAGCCACTCCTGTAGCTCTCTGCCATGCAAACTGAATACATGAGGCAAATGTGGGAAGGAGAACTCTGTCCTGGCAGCACATGTGAGCACTGCTTGGGCTTGGGGCATCCCTGGGAGTCAGAATTGAATCCAATGCAGTGAGGAGTTGACAGAACTGCTGTCGGGCAGGTGGTTCCTACAGTGCCCTTCCAGGGTCAGTCACTGATATTTTATCCAGGCAGAGATCCCCTGAGCATGGTGTAGAACAGGGCTGGTGAGGCAACCCAGGAGGGAGCACAGGACAGTGTTTAATAATGAACATCTGGCTCTCAGAGCACAGGCTGATTTATAGGCACCAAGACAATGGACTATTGTGCTGTATCACTGGGACCATTGGAGTGGGTCTATTCATTTGAACAGATATATGAACTGCCCATCTCTTACAAATGATCTCCTCCTTTCTTAAGTTTTTGCCTTCTCACTTCTTTTCTCCCCTGCTCTTCCTGGAGGGTGTTTTTGTGCTGAAATGTATAAATATCTGACACCAGAGCAGTCATTTTTTCCCTTGACTGTGGTCAATGGCAGCATGTAAGTGTTGTCCAAGGGGGGTTTTCCTTGTTGCAAAAGCAGATCCTCTCACTAGGACTTGTTCTGCCCTTTCATGTTCTGGCACGTGTGTGCAGGGCTGCATGCACTGGGGGTAGTGTGATCAATGGTAATTATCATTAACTGAGGACTCAGACAACAGGTGTTCAGCTGCAAACTGCAAAGCTGCTCTTCCCAGGTTCTTAATGAATGTTGTCACCAAACATTAGTGAGGCCTTGAAAATCCCAACTCGAATTACAAACAGTGCTTCTGGGAGACCCCAGTTCCTTGCTTCCCAGTGTCAATGCCAGGGGGCTCATTTTCATGTGTTTGATGCTGTATATCCCACTGGTGTAAACTGGAGGAGAATTGCTGTTTGAGAATAAAAAGAAGAATTTTCTATCTCCATTCTGTTTCCATCTCCTATGGTTATTTGGTTACTATTTGCAGCAAATAATGCTGCAGAGTACAAGACTAGAAGAGAGAAACTGCTGTCTAACAAAGTGTATTAGAATAGTAGCTGGAAACTTAGCATTCAGCATCCAGGAAATTCCAGCATTATTATTGTTCCTGCAATGTTAATTTGGGCCCCTCCATGCACATGCATTTGAAGACGGACTACAAGTCCACACATTGTTTCCTCTAGTCCCCTGCCTCATTTAGTCATCCAGAAAGGACCGTGCTCAATTAGTGAGCTGCTAGTCAGTAATCTTTTCTGTCCATACTGGTCAATGGAAAGGCCTTGTGTCTTATTCAATATCCATCTTTTCATCCTGCTCTGAAAATAAAATTACTCAGATTCTCCTCACCATATCTCTGGGACTCTTTGGTGTTTGGGTACTTGAGAAATATAAGTGCTTTTTGTCACAGCCTGAGACTTTATTAGTGAAACCAACACCCTTGAACCAATCAGGCAACTGAGTCACAGACCAAGGCTGGAAACTTCTTTAAATCTGAATGTCCAGTTTATGATACCAATAACTGTTTTTTTTTTTTAATTTTTACATATTGATATGATCAAAGCCTACTGTAGGATTATCTCAGTTTAGGATTACCACCATTCAGTTCTTTCTCTACAAACTAAGTTGGACCTTTTGCTGTTCCATGTGTACAAGTTGGGGAGATAGTGTGCTGGAGCTCTGAGCCTTGGCACTCAGCACTGGCAGGTGGATCAGGCTGGTTAACCATGGAGTAAACCCAACAGATCTGTTTTGACAGGTCCATCCAGACAGAGCAGAAGTACAACTAAACCCTCCTGGCAGAGCTGTCAGCAGGCAGCCTGCACTCAGCCACGTGGACTGGGGGTGGGCAGCGGGCTGGGTGGGCTGTGCTGAAGCACACTCTGGAGAATGATCTTTCAGAACTGTACGGGCAAAGCTAATATGGCCTTGGCCTCAGGTTTGCAAGATTAAAGGCTGCACTTGGTGCTTCAGAAGCCAAAAGGAAATGTCAGTCTTCAGAAGGCATCATCCAAAAATTGCAGGATAGTTTTAAAAATCCGCTGCCAGCAATTTGTCTGCAATCGTATAGGAAACCTGTGGCAGGCTGGAAGTACAATGCAGACATCCATCTCCCATTTCTGTGTTTTAATAACAAGTCTGTACTTCCCAGATACTCATCTACTTGGTTATTTTTTCCTCTATCAGAAACATTCTGTATGTATTTCTAATTTTTTTCCCACAACAGCTTTACAAGTGTGGGTATCTTTTATAGGCCATTTCTTTACACAAGATACTGAGGGTATTTTAATGAATATTTTTAGTTGATCCCTGTGAAAATATTTTTAATTATTAACTTTCAAGCATCCTAAACACATTTTCTGGCCTGCAGAAGCCTAACAGTGTGAGGATTTAATTCACTAGGGAGATGCTATGCAAAGAACCTTTCAGTGAGTCTAAAAGTTATTAGCATTTAGGGACCACATCAGAAGGGGCAAAATTCTACAGTAACTTGCATTAAAAAACACCAGTGAGTCAGGATAGGCAGACATGCTGTTCTGTGAGGTTATGCTTGGGGAACAGCTGGCCAAGCCATTTTGCTTTGTGCAATTTGTACTTGATATTCCAGGTAGAAGATGGGTCTCTGAAATTTTGTAATAAAATCTAACTCTCATTGTTAGTGTTCTAGTGTTCTGTGCAAGTTTAAGCAAAGCTGAACAGTTCATTTCAACTAATACTTAATTTTTTATTGAATACCTGGTGACTCAGGAGCTGAGTCCATTGGCCAGGAGATGGTCAGGCCAGAACCTCATTCTTGTTCCTTGCAGGGTTTGTCAAAGCTTGATACCTATCAAAGAGGAGCACATTTACCTCCACATCACAAGAACCTGCAAAGAAACACAGTAACCTGAAGAGGTTAATGTGAGAACTTCTGTTTAGACACTGGTTCCTGTGTTTCTCTAGCTGAATGCAATGGAAATAGTTTAAGAGCAATGTCATCCTCTCTGCAGGGTGCAGAGCTCTGCTGGCTATTTTAAGACATAGAGGCAGCAGGAGAGGAAGGACTACTGATGATCTGAGAAATGATAATCACTGTGCAAGGGCAAGAAGCTCAAGTGCCAGTGACTCAGAAAATTGTGTGCCAGCCAAAGGACTGGGAGGTGAAGAGGTGTTGGAGGAACAACCACTGCACCACCCAGGCTTGGGAGGCTGCTGCTCATTTCAGGCACGAGCATGAGTTTCAAAACCACATTGTGGGATTTCAGGCCAATTGAATTTCTGAGCAGTGAATTTTTGAACAACCTGTCCCGAAGCCTGCATCTAACTCTGAAATCACATTGCAGAGATTTTTGTAGTGGCAGAGTTGTGATTTAAGGACAGGTTTCTTCAGTGGCAGGGGATGAGCCAGGTGATCTCTGGAGAGCTGTTTGTATAAGCTGCAGCATTGGTTTAATGATTAGATGAAGGAGAGAAGAATAAACCACCCAGTAGTCAAATCCATAGATGTATTTTGGACTAGATCCTTACTAGATTAACTTTTGGTAACAAGCATCAAAATAAACAGGACACAGATCAGGTGAAATAACTCCCCATGTGGAGACACCAATGGCTATAGAGGGAACACAGACAGGGTAAGTATTTAAATTGGATTTCTAAGTTTTAGTGGGATTTATCTGACCCATGCCATGAAATGGAGAATTTGAGGTCAAGAGGAATCATTGTCATTCCCTGCTGGGCTGAAGGTGTCTCTGTGTCATACAGAAGACAGAAGCTTTTCCTAAAAATGTTTGAGAAAATAGCTATAGAAATTCAGATGAATGGCTTCAGAGATATTTGGGAACTGCTGTAATGCTTCTGATAATTCATAAAAAAGTTATTGCTGAAACACAGAGGCAGAGACAAAGATTATGAGAAACAAACCCACAGACTGAAAGACGTTTCCCAGACTGAAAGAGGAATTCCAGCTATATTAACTCTTGACAGAATATGAAACATATGATGTCCTCATGGTATGGAGCTCTCCAATACTACCAAAAAGAGTATATTGCCTAAATTGTCCTGTGCAGTTACTTCTCATCCAAATGGATGCCTTGCCCTATGTTCTTCACATCTCCCGAGTCCTGGCACTGTTAGCAGCATCAGTGGTTCCTGGGTATCATGATGAATTTGTAGGCTGGTGAGAGCCCATTGCTTCTTCATCAATGTTTCAGCAAAACAGACACCAACTGGCCTTGGTATGAGCCTGTATCATTACATAGCAAAATGCAGTGGTAAAAAATGAAGGGCTTTCAAACAGAGTATCTTTTTTCTTTTTTTTTTTTTTTTTTTGACATATTGTCCAGAGGGAAGTGGGAGAGAAATTTGGAAGAAATGTTAGAAAAGTGTTAAGAAGCTGTCAGTGTAATGCTGTCATGTGTTAATTAATTCAGGGGACAAGAAAATTATACTGAAATTATACAAATAACCCTATCTCAGTTTAGCAGCAATTGACTGGAGTTTAAATCACTCACCAGAATTAATTAAACATTGCACCAAAAAGCCATGGAAATTATCACCATGCACATCATCCCAGAACAATAGCAGAACTCACCAGTACTTGGCATGAATTGCTTTACTCCACTGACTCCCGTATACCTTATCAAGCCAGTGCCACCAAACAATAGGAAATAATAATCCGAGGACTTATTCCAACCACTGAACAAGTGCAGAAGCAGCTCAGAAGAGGAGAGGATATTGTTATCAATTTTCCCAGCACAAAGCCTCAATGCTAACTCATGTTACCAGACCAAAGCCATCACAAAAAGAAAAGATACCAGCCCCAGGGACTGCCTCTTCACTCCTGAGGAGATACCCAGAAATGGTCCAAATTTACCAGTTGGTGCTAAGACAAATTTAGCCACAATATCTCCACCCAGGGTAGGCCTGTGGAGATTTCCCCATGGGTGCTGTTCCCTTGTGATTACACTGGCTGGAGATAACCAACACCCCTCATTCCAGGGACAGGTGGGTGGGCTTGGTTTGAGATGGGGCTGTCCCCTGAGAGAGCATGAAGCACAAAGTCTTCGCAGTCATCTGAGCTTCAGGGAGCTTTGGGGATCCCCCATCCTCAGAGGTAACACAAAACTCTTCCAAATGCTGTGGAATTGCTCAAGACTGAGAGCTGCAAGTGTGGGAATGAGGGGCACAGTCCAGGAAAGAATCATTTCTTTCATCTTGGTGCACACTTTCCTTTATACTCAGGAAGGTTTCTGAGAAGAAAATCCTTCATCTTCCAAGCTACAGGTATCACTAAACTGAAATCCTCCTGCAGCTGTAGCGAAGTCAAAACTGTGGATGCTCACACCATGTAAATATTCCTACTACTGTGTGCAAATCCAAGTAAATGCACAGGAAATGCATGTACCCATCACCAGTGTACAAACTAAAGTAGCAGCCAGCCTGTAGCTACTGCCCTGGTGTTACAAACTTGTCAAACCCTCACCCTGGTTAGACACATTGGTGCCTTTTGTCTTGTGCTTCCTTTTGCCCTGCAGAGCCCCCAGCCCAGCTCTGTCACCCCCAGTAAGCAAAGCCTTCAATCTTCCTCCCACCACATCACAACTATGCCCTTCTCAGCTCCTTTTTTTTTTTTTCTCTTGCTGGGTCTTCTGACACAGGCTGACTCTCCCCAGCTATGTTTTTTTTCAGCAGTGCCTCAGGACTCTCCCAGGACCACTGATGTTGAGGTGAATTTGCTCTACAGCTTTTTCAATTGCTGCTTCTCCCTTCACCCAGGAAGAACAGTGATTATTCTCCTCTCAGGAGTGACGCCAGGTTTCTAGCATGTCATGAAGAGATGATGCCAATCCTTGGGATCCCCTTTGAGTATATTAACTGCTGGATGCCCAGGCATTGGTCCTTAGTCCTTGTGGCTCTGGTCCTCGGGATATTGCAGGGTAACCAGCAACTATCAGTCAATGGCAGAGAGTTTCACTGTGCCCTTCCATCTCTACCAACTCACTTCTCCCTGTTGTTTATTCCACCTGTTCCTTTTTTTGCTGCACTCTTCTCCCTTCTCCAAAAATCTCTATAACACTTTTTCCCTTCACAGCTCTCATTTTTGCTGCTTCTGAACTTCCTATATCTTCCCTCTATTAGTTCCCACTAGATCATGTCTTGGATTATAATGAGATGAGGGGTTAACAAAATCTTTGAGGGAGTCTCCTGCAAGGTGCCCCATCAAGTCTGTGACCACCATCCAAAAGTCTCCATCCCCATTCCCAAGGTTCCCCTTATTCCTCTGTCTCCTTCCTGTCTCCTGTAAGTGGCACCCAGGCTGGAGAAGTGACTGTCCCTCAGCTCAGAAGACACTATATCCCTGCTTCTTTTCTCCTCCCATGGCACTAGGGACAGCTTGTGTGACCAGTGGCCAGGCTGGGGAGGAGAAGCCTGTATGCATCTTGGGAAGACAGGGCAGTGCAGTCAAAGGGCAACCCAGGAGTTGTGGGAGGCTCAGGAAGGATCCTGAGGAGGTTTGTGAGCCAGTGGCCAAATGTTACCATCTCACCTCCTCCCTGCTCAGGCCCTCAAGCAAAGACCAGGGCAAGGTGGGCTCTTCCATCACCATGATGGCCCCAGCAGTGATGCTGGACTTTGGGCAGTGGTGACTGGGGCAGATCTTAAATTATTTCTTTCATCTTTGCTCTATGAACAATGTGTTAGAGAGAGTTTGAATCAGGAGGGAAAAGCAGGATCACTCTGGCTCATTTTCTGACATATGGCACATCCATGGTTGTAATGGTTTGTGATTTTAGTTGGCATTGTGGTGTTACAAAATCACAGAATCATCTGGGTTGGAAAGGACCTCTGAGATCAACAAGTCCAATCCTTAATCCACTGCCTTTGTGGTTCCCAGACCATGGCACTGGGTGCCACATCAGTCTCTTTAAAAATGTCCAGGGATGGAGAATCCACCACCTCCCTGGGCAGCCCATTCCAATGTCTGATCTCTGTGATTCTGTGATCTCTTGGGTGTTGGCTTTGGTGGTTGGACTTGATCATCTTAGAGGTCTTTTTCCAACCTTAATAATTCTATGATTCTGTGACAGTTTCCCTCTGTTACTGCAAAACACTTGTGCTGGGCAGCATTTGCAAACTGAGAGACTCTGTGTGCAAACCCACCTGCAGTGGGGCCCAAAGGCACCTTTCCCTCACCCTAAACCACCCTGTTTGGGGCTGCCTGGGGACGTCAGGCCACATTATAATGTTACAGGCATCTGCAGTGCAACAGGGGATGATATAAGGCCAGGGACAGTCATCTCCTACCACCCATGGCTCTAAGGTGCCTTTACTCATATTATGGCCACATTTAGAGGTCTCCAGTGCATGCAAATCCTGAGCCCAGGGTCTGCCCCATGGAACATCAGGCAGAGCAGATCCTGAGGTTCAGAGGGGCAGAGTCAACTCATGAGTGTGTGTGAAAGTCAGCACAAGAAGGCAGCAAAACAAAAAACAAACTTCCTCTTCACTCCTCACCTTTTTCACCTCTTCTGTGAGTGCTCAAACTCACAGCTTTGCTCTGGAGACCTTCCAGGGCTCTACTGATCTCTGCAAGTTTTCTCTCTGCCTTTTCCTATCTTTGTGCTGCTTGGCATTTTTCTCTTCTCGCCCAGTTACTGGCAAACAATCCAAATATGTAAGGGGCATTTACAAAAAGAACAACAAAAACTTGTTTTGCCCAGGAAAGAAATGAGTACCATCATCTGGCTGGAGGGAAACTACAAAATTTTAATTACTGTGTGAGAGGTACACACAGAAGAGGATGCTTTTGACTTGTGTTCAAGGAACCAGCACATTTCTGATGTAATTACTGTGCAGCTGACAGCATTAAGCATAAACAGGAACAGTAAGAAGTGTCAGGAGGTTTAGAAAAAGGAAATGTGACATTTAGAAGGCTACAGTTCAGAATAATGCACCAGACAACAGATTATTTTTTAAAAAATAACCATATGTACCACAAAGGAAAAGAAAAGAGTAGAGAAAGCAGCAAAATTGTCAGAAATGGAACCAGGCAGGGAAACTCATGGGGTCAAATCACTCTGGAAATGCTTTTATTTTGGTGCACACAAGTTACCCACCAGGAGGACAGGACCTGTGCAGCAGTCACTGCCCAGGCTGGGGCAGGATGCCCAGGAGCGTCTTTAGACACCAAAAAACACAGCAGAGCACAAACCATTGTCCCACCATGTGCCCTATGGTGTGGGTACAACCCTGAGCCTGGTTTGTTCCTGTATCAGTAAGGTGGGCACTGCCTCTTCTTCTGCTTACACCATGGACAGCTGTAACTCTTGTCATTGGCTGTCAGGCCTTTGTATTTCTAATTTGAGGTTTGGGGTTTTTTTTGTAGCTGAAGAAATGGAAGGAAATTGGATTTTGTGTTTGCTCTGAAAGCTTTCCAAATGTTCATCCTTGTCCTCTACGCTCCTTTTGTGGCAAATAAAATTCATTGGTTCGTAATCTGTGATAGGATAAAGGAGGAAAGCTACTTTAAATCTTGTTTCCAACACTTTTTGTTAAAAAGAGATGCTGTGATGCCAACTTCATTGGTGGTACTCTGCAAAATCTCCTGATTTGCACCAGTGTGAGCTGGGCTGAATGATGGGAAAAGCAGCTTATAGGGCTTGAGCATCTGAGAGTCATTTACATCTCAGTTACAAACCAGTTACTATCCTGTGGGGTTCCACTACCCCCTGTACTAAGGCCCTGGCCACTGTAGTAAATGGGCCAGGGACCAGCAAGTGAAAAGCTGGACGGTGTCCAGCTCCAGCCTTAGTCTTGAGTGATGGCAATTAGAGCACACAGGGGCAGATTTAAGCAGCAATCCCAGAAAAAATTGTGAAGTTGAAGGCTCTTCCACCAGGCACAGTTCAGCTTCTGGAGACATTTGGGGTTTTTTCTTGTGTTTCTGCTGTACTTCTAAGCTGAGAATCAGAGCACAAAGCAAGAGCTTCAGCCACAGCTACCCCACCTTACTTCTTACTCCATCCTACTGTAAAACTTACATTGGGTGGCACTAACAAAAACCTGACCTAAGGCATGCAAGGGGCAAAAATCAAAGTCTGCTTTCCGTTTTGGTCTTTGAGCCAAGGCATGCCTCAAAGGGAGGGGTGGCAGTGAGATCAGGTCTGTCTCCGTGCTAGGAAAATGATGCACTGAGTTTTGCCAGCAGTCAGTGGGGATCAGTTCACCACTCATGTTAAAAGAAAATGGTGCTCAAGCCTCTCTCTGCAGGATGGATGTAGGATCTGTAAATGAAAGACAATAATATTAAAAAGCACTTCTTTCCTGTTGACTTATTCTTTTGTCCTTTGGGAAATGCTTCACTCGTTTATGCAGATATTATCATTGAGCAGTACTGAATTTTCAAACTCAGGGGAAGAGTGGTGAAGATTCTGGCTCAGAATTTGCAACAGCTTGTTGCTTAAACACTGTAAGGACCTGTACAAAGTCCTCATCATCTTGGCTGAGGGCAGACTCCTTGGACTGGTCTTTACTGAAATAACCTCAGGGAGTGTAGTTACGTACCTATACAGCAAAGGTAGTTTAAGCCCCCTTCTCTGCCTCTGGATATTTGTTTCTGTCTCAGAGGAGATTACAGAGGAAGCTTATATCAGTTTGTCTTCAGCACTGCAGCTGCAAATATCCTTCTTTACATGAGCCCTGCTTCTGGGAAAAAAAAAAAGAAAAGCAGCAAAACTCATGATGTCTTCTCAGGCTTCATAATACTGCTTGAGCTTTTAGTGCAAGAACCTTTTTCAGAATTTTAAGACCACACAAGAAACTGTTTATCCATTAGATCACTTGCAAATTGTTGAATTAAGTATTGAAATCACTAGAAGTCTTTTTGTTGACCTAAGAGGAATGCTGGCAGGTGATCTGGGGTCCTGCACGTGGGAGAGCTCTGCTGCCATTGCAGGCTGAGCCCACACCTTTTGAGTTGGTATCAGAAGAATTTTGTGGTCTTCAGTAGCAATCTGCAAGTGAACAAATAGCTGCCCTTTCTTTGTAACATACAAACATCTGGGCAGCTTTACCTCCCTGAGAAGCTTTGGCAGTAGCTCTGTTACATTTATGTGGTGTGCACCAGGCAGGAGGAAGCACAGGGGATGGGTTTGGGTACTTTCTGACGTGGTCCATTCTATTGGCAAACAGAGCAGATCCTGTTTTTCAAAATGCAGGGGGAAAACTGAAGAGCACACAGAGCCTTGTCTGTAGCTCCAGCTTTCTCTGTCACAGATGACAGGAGGCTGAAAGGTGCCTTTTCTAGGATTTATTTCCAACACAATCAGCAGTGTCTTGGATTCAGCCTTCCTTGGTTTACCTTCCCCACTTTGCCCAACACATCTTGCATTTTCCACAGTTTTAGGCAGAGGCATGCCTTGGTGAAAGGTGTTTTAAAAACAGCTTTCCTGTTCTTTATATCCATTCTAATAAATCCTCTTCACAGGATAATGTTGTGCCCTCTAACTATAGCCCATTCTGGGACAACATCTTGCTGCAGCCTATGAATTAAGATAGATTATGTGAGTCATTTAAAGGTATTTCCAGTTACGGTCACTCCTGGATAACATGGACGGATATTTTTCCAAACTGGGCCACAGCTGGTTTGTATTACAGCTACACCCAGGGAGTCAGTGTGTACTCATCTGAGTCATCCCAACAACTTTCAGGTGTAGGATGGGAAATGTATTCACATCTTATCAGGAGCTGAGCCAACATCCAGCAGCTGGTTACACAGAGCAGATAAGCAATGTATCTGGGGTGGACATCTCTGTCTCTGATACCCTTTCTCTCTTTTTCAGGAAAGACAAAAATATAAAATAGAGGCAAGCTTGACAGTTCACAGACAAATCTTTTAGTGTGTTGCAGGGAGGATCCTGTGTCACTACAAAGTTAAACTCTCAGTGAAACCAACAACAGGCTTTAAATTCATGTTTTTCAGGGGGGACTTAGGGTGAGTGCTGGTGGTGCAGGTGCTGTCAGGATGTCTGTCATACCCTATGGGGTCTGGGCTGGTTGGGCACCAGGAACCTGCTGGGCAGGAGGAGCTGCAAGGCTACCAGGACCTAGGATGCTGTGGGACTTGGTCTCTGGGGAAGAGGGAGATGTATTGTCCACAAATGATGCAAATGGTGACTGGGGAGCTGGTGATTGCTTTGGCTCATGATCGAGCACCACTGGGGAATGTCACTATCATGGTAACCGAGCCTGTAACCAAGAACCTGTCCTTCAGCACTGGAACACTGGGAAGGGATTTCAGCAGCCATGGGACTGTCTGAAAAACCCTGGGGAAGAACTGCTGAGAGCTTGTTAGTGGGCAGTGCCTCCTGCAGGAGCTGAAGGTTTTGGAAACACCTGCCTGGGTATTTGATCTTAAAAATGTATAATTGCCCATAGCCTTGCTGTACCTGTTTCTGCTCACATGAAGTTGATGTGGGAGAATGACAGAGCCCTTCACACCTCTGTTAAACTAAAACCATTTAATGGAGAAGAGAAGCTGGTTTAGGCACCTTCTGTGCCATGCCCTGACATGAGGAAAAAGAGGGAAGCAGAAGCTGCATTTCAAATAAATACCTTTAATAGCCACCTGTGTTTTGGCAGGCTTGGACTCTGTGCTCAGAAGCATTTAATGAGAGGCTACGTGGGGTGCAAAGGCAGCCATACAGATGAATGTTCTGATGCTACTTACATTTTACAGCTATTGTCCTCTGCTTGTATTAATCTGGTTGGTAGACAAAGGGCTTGGCAGAGCAGCATATAAAATGCCATGCTATAAAAACACAGTGAATCAAGACCTAGACTTGTCTGTGTTCAAAGGAGAACAATGTGAATGGCAAACTCTCATCCCTCAGGGGGGCTGAACGTGCCTCTCTGTAAGGAAATTTGTTATTCTCTGCTGGCCCAAGTGAAAAGCAGCAGGAAGATTCCAGCAGGCACCAAAGCAAAGGTTCACATGTACAGCAGGGTCAGAGGATGGAAAAATCATAAGCTGAGATGCAGCAGGACCAAAGTGGAGGTAGTTTGGTATTTCTGTAACTGTTTCACTGCTAATAGCACAGTTCTTTTTGGAAATTTGGTGTTTTACATATCTGTGCTCCCTTCACCTTCCCTTTGGAGGCTACACACCATTCCTCCTGCCTCGTGAGGTGTTTGGGTGGTTCTGCACAAAGCACCAGGTCCTGCTTCTTCCCTCCCAGCTCCCCCTGAGTCTTTGGGGGAAGAGGGACTGGAGGGATCACTTTCCTCCTGTTGTCTACTTCTGCATCATGGGATCTTTATCTTCTCATCCAGTAGAAGGTTTATGTTATGGGAGGGGTTTTTTTTAAAGCTCCTTTTTCCCCTGATATTTCCATAATACATTACCAATTGTCTACACTTCAGAACTTTGCAGTTTCTATCAGTCCTGATCTGCTTCCCCTCTCCCTCCTTGTCATATAATGCTTTTTTATTTCTAATTGGAGCCTCAGTTTGCCACAGAATCTGGAAGGGATTTTAGCCAATGTTGTCTTCTTTATTGATTGTGGGACTGTAATCATTTTGCTTGAAAAACCATTGATTTCTATTAGTCTTCTGTCTTTGCCTTTCCTCCTGTTTGCTCATAATTTGCTTATCATTTTCTTAGCCTGGAGGAATTAGCCCTCTGAATCACCATACTTGTGTCTATGCAAATGTATGTCATATATTAAGTGGGATTGTCCTCTGTTTCCCCTATTAAACAGAAATACTGTCACTGAGCATTTGTAGTGTGAGATGTGCACACACACAGAAAAAACACAGGACATAAATCCCTCCCCAAACATCAGCAGTGCCTTGCAGTTCTCCTAACTATGGAGAGACATCCCTGTAACCCAGCCCTAGAATTTTCAGGTCTAAGGATATGTCTGTGCTAAGGTGAAGGTTTGCAGTCTTAGACAAACACTTCTTAGATTGAAACTATCTAAGAATGGTGTATAGCTACCACATGGAAAATGTAGATTTACTAATCTCAGCCCTAGGGAGCAATGCAGCCCTTGGCACCAGCTCCCAGGTGAGTGTGTTCACCAGAGGATGAAGATTCCAGAGGTGAGGAAGATGATGCCCTTTGGGCTCTACTCTGGTGCTGTATGACCACTCCCTCATTTCACAAGCACTCATTTTCAAGTCTTCTTGTACCACCAGGAGAGGAGTTTCTCAGCATTAGAATTCTGTAATAAGGTCCATGGGCAGAGCAATTGCCCCAAGACTGAATGTGTAGCTGGAGCAAGGAAGCTCTACTGGGACTCTGCAGAGCTTTTCCTTTCACCTGTACCCACTCTCCTCCTCCAGGACAGCCAAGGGGCCTGCAAAAACTCTAAAGATATCTGCAGTTTACACTTGAGAAAATTCTAAATGTAATTCTGGAAAACAATGCTGAAGGTCAGGCATAAGAACAAAAGGAGCCTTGTTCAGAGCTGGTATTTTTTTGTACTGAGAACAGCTCTTTTTTTTTTTTTTTTTTTTTTTTTTTTTTCCCATCTGCAAGCACCAAAGGGTCTTTCTGCCCTGATGGGGCTGGGAGGTCAAATGGAGTTTTACTGCCTGCCCCTGGTGTGCTGCTGAGCCCCAGGCTTAGCTCAGGCATGGAACCTGCCCAGGCTGCAGGAGGGGGGGGGGGGTCACAGCACCTTGCTTGTGAAACCCCAAAAGACAACAGCAGAGCTCACCCCACCTCGTGTTTCCTAAATGCACTTATGGGTGCTCAAGAGAAGATTGGCAAAGCAGGAGGCCCTCTGCAAGATAAAATGGGCATAAGAGTGCATGGATTCTGCAAAGAGAAAGCTGCACATGTGCAGATCGGGAAAAAATTATTAGGAAATTAGCTGAGGGTTGCAATCCTGCCATATTATAAATGTCTTAACAATATTATTGGAACAGGATGCCCAGGGGGGTGTTGAACGCACTATCCCTGGAGGTGTTCAAAAGATGGGTAGATGAGGTGCTACAGTGGATGGTTTAGTGGTTAGGGGTTTTAGGGTGGGTGGTTGGATTTGATGATCTTAGAGCTCTTTTTCAACCTTGATGATTCTATGATAATTCCTACAAGCTCTTGATACAATCCCTGCTAAGGAGATGACAAGGAGTGGAGAGGAGATGAGTTTTGCTGTTCAACTCACTGCTTAGACACATAAATACCTCATGCTGCCATTGATTACATTTATATGGTGTCAATTTTGAAGTAATCTGCTGTTTTATTAAACATAAGTCAGCTGTGATCCCTCTCAGTAGAAGGTCTTTGCATTGGCCATGGAGAAAGGGGACAGAGCAGGAAGGCAGGAGATGTGCCATCAGCAGGACAGACCTGCCAGAAAAAGTAATGTTTCAGAGATGGGAATGAAATTTTGTATTTTTCTCTGTTTTGGGAAGATATAAAGTATTCCAAGGTTTGCAACAGCCTTAAAGTATTTGCAAATTTTTCTCCAAAAAAAAAAAAAAAAAAAAAAAAACAAAAACAAACAACAAAAAAACCACCAAAACCCAAAAAACCTGCAAAGTCTGATTTACTAGATGCTTAATGTGTTGATAGGAAAAATTCAGGTGAATAAAAGTATTTTTCTGCAAATAACAAAGTGAAAATCTCAGTAGCACTTTATTTGTGTTAGAAATCTTTTCTTTCCCCAAGAAAAATATTTAAATTCCTTGAATAATGGCCAGTTCCACCTGGGCAGGACTGTGTGAAGCTGAGACTGAAAGGTGCAAAAATAAATCACCTGCTAAATATCACTGAGAGGCTGGTGTAGAGTGAGGGGAGGGGCACATGAATAAATATTCTTACCTGCTGAGCAGCAAAGCATTCAAGAGCAGACACTGGAAGGAGAAGCCTGTTTGTTTTGGAAAGGCTGTGAGATCTCTGTTATTGGAGCAAAGGACCTAGAAAGCACAGCTCAGTGCCTAATATGTGAATTGCAGTTGATTTGTAAGTACTTTTGTTCACAGGCTCTGGAGTGGAGCAAAACTGAGCTAGATCCAAGGATGATAAAAAGAGTATGTAGGGTCCTGTGCCAGGAGACAGATCTCCCTTTTCCTCATGCATCAGTAGCTCTTTCATTAGCAAAAGGTATGTGCTGCAAGATAAGGAAGACATCTCCATAAAAATTACAAATCTAATACCCACGGATCTCTTCAGACTGCAGCACTTACACATTTTTGCCCCATGTGGAAGAAGCAAAGAGATATTGGCACCCACCCCCCTGAGCTGTGCTGCTTGGGAGCCAGCAGAAAACAGGTCCCTGGCACCAGAGGAGAGGGCAGGGGGCACATTACCCGCTGCCCACCCTTTGTGCCATCTGCCCCGAGGTCTCTGTTCAGTTGTATCCCTTCCCTTCTCCTATTCCCAGAAGAAGACCTCTCTAGGATGCTGCTTGCCACTGAATGCAATGTTATGTCTTCAGGGTGCTGTCCTTCCCAGGGATCCAGAGCAGATGGCCACAGCATTTCAAAGTGTTGATGCTGTCAAATTACCTTAGAAAAGAGGTCTGATAGAGATTGTGTCTCTGCTGGTGACTCTGTTACAGTCAATTTGCTATCTCTGCTCTAAAGCTGCTTGTGTTTGTCAAGTGGAAAACTCTACTGTGTCCTCTCACCCCCTGGGTCAGCATTGGGTCTGGGAGGTTGGTGAGTAAAGAAAGAAATGATTTGTAAATGTTTATTTTGTGTTATTATTCTTCAACTCGTTATCCAGGCAATGGAGACCAAACTTTGTGTATCTTTGAAGGTCAGTTCTGAGGATCAAGCTGCTAATTACATCAAAACACAACTTTATCAGTATTGCAGCAGACTTTTCCTACATGGAGCTGCACTGCAGGTATAAAAGGTGATATTCCCTGCCTGGGAGTTGACTGGGGATGTGAGGGTAGGAGCTCTGTGCTTGCAATCTAGGTTTTCTTCCAAATATAATTAATTCAGGTTTTGTAAGCTCCACTGGATGCACAAAACCATGACAGGCAAAGGAAAAGGCAGAGTAGCTACTGAAATAATGAGATTTTAAAGATCAATTTGAATAGAACAATGAAACAGAAAGGTGCCTCAAGATGTAAAGGATTATTTATCTTGATTCTCTTAAAATAAAGTAAAAAATGTGTTTTCTCCCTGAGAAAATTATTTAAACCCAGCATAATGCCACATAGCATTAGAAACATGCCATTTCACATCTGATGCCATGAATTATAATACATGCAAGTGCCCCTCTTCACAGCATGTATTTTTGCAAAGCCCCAGTCTGATATAATGAGCTCAAAACCCCAAAGCACTTGACTGAGGAGTGCTGGAGTGCTCAGATTATTTCCAAGGATGCTGGATGGTAAAAGATAACAACAAACCTTACCTACCAGTCATTACTCTTCTCATAATCTGAAACAAGATACCAAAACAAAAAGAATTTTGCCATAGTGCAGCATGGACATGCCCAAGGAGACTGATGGAAGATGTGGTTCAGCTGATTTTCTGATCTTTTTTGTTTTCTCATGTGTCACTACAAGCTCAAGGGATGAGATCCATAAAGGCACTTATGACACAAGAGGAGAAAAGCTGGAAAAACAGAAAATCAACTGAATTCGGTCAATCATATTTTGCAAGAGGATATAAGCCAGGAAAATGATTACAAGTGCATGGCCAGGGAAGGATGATGGCATGTACTAAGAATTTGGATGTCATCCCTCAAACAGGCAGAGAAGCTTACAGTCTGCACTGTCTACAAATGATAAAACCAAAATGTGAGATCAATAAGAGGCTGACATGCTAAATCAATGTAAAAGATGATATCTAAACTGAGTCACAAATCACCTCAAACTACAGGCACTGAAAAGTAGAGGTAAATCATAGTGGTTGAACAGCTCCAGTTCAATCTGATCAGTATTTGCTTCTAAAAACATTTGTGCACTTTCCTACCTGCTACCTCAAGTGACAAAGCGTGAAGATGAGGGGTTTGAAGGCACAGAAAACGGAGTGGAGCAATATAAGGCTGACCCAGGGCTGACTCAGTTGACCTCTTTGTGACCAGCATGGCAATTGAAGCCATCACATGTCCCCTGGTCCTGGAGACTGGATGGATGAAGAAAGTGACTGAAAAGAGTAAGCCAAGACCAAGTGTTTTTCTGAGAAAAATCAAGAGGTTAAGGAAAAGTGCATGGACTGGGGCACTAAGGGCTGGGCTGTGGAATCCCAGTGCTGTGGATAACCAGACAGTGGAGAATCCCTTGGTCAGAAAAGGCCAGGATCTGCCCATTTAACCTCCTGAGGAGAGGTTCTGAAGCAAGGGCATGGCAATCACTGCCTTGGTACTGGAGAAGATGAATGCCTGACCCAAGGCCAAACCTCTGCCCATCAGCCCAGCACACACAGTGTATGAACAGGAGTGGCTTTTGACATCAGCCTGAAGTTACCAAAACCTGTGGTGGGTTCCTGCCCTGCCTGAGCAAGGATGCAGCTCAGCATTAGCAGTTCCTGCCCGGTGGTTAGCAGCATCCTGAAGGAAAGGTTAAGCTTAATGACAGGTTGGTCCAACAATGCAAACAAATAATTTTAATAATTAGAAAAGGGAAGCTGAGTCAAGACAATACCTTTGTCACAGAGTGCACTCAGAAAGATTTTCACCATATTTTTTATGGTCTTCTGTTTCCAACGCTGCAATTTTGACTTTGTAAGTAGTGTCATTAAATGTTGTCTAATCTGAATGGATGGTTCAGGGACCCAGGTTTCTTCTGAAGTTGTGATAGCTCAGTGAGAGCTACACCATGGCAAGCTGCTCTGAAGACATTTGTAGGGCAGATAAATTCCTATCTGAGAGGCAGACTAAGGAGTATAAGACACTTATTGTCTCCACAACCAAGGAAGGCCAGGCCAGCTGCTCTGCATAAAAACTTCAGTATCCTAGGGAGATAAACACTGACTCTTCTGAACAAACACCCACACTTTGCATTCCCTCAGTTTTGCATAACATCTGCTGAAATCAGTGTTAGCTGGTTCAGGCAATGAAATGTGCACCCATAAAAACAGGAGCTAGAATTGGAATTATTTGCAAGCTGGCAAGGAGGGTTTTCATCTGCTTTGATTTAGCAAAATAAATATCTTGAGCTCTTGGTGGGCAAATAGTTTTTTTCCTGGTGGAATAGCAGGTTGTAGTGGTCCTGCTCATCTCCAGATCTTAACTCCTATCCAGCATGCTCGGTTTGGTGGTGGTGTTTATTTTGGGTGTGTTTAACCGTAACTGATTGGAGCCTTTGAAAAAATGTACAGTTTATTTCAAGATCAATTCTGAAAGGAATCGTGGGCTCAGTGTTATTTTCCATACTTCCTCAAATCGGGCATCTTGGCAAGTAAGGGATGGACATTTCATTTTGTGAGTGAGGAGAGCAGGGTGCCTCAGTGCCAGAGCTCAGCACATGGAAATGCAGTCCTATAGGGGCACGTATACAAAGGTATATAGAATATAGAATGGTCTTTTCAGAGGAGCAGACAGCCAGTGGCATTCTGATGTTCACAGCACCAGAAACATGAAGTCACCAAGAGACTCCCTTAGAGCACCAAGGTGACAATGAAGCATTCAGAAGCATAAAGACTTTTGCAGCAGACCTGAAGGATTTAATATCAGTCTGCACCACAAAGAGTGCTGGGAAATATTGGCCTCAGACATATTTTTTCAGGCTCAAATTGTAGACAGTGAGATGTTAAAACATGAAGTGCTGAACAAGCTAAAGAGCCACAG
Organism: Calypte anna; assembly: GCF_003957555.1. Taxonomy (NCBI): domain Eukaryota; kingdom Metazoa; phylum Chordata; class Aves; order Apodiformes; family Trochilidae; genus Calypte; species Calypte anna. The sequence goes on along the minus strand of NC_044249.1, from coordinate 15,889,831 downwards.
CCTGCTAGGAATGAAAGGTATATATCCCAAAAGAACTGGAGGAATTTAAGAAAAAAAGAGCTAAATTGCTAACAAAAATACACTGTCTCTCCTTATGTCATATCTATGTTTTAGAAAGAGCTGATTCTAGGATGGGAGACCAGTGAGCCTTTCTCCTGTGCCAGCTGCATTGGTCAAAACAAATCAAAACCAGAAGTTGAGTTGGATGAATATGACAGAATGGGGATGATTCAGTCTGGATCCACTAAGGGAAATTGTCTCTAATCTACTAGAATTTTTTAAATATGTCACCAGAAGAATGGATGTGACTTTCTTGGACTTTCAAGAGGCATAGGACAAAGTTGTTCACAGGAGGTAATCTGGGGAATAAATATCCTGATGTATGAGCCTGAATATTGTCACGAACTGGCAATTGGCTAAGAGAGAACAAAATAAAGGATCAGTTGCAACAGGGCAAAAAATAAATATAAACCTCCCCCTACTAGATCCTGCAGAATAAAATTTTCTTACCAGGACTGATGCTTGATATTTTTAATAAGGAAAAATTAATAATTTAAAGGGCTGACAGAACCATGAGATGTGTTGGAAGTGCTGAAGGCTATGAGGAAGCTCTGACAGCTTTGCCTCCTGCTTAGCGGGGTTTTGAAATGCTCCACTCAAAATAATGCTGCTAAGCAGTTACTTGCAGTTTTGTGTGACCTGTGTGTTGCAGAGACAGGATGCCAGCACAGCAGTTTTTGAATCCTTATTTTCACTTGCTGTGGAAAAGAAGATGGTTTAAATTAGCTATATCACTTTTCCAGGAAAAAATACATCATGCAGACCTTTCTCAGAACCACTGCTCTGTTAAAATCTCCACACCAAATTCACCTTACTTGCAATCCAATTGGCATATTTGCAAGTATCCCATAAAGGACTGCAGCCCAGGGGGATGGCAGAATCAAGCTGTGATTCAGCTTTTCCCTTTTCTGAACTACTATGCAGCACATCTAGCACCAAGATTTCTCAGGTTCACTGTATCCCACCAGACCTTGCTCCATAAGCAGATCAGCACAGTGGTCCTTCATCCAAAGGTTTTTGCATTTGTTACATCTGAAAGATCTTAAGAAGCAAGTATAAATGGAGCTTTTGTTTATGAAAAGAACTCATAAATTAAAAGGACTGGAAAACCTCAAAGATGTGTATCTTTTTATTCAAGATTTCTTATTTTGCCATGAAGTCATCTTGAGCTGTGTATCAAGTTCAGGTTTTTAATAAGAATTTTGTAGATTTCTCATTTCCTCTTTCCAGAGACTTTCCTCTACACACATTATACATTTAAAATCCTTTTTCAGAAAGCAGCTGGCTGGCAGTACAGAAACTGCCACAGTAAATGGGTTTTAGGTACTGATTCTGTTACCAGCTACGTTTGCCAGTACTTCCACTCTCCTACTATTCAGGTGCACTTTATTATTCCCTGTGTTATCAACTTCTCATCCAGAGATACTTGTCAAAAATGACAGAGAAGTGGCAGAAGTGAAACAGATTACTACTTTCACCATGGTTGTAGATGCATTATTCTAGCAGTTAAACTGCTCTAGAAACTTTCTGAGAAGGCAATCTCAGCTTCCTGGTCCATTAAGGAACCAAAATATAAAATTGAGTCCTTGGGAAAAAGTAGCCAGTTTTGAACTAGTAGTCAGCCAGTTCCAAGATGTGATTTATTTGTGAGCTTTGACAGATCAATTTGTATCCTCACTGCAAAAAAAAAAAATAAATGATGGAACCACCCAAGTTCCTTAGGCCAAAAGACCAGTTTCATGTCTAAAATACAATTTTACTGATAAGCAATATATTCAGAGAGATTGTAGAATGGCTTGGATTGAAAGGGGCCTCCAATGATCATCTAGTCCAGCCCTCCTGCACTGAGCAGGAATATCTTCAACTAGATCAGGGTGCTCAGACCCCCATCCAACCTGAGCTGGAATGCTTGCAGGGATGGGGCATCTAGCACTTCTCTGGACAACCTGTGCCAGTGTTTCACCAACCTCATCATAAAAAATATCTTCCTTATATATTGTCTAAACCTCCCCTCTTTTAGTTTAGAACCATCACTCCCTGTCCTATCACAACAGGCCCTGCAAAAATGTTTTTCCCCATCTTTCTTATAAGCCCCCTATAAGTACTGAAAGGTTTCAGTAAGGTCTTTCTGGAGCCTTCTCCAGGCTGAACATCCCCAACTCTCACAGCTTGTCTTCAGAGGAGAGATGCTCCAGCCCTGTGATCATCTTTGCAGTCCTCCTCTGGACCCACTTCCACAGGTCAGTGTCCTTCTTGGGCTGATGGCTCCAGAACTGTACAAACTACTGCAGGGGGGTGTCTCACCAGAGCAGAGCAGAGGGGCAGAATCACCTTTCCTGACCTGCTGACCACACTTATTTGATGAAGCCCAGAATACAGGTGACTTTCTGGGTTGTGAGCACACGTTACCTGACTCATGTCTAAGGACTCATGTCCAACTTTTCAGCCACCAGTGCCCCCAAGTCCTTCCCTGCTCTCAATCCCATCACCCACCAGCCTGAACTGATACAGGGGACATCCCCAACACAGGTGCAGGACCTTGCACTTGGCTTTGTTGAACCTCATGTGGTTCACATTGGCCAATTTCTTGAGCTCGCTCAGGTCCCTCTGGGTGACACCCCATCAGCATGTCAGATTCTTGTTGTAATAGCAGCACTGAAACTAAACTAACCTTCAGTAAAGATGTAGCAGTGAGAGCTAGAGTTACCAAATTCTTTGTAGAGAGGTAACAGCACTTGGGATGTTCAAGCAGTTTTTCTGCCTGAGGGTGCCTTATGCTGGGAATCTATTTTAATTCAATAGGTTCATACAGTATCAGAAGAGTGGAGGGATGAAGAGGAGGCATAGAGGAGATTGTTGTATAAAATGTTTCCAATAAGTGTTTTCAAACAGACCAGTGGGGAGAGTTCTCAGCACATCATCAGCACCAGCAATGAGACCAGCCAGAAAGAATCTTAGTATCTACAAGGGACTTTTATGTTCCCTAAAAATCTTCAGTGAGCTCTGCTAACCACTATTCACCAGCTGACTTCTTACAAATGTATGAATCAAGTAGGTTCAAGAAAAGATTTTATTTTACGTCGTGCACAAACACACACTTGCAAATCTGTAAGTCTTAGTCACAAAGATGTTTAAATTGAGTAAAGATAGGTCAGTTCCTGTAGTAGTCCTTCCCCATTCATTCCACATCCTTTGTCTACAATTTACAATGTACCTTTCTTGTTCTTTTTTCAGGATGAATTACTGGCAAAATCCTAAATGTAGTAAAGTCAAGAGAAATGTTTCTATCAGCATCCATAGGCTAGGGTGTCATTCCTTTTTTCTGAGCCTCCTGAAAAGAGCTAGACAGTTTTGGGTGATGGAAATAATACTAATTACAGAGGATTAGAAGACAGTATCTCCCTTAATCTGTATTTGACAAAATTCAACATAACAGAACCCTGTGCTTTTTGTCCTTTTGCAGTAGCAGCATTGTATAAAGTACTGCACTCTGGCCCTATGACAGGGGTGGAGGTGAATGGTAGGACTATGATTTTCAAATATGTTTATTTCATTACAAAGGGTCACCTACAGTGCAGAAGTGCAAAAATTTGCACATCAGACATCACTTCTGAGTTAGCTGAGCTCCTGTTCTTGCTTATGCTGTCAAACACAAATCATCATGAGGGGGCACTAAAGAGCTGTCAATAGCAAAGTTATTTTGAGGCAAGGTTTGTGGGGAAAGGTAATTATCTTTTTATAGATATCCAAATATTTTGACTGAGATCTGAGATAATCTATTTTCAAATTATCTTTAAACTATGAGGAAGTTGAAGTTCTCCACAAGCCTTTCAATACCTTCTTATCACAGAATCATAGACTGGATTTGATTGCAAGGGATCTTAAAGATCATATAGTTCACAGAATCACAGAATATTAGGGGTTCTAAGGGACCTCAGAAGATCATTGAGTCCAACCCCCCTGCCAGAGCAATGATCACCATGTGTAGGTCACAAAAGAACATGACCAGGTGGGGTTTGAATGTCTCCAGAGAGAGATTCCCCAGCCTCACTGGGCAGCCTGTGCCAGTGTTCTGTCACCCTCCCAGTGAAAAAGCTTTTCCTTATGTTCATATGGAACCAACCCCTCCTGTGTGGGCAGAGACACCTCCCACTAGACCAGGTTGCTCAAAGCCCCATCTAACCTGGACTCTTCTAAAAACTGCACCTGTAATACCTGTGGTTTGTAAAGCTGAAGGGTTTGTGAGAGATGGATGAGCCCTTATAATGAGGATTTTCAAATACTTCCTGTTTCAAAAAAAAATTTCTGTGTGGAAGGCTAGAGATACCACCAGGCCTTACAACACCTGGCAGCACAAATAGCAAATGAATGAATGAGATGCAAATTGGACATCTTGACAGTGAACATGGAATATTTCCTTCTAAAGACTCTGTTCTGGATGGAGTGCCAAAGCCAGTGCAGTTGGATTCAGCAGATAGAACTCTGACAAACTGTAAAGAAAATCCCCCACCTCGTAGACAAAGCAAAGGATTTTCAAAATTAAAATGGGCTGCTTCACAAGTGGCTTGTGAACATTCCAGTGAGACTGTGCTGCTAACAGATGTCCTCAGAATTGCTCTCACGGGCCCCCTTGACATGGAATGCACACATGGCACAAACTGCAACCAGACACTCCCCGTGCAGTGCAGGCTGATCACTCATTTTGCACTTATGGTTTACATCCCAGCAACTGACTCAGTGGAGCAAGGTCAATTTCCATGTCTCAGACTCCAGGGAAGTCAGTGAGAACCAGAATTCAACAACAAATTACAACAAAAATAATAAATAACTGCTTAGTCACACTTAATTTTCCTTCGTAGACATTTCTTTATGTGGAATGTTTGAAGGAATAAAAACCAAGTGTTTCCAAAGCGGAGGCATACAGAGATGTGTTAGATTATAATCCATACTCCAAATTTGTGCCTGATACAGACAGAACTTTCTGATCCTTGTCTTCAAGTCCAACCCCTGCCCAGTGGTAGGATGTCAGTCTTCCCAAGGGTGGGATGTGAACCTTCTCATAGTTTTCTTCCAACAAGACTGCCTCTTGGAAAAAATATTCATCTTGATGTAAAGACTAATGTCAGAAGGCAAAGAAAAATAGTGTCATTTTTTATAAACTCTCCTCCTACTTGCCAATTTCCATAACTGGTAGAAAGTTTACCCTCTGGTTGGACTCTTGTACCATTTTCTATCACACTGAGATCTTTCAGTGTGACTTGCTCTCGACAGACATCAAATGACTCAGTTACTTTCCATTTATCTCATAAGCCACATCAATATTTTTCTTGTGGCTGTTTTAGCAAAGCATCCTTACCAATTCTTTAAGCACTTGTAGAGTCAACTAATCATGTAATCATTTTTTGAACATTGTCTTGAATTCTGAATGCCAAACTGGAAGACCCCCAAGGCAGTTGACATCCAACATAGATATTCAGTCCCATTTAGCCTTCCTAAGCACTGCATCATCATGGTAGGCCATGGCCAACTAAATATCCACTACTACTTGCTAGTGTTTTTCCAAAGCAGTTTTGTGGAGAATTGTGCCCTGGCCTGTGGGACCATCTTACAGCCTTTGACTCTCAGTATTGTATTTGTACTCAGTACCTGATATAATCAGGTTTTCTCAGTATCACCCTTTGTACCACATAACTTTGTTAGGACTTGGTTTGTTTTTTTCCTTTGTCAGAACCATAGAAAGCTTTGTGTTGGAAGGGACCTTTAAAGATCATCTAGTTCCAGGGACACCTTCCACCTGACCAGCCTGCTCCAACCTGGCATTGAATGCTTCCGGGGATGGAGCATCCACAACTTCTCTGGGCAACCTGTGTCAGTGTCTCACCAGCCAATGTGTGCTAGAAATACTTAATAGCATGGGGACAGTCCCTGCACAGCCTTGGTAGATGTTTACTTCATTAATTATCATTCTTGCAATTCTGAGACTGTCTGGTCTACTTTTTCTCCTTATTAGTGTATGCTGAGTTGATTTTTGTAGCAGAATGTGTAGAGGAATGGCCTGAGCATGCATACACAGCCCCATGTTTGAGGCACTCAGGTGCCGATTACGAGGTGGAAGGCTGAGCTTGTGTTAAGCCTCTGCCCCCACCCAATTAGGGTTTGCCTCAGCTGTGCATGAGCAGGATTGGGGGGTCAATAAAAGGTGAGATTCCCAACACACATTCAGCTCACTCTCGAGCAGCCAGAGGAGGATGTCAGCAGAGTTGGGAGCAGAAGCACTGAACAAGGCTACCTGAGCCTGAAGGCAGCAAAATGGGAGCACTGACTGTGCACCTTGGTGAGAATACCTCGTTGACTTTGGAGCACCATACCCCAAGAAAGGTTCTCCTGTCTACATCTGGTGGAGAATGCGGGCACAGACCGTGGCCTAGCCCCTGATTAGGCAAACCAGGAAGAAGGCAACCAGTTCAGCACAATGCAGCACCAACAAAAAAGCTGAAGAGTTGGGATAGAGTTAATTGGAGCCAGAAAGCCTGAGTCGGGTAAGAAGGATCACTACCTTCTCTCTATCGTTGACTCATTGAAGGAAAAAATGGGACTATTAGGCACCCCTGCTCATGAGAAGCTTCCACAGAAGCCAATAATGTGGACGCATGAGCAAGAACTCTCCTCCACTCCATCCGCATTGCTCGTGTGGGAGCTTTGGCGAGAGGTCAGTGACTTGATATGGGACCTTCATCCTCGAGAGTGAGCTGAACGTGTGTTGGGAACCTCACCTTTTATTGGCCCCCCAAACCTGCTCATGCACAGCTGAGGCAAACCCTAATTGGGTGGGGGCAGAGGCTTAACACAGGTGGGCTTAACACAAGCTCAGCCTCCCACCTCGTAATTAGCACCTGAGTGCCTCAAACATGGGGCTGTGTAAGCATGGTCAGGCCATTCCCCTACACATTCTGCTAAAGATTTTTATTTTTTGCTCAAAATTTCTAAAGTGATCTTGCATTTCAATTGTCAATAGAAACTGTGTGTCTTTTAGAACACAAATGGATTACTGGGGTTTGCTTCTAAGCATGGTTTTCAGAAAATTTGACTCTTCCTTGACTCCAGGATTATGAAATTTTTTGGCCATTTCAAAACAAGTCTTTAAAAAGTATGAGGTACCAATCATGTTTTCCCAACTTATTTGGATCATAGTTGTTTCTGTTTTAAAACACCTTTCTAAGAGACTGAGTGTATGTATCTGATCATTATAAGGATCACCTGGCCTTCATTTCGCTTGTAAACATGAAATGTAATTAAGACCATATGCTTCAAAGGCATCACTAAAGTAATTCTCTGTCCAACTCTTCTTTAACTTTCAGGATGAGGTTTAATACTAAACTTCCTGGATTTGATGGAACATTTTTGAGTTCGGAAATTAACATCAAGAATTTTCAAAAATTCTAAGGCTGTTTACTTTTGTCAGAGTAACACCTCCAGCATATATTAGAATGAGGATGCTCCTTCACTTCCATCCACCTACATTTTTTTCTTGTGATTTCTGTGCTTCTACAAACAGATAACTACAGTGTGAATGGACAGTGTGTAGACAACACCAACTGGTGTCTGCTTTATGGTTAGGACAATAATCATTGACTGTCAAAGGGCTTGTTTCTGGGCTTTCAAAATAGAACCCAGCGGTTTTGGCCACTTGATACTTTTTCAATATAATTCCTCCCTTCGTATCCTCAACAATTTAATTCTATTCTCCAGATTTTGATTTTGTACTAAATTACTGTTGACTGTTTCCTTATTTCACTCTCTACTTTTGGATAGGAATCTACAAACCACACCAACAAAGACTTTGTTCTTTGGTTGGAAAGGAAAAGGGAAATGGAAGGGGAAGGGAAGGGAAAGGAAAGGGAAGGAAAAGGAAAGGGAAATGGGGAGGGAAAGGGGAAGGAAAGGAAAGGGAAGGGGAAGGAAAAAGGAAGGAAAAGGGGGAGGGAAAGGGAAGGAAAAGGAAAGGGAAAGAAATGTTAAGAATGTTAACAGCAGAATCAAAATCACAGCTTGGGATGTTGGCAGCTGGTGCACCATGTCCAGGGTATTTTGTCTGCTTTAGCCAGACAATGTCAAAAAAGGTCTCGGTTACCACATGGAACACAGCACTTAGGAACTCAGTTATAAGGTGACTGCTCACATTAATCATGTCTTACTAAAGGAATAATATATTTTAAAATATCCTCTATAATTTCATCTGGATAACTATTCTTTGCCTCTGTCCTACTTTGTTCCCGTTGTGGTTGTTAGACAGTTGCTGGTTTTCAACCCAAATTACTCTAATGTCATGGTGAATAATACCCATGAGTACCACATAAAGTGTGCTGGAAGCTTTCCAGACAGTGTTGCCCAGCTCTCCCCAGGTATACACAGCTCCCAGGTTTCAGAGTAAGGTGCAGAAAAGCAGCACACATGCTGCTGTGGCAGAGAAGTAACCCATATCCAAAGTGCACATTCATCTGGATGTATTTGTGACTCACATTTCAACTTCTGCTTTCAGCACACACTGCAAACTGCTTCATGAACCCCATGCAGGTCATGGACCTTTGGTGGTTCTCACCTGCTCCAGGCTGAAAAAACAACAACTGACTGGAAACCAGAAGATTACTATAATTAGCAACACAACTACTTAGTAACATATGCCACTTCCTTAATGAACCTTTCCAAGCAGGTTATAAATGTCCATAGAAGAAGGCATACTATCAACCTACATATTTTGTGTATGCATATATGATTATCACCATGCCTTCAGCATGATAATAGTCCTAAAAATATCCAGGCATTACGAGGTATAAGGCATGGTAAGATGCAATCAGAGGGAATGGAGCAGGGGGAGTGGGAGAAGGGGCAGAGAAGGAGAGCAGAGAGCATATTTCACATATCAGCATTTGCTTGATCCAATTTAGGAATGAGCATCACCCTGCTGTGGTCATGGTCATGCAGTATTTATAGAATGCCACCTCCTGTCTCACAGACATCTAATGGCAACTAAGGATTTACTCCAAGAGTAAATTGGGACCAGCTGGCCTTCGGGACTGATGCAATGTTTTATAGAAAATCAAAATCATTTGTTTACTTGTGTGATCCTCCTCAAAACCAAGTGTTTAATCTTTCAGTGTGATTAATGGAAAATTCATCCAAATCAATACTGCTCTCTGGCCTAGCTCCAAAAAGGTACTTAAAAAATGCCAAACTTCATGCATAGGAGTAATCTCTCTGATGCGTGTTTCTGGTGAATTGGGACTTTAGTTTTAAAATATTTATCACTTTTTTCACTCTATGGTGCTTGTCATGGCATTAGTTAAGTTTCAATTTAAACTGGTGTATACCTTAAAAATATTGCACTCTCTGTTGCATCTATTCCTTATGATCTTGACTAAAAAGGGAATTGCAATTGCACACATGTATTGCTGGGAAAGGACCTGGTGTACATGTTCAAAATGAATCTCCAGCATTTGGAAACATAAACCTGTCAGGTCTGCTAGGCAGCCTCAGGGCCCAAGGAGTACATTTCATTTTCAAGCATCACATCACATTGTTTCTGAAGTGCCATTTTCTTTGAATTTTCAGATTGGGAAAAGCTTCAGACAGTTCTGAGTCCAATACACTTCAAATAACAATCAAGTTTCACATGAGAACACCAAGGACATTTCCCATACATCAGGAATTCTGCTTTCTCACCAAGTCTATTATTCCAGGAGCTGCTCAAGATCTCTGTTAGGGTCAGAGACATCCACATGGGACTAGGCATTTTTTTCCACCCTCTGCAGCTAAGCTTAGTTTTGGGGATTGGCTGAGAAGCCTCTGCTGGCATTACTCCTCAGGAGGTGAATCCCCAGCCCTGTGCTGTTTGATGGGGTGACCCAAGGTGCCTTGCAGGAGAGACACTCCCCTGTTCTGCACCCTGCAGAGGACTGAATACCACCCTATGAAGTCTTTTTTTCAGAGCTTTGCCTGATGCTGAGCACACCTTGGGAGTCACTGTGTCAATCAACACCACTACAGGCCTGGAAAATGGCTTTGCTCTGCCAGATCCCTGTATTTTCTATAACTGGCACTTCCCTGGGAAAGCTTTGGGACTTGCAGAGCAGCTCCACACAGGCAAGAGAGAGCACATTTTAGACAACTGTCTCTGGAGTGACTGTGGTTTTGGTCTGCAGAGGCAAACAGGAGCTGAGGTCTTATGGTCCACACACTTCACAGAAATTACCACTTTCTTCTATTAATATCTGTCTATAGTTGTTGGATAAAAATATATAGCACTGTAACCATGGTGTGATGCCTTCAGCCAAAGTCACAAATGTGCAGAGAGTCATGATGGATCTGGATATGATGAAAGACAAAATCAATTTGATCTTGGTTTTTTTAAACCTGGTAGAATTCAATTGTCTGTGCAGTATCCATATGAAATCTTTTGGAAGCTGGCTGGGAGGAACACAAAGATAAATGCAGATTAAAGATTTCATACCATCACGTTAAATGTACAGTATCTGTATAGGGAAAACCAAATACTGAAATGTTCATGGTCACAGATTTTAAGATACAGAGATGACAACTTCAAATATTCAGGAATCATGAATCAGGCACCTCTAAAAGCTCCAAAGCTTATCTCAGTGTGACACTGAACAATTTCTATGGAGCAAATCACCCGTAATTGCCATTTTACAAGATTCACAAGAGCCTACCATTTTCAGACTGATTTGAAAATAATGAGATTCAGAAAGAAACACTCTTTCAATTTATCTTCTGGTTTGCAAGCCAAGCCAGAATATTTCGGATCGGTGTTTTAAATTTGTTTTGTAACCCTGAAGACTAGAAACTTGTTCTTTTAAATAAAATGTGACATTCTTATGTAATCAGTTGCCCTGAGAACAAGATCTTTAAGATAAGTGCCAAATTCTATGAAACTTTTGATAAGTTCCTAAGAATTGAAATCACTAAATAAAAGGACAAAAATGTAATGACAAGATCATACTATAGGCCCTGTGGAAAAGAACTGAATGGTGTTAGGAAATCAGAGAAGCAACTTCATCTTGTAAAATGACAATTATGAGTATTTCCATCCCTATAAATTTTTCAAATATCATGTTGAGACAAGCTTCAGAGAGGCTAAGTTAGATGTCCTTCTCTAAAAATATTCTTGGAAAAATAGGTTCAAGTGACCAGCTACAGGAAGTCACAGACTTTCCAAGCCATTTGGGTGTTTAAGCTATGGATAAGCATCTTCCTTTCATCCCTACTGAGTCTATCCTGCAGTACAAGCACAGGAGCACTTCTGTTGTGCCACGTTCTACATCTTCACTAAGAATTGTACTAGTGCTGGCTGATGTTTTGTGTCACAGGTCTGATGGTTCTGTTGTGCTGTTATTCTGCCCAAGAAAAAGAAATTGAGATGGCATAATAGCTGCAGAGGTTTTCAGAACCTTCTGCTGAAATCCGAGGAACTGGGTAAGCTACTCCGTGCTTTGGTGTCACTCACAACAGTGCTGAGTATTTCAATTTGCACCAGACAGACTTATTCTTCCTCCTAATGTATTTTCCAGGCTTCTTGAGGTTTGGCATGGAAGCTGCATTCAGGAAGAGGTTATTGAGAGGAAAATATATTCTGGTCAGGTACCACTTTCTTTCCCAGTTAGTTCCATACATACTTAGCTGGTTTCATCATTGCACTGTGCTGACAGCTCCTCGCAGGAGTGAAGTCATTTGTCTGATCTGGTGCCTGGGCTGATTAATTGGTTCACTATGCAGAATGGCCCTACAGAGATCTAACTTTATTGTCTTGATTGAGAAAGAATAGGAGACTCATTTTGTCCCCGTTTCTGCAGCATTAGATTTCTGTAAATGCTATTTGTGGAGCTGGTAGAGAGATTCAGAGTGGTTTTTGTATTATTCTTGCTGGAACTATTTCCCTGGATGTTTCATGTACCAAAATGAATCTGTGCAGCACACTGCTAGGGTCAGCAACTCTCTATTTGTCTACTTCACTGTCTCTCACATTATCCTCTCCCCTAGAATGGCAATAATTGATCACTGCCTAATGTCAGCACTGCCTCAATGAGGTTTTAGACACTTGGCCTGGGAGGGCAAATCCAATCCATCTCATACTGAATTTCTCTTTTCAGTTAGTTGAGTTTGGCACCTCAGAAGACCTATGAGGGGAAGATATTTCTCCCTGAAATAATATTTTCCCTTTATATATTTATTTAATAGGAAATTAGGCACCTCCAGAACAAATATCCAGTCCATATAAAGGCACATATATATTTTATATATATGTTTATATGTATGTATACATATATATGTGTGTGTGTATATATAAACACATCTTTTTAGCACAGCTCTTTCATGAAGATCAGTAGCTGAGAGAGCTCTCCTGTTGATATACAGAAGTGAATTGGAGCTTCAGTAACATGCTAGGAAGAAATCCTGGTTCCAGGGCAAGGGTCTTCTGGCTGCCATTTGCCAAGAAGATTCTGGAGAGCTTGGGGAAGACCAAAGACCTGCTGGTTTTCACTGGGTGAGCCACTACACAGAGCTGGTGAAGGAGGAATTGTCTTTGTGAGATGAGTTCAATGCACTCAGGATCAGCATCATTCAGGCTGAAAGGGACCTGAGGAAGTTTCTAGTCCAACCTCCTGCTCAAAGCAGAGACAGCTTTGAAGTCAGTCCCTTGCTGTGCTGTCCTCATGATGAAAGAGTTTTCCCTTTTATCTGGTCTGAACTTCTCTTATTAAAACTTGTACCTGCTGCCTCTTGTCCTCCTCACAGGCATGGCAAAAACCATGGATGTAATTGTTTAGCTGAAAAATGGTTTTGAAATATATGCATAGCATAAGGAGAACTGGTAAATGCAATGCCTCAAGAAGATATTCAGATATTCAGTATTTCTACCACTGTTTGCATATTACTAATAGTTGTTTTGTTGACTGAGGAATGATCAGGTGATCTCTGCTAGGCTCAGACTAAGGTGTGATCACTGAGCAACAGAGGCATTTTCAAGAAATCTTAAGCTATTTGTCAAATACAGAAATTCACAAGTTAAACCTGACATTTTAGAAATTATCATGAGTCTTATTAGGAAGCAAAATCTGACAATGTGACTTTAAGAGTTGTAAATAAGGAAGTGCTTTTCCTAAGCCCATAATTTTTTTCCTACTTGAATGAAGTGTAATAACTATAAAGATAATTATTCCCTGGAGGACCTGAGATCTAGCTCATTACCTTATCCAGCGGTCACTGAGCTATCAGGGAGCCCTCTCACCAATCTTGTCCTAATGAGAGCTGTACCTGCCTGGGTTGTGGTAGTTTTCTGTCCCTCACGTGGCAGCCCTGCTCTTGCTGCTCCCTAAAATGATCAGAAATGTCAAAGCTTGACTTTTATGTGCAAACATAATATTTTTCTAAAAAATCACCTGCTTGCATATAGTGAACCCAACCTGGCTGGTCCCATGCTGAGCAAATGACATGGCCAGCTTGGGGAGTCCGGGCAGTAGTCCTGACATAGGCTGGAGAAGGAGCAGCATTTGTTTGGCAGTGTTTCCAGGGATGCTTGTGCTGTGCCAGTTCAGCTGCACTGGATAGACCCCAGCATCACCACTGGAATCCAGTTTATGGTGACCTCCCAGAGTCCCCACACAGCCCATGGCAAGTGAGCATCCTTGGGTGGTCAAAGGTGTTGCCTTCACCAGCTGCCTGCCCAGGTTCAAGCACCAGCTGCTTGGTTTGAGGAGAGGCAGAGGAGGGAAATCAAGTGCTCCAGCAAGATGCAAATGTGCTGATTTACCATGGCTCTGAAATCCTGGGCACATGGTGGTAGCATGGGGTGAATGGTGATCTGTCCCCTAACTATTGGGCAGGAAATCTTCAGTTGGACCTGGGGGGATTTGGACTGCATATTTGAAAGCAACTTTTTTATTCTAAAAATGGAAGCAGACCATCTGAGTGCAAAATCTCCATCAATAAAGGATTTTAGGAGTGGGTTTGATAGCCAGCTATCCAAAATGCACGAGGTGATTTTTGTCCTGGCTTTGGATGAGAGTTTGGACCCTTCTGGCATGTTTTCTTTTGATTATTTGGTTACTATGAGGCTGTGCCTACCTCTCCTTTGACTAAAAAGGGAGCCAAGGAGACTCCAAACCTGGGACCACAGTTCGATGCCTGGAGTTAGATGGGATGAGCGTAGGATTTAGCTGCTCATCCTGAGCTCATTAGTTAGCAAGTCACTAAATCTGTCACTTGAATTATTTCTGACAGGAATGAGACAGATGGTGTCTGGTGATGCCCATTCATATTCAGCTCGTTTGAACTTTTCTGGCTGCACCTTTGGATGATCCAGTTCACCAGCCTGTTTTCTGCATGCTGATCCTGCTCATCATGATGCTCACATGGACCCCAGGCTGTAATTATTCAGCTCTATTATATGAGCATGTTGGAAATGGGTGAAATCAAGGGAGGAAGAGTACATGATCAGCAATCTTGCGTTCTGGCTTAACTTAAGTCTCCTTTACTACAATAGTTTTCCATTGGACCTCAAAGAAGGCAGAGACCACGTTTAAGAAAAACTTCTCTTACTGGTACTCATGATGAAGTGGAGCCTCTGGTGGTTAGCTGTACCAAACCTACATAATTAATTTCTCCACTTCAGGGGAAGTCTCAGCCATTTACAGAGGACATTTTCAGCATTTCCTTGTGCTACAGCTGTGACAGGAAGGTTCCTGATATATACAGCAGAAAGCAACCCCAGCTCCTCTGACAATGTTTGATTCATCTTTCAGAACACCATATTGATGCTACACAAATAAGTAGCATTGCTATTTATCAAAATTTTGCAGCTTGCATAATCAAACTGCTGGAAGACTTTAATACATGAGGAAATTCATCTGATTCAGTAGGCAACCAGCTTGGATGAGATTTCTCACAAGAGGGAAGTTCTCAATATTTGCTTCTTTGCATTCACCTCATTACCTGACTTTGTGCACCTAAATTGCAATGATGTCATCAGGGAAATCCATGATCTTTCCAAACAATTTTGTGGCAGGCAGAGATATAAGCCCTCTGTAGGAGAGACACAACATGTTTCTTGATGGTTGTGTCCATTTTGCTGTATTCCTTTTCTTTCAAAAGAATCACAAGGGAAGAGAAACAAAATTGAAGGAAGGGCAGAAGAAATACCATGTACACCTGAGATATCATTGTGTTACAGTGAATCCCAAAGAGATCAAGTGTAGATTAAATGTAGGTTCAAATTCCCTTCACCTTTCATTGCAGCAAACAAATCCTAACTTTTCATTTTCTCTTTACATCTGATGGGTTTAACCAGGACATACTCATTACCACATCCTTATTCCAGCCTGGCAGGGGTCGTTCTGTACTTGAAATGATACTTTCTTATATGGCCAAGACATTTCAAGATTTTTTCCTAAGAACAAGCTCTACTTGGCATCTTCAAGGACATTTATGAACTCTGGTACTTGAATACAACAGTGGGAGTCAGGAGTTTTGGGGACTATTTCTGTCTCTAGCAATAATCACTATAGGTAGGACTCAACAAAGAGGCTCTGACCTTTTAAAGGATAAAATTAGACTCAAATATTCACCAAGGCTTCTTCTGCTGAGAGATGGAAGAGAAACACTTGTGTCATTCCACACCAAATAAAGACATTTAAGTAAGCAGAGTTGCTCACCTCCAAGGTTAATATTGACTGTAGTGGTGACTCCTCACTGCAGTGATGCTCCATGTCAAATGGAGACAATAATTTTATTAGGTATAGTGTAAGGGTAGCCGTGATATTTTAGTTGTTAATATATGTCCAGTGTCCTTGTAAGAAGTAAAACTGAATTTGTTGTCATTTTTATCCAACATCAGAAAAAGCTACGATCTCTACTTTTCTCCCGTGAGATTTACAGCAGAAAACTACAACTGCTTTAGTACCTCTTCTGAGCCCAGTGATTATTTTCCCAGTATATGGGATCAGGAGGACAGAGAGCTCTTGCAATTCACATACAACTGTGTAGGCTGTTCATATGCACTTTAAAATCCCAGTCTTGCTTCGTCCCTATCCATTGGTGGGCATCAGGTTAGGAGGTGGGTCATGGTGTAGCTAATGAAAGTGCATGGTGTCCTCAGGACTTCCCTTCTCCTGTTTTTACTTTTTTAGCTTTTTAATCCTGGTATATTAATTATGCTGTCTATGACAGTGTTTGCTCTGTCTTCTCAGCACTGGCCCATATTTTTCTGCCTCTGTCAGGTCTTTGCCTCTCATACCAACTTGCCTTTTTACTGTCTTCACGCCTTTTAAGTCATGCTGAGTGATACAAATTCCTG
Source organism: Calypte anna (assembly GCF_003957555.1). NCBI lineage: Eukaryota > Metazoa > Chordata > Aves > Apodiformes > Trochilidae > Calypte > Calypte anna. The sequence continues at coordinate 15,873,408 of NC_044249.1, read as the reverse complement.
GCAGAACTGGACTCCTAAGTTAGATTTTTCTTGGGCTTGTATTAAACCTCCCTAGTCTTGGTGATGCTGAACATTTTGTGCCTTCTACCTCCCTGCTGGCCAGCAGTACGTAAACAGCACCAGTCTCTAATCCTGTCCTTGGAGTTCCCCACGATTAATCCCTTTCCATGCTAAGAATTGGCTATTTGTTCCTACTCTTTGCTCCTTATCTCTTCTCCAGTTTTTAATCCATGACAGGACTTTACCTTTCGCCCCAGGATTGCCAAGTTTCTCAATAGCCTCTTGTGCAGGACTTTATCAAAAGCCTTTTGAGAGTCCTCCCTGCTCAGCAGTTTCTTTAACCCTTTCAAGGGATTCAAGCTGAAAAACAAGAGCCTGAGTGCAGGGTGAAGACTACTGTTCAGGGGAACTTTGCTGGGTGGCACATCTGTCATCATTTTTGTGTTTTCTTGGCCAAATGTTTCCCAGTTGCAGGAGTGATGTGTGTTTTATACTAACCTGCTTTTCCTGGTTTGGCTGCTTGCTGCTACACCACATTTTGGGAGGGAGCAGGGAAAGGCTGCTCAGCTCTGTATTTTAAGGCACAGACTTATTTTAGTCTCTAGATCTTTGTGTCACACTCCAAAGTGACTGCTCCAGACCCCAAACTTTGGAGGCAGACTTCCGTGTAACCCATCATGCCAGTCATGTGTCCTGCCTCACAGGCACAATGCAGTTGTCTGAATGGGGGCCTTGTACCACTTGAGATGTCCAAAGGGATCTGGTTATGTGCATTAAGGTATGGCTGTGTGGGTGGGTACCACACAGGTGTTACAGGAGATCTGGGATGGAGAGCTGGAGGTGGGCATGGGGATTGTTTCCAATATCTGGAGTTGGCAGTAGACAGCATGGGTACGAGGTTGGGTAAGAGGCCTCCAGAAGTCCCTTTCAACTCCCATGTCCTAGCATATGCTCTGATACAGCCTGAGCAACACTTGGCACTTGGTTGTGTCTTCCCTCCAAACCCCAGTGCAGAGTGAGGGCAGTGAGCTCCTGGGTGCTGCAGGGCACCCGCTGTTCAGCCTCAGTGGGTGGCTGAGCAGGGCTGGCACAAACCAAGCCCTTCCTTCTTCTGAGAAACTTCTGTTTGCAGTGACTTGCATTTACAATTTTGCAAAATCATCCCAAGCCCTGTTCCACCAGATTAGTGTGTCTTCTTAGTTGTCACCATGTCAGTTCTCCACTCATAATGTTCCATTTACCATTGTTGTAATTCCTTTGCTTCCACACAAGCAGGTCCCCAGTGAAATGGCCCAAACCTCACACATGCAAAAATCTGATCAAGTAAGTGCCCTGTTCTCAGCAAGACCTGAACAGGCTCCCCTTCCTATGTGTTTGTCCTGCTGTGTCTGAGTCTCTTGACACGTCACTTTGCCAGATGTATCTTTAAAAGTGCTAAAGATGCTCAATGCCTTCACTTCAAAGTAGGCTGGATAAAATTAGCACTTCTTAGGGTACGTCTGACTGATATCATTGGCTTTAGCTCTCCTTTTTCTTGCCATTTTGCCTGGATTAACTTCATCATGGCTGGACTTCTGTTTTCACTTGGTTTCATTATTTCCATAAAGCCATCAGACAGAGAGGAGTACAGGCAGTAAGAGGATCTTGGGATGTCTTCTTCTTCATGGAGAGAACCATGACCATTTCCTTTTTTTCCCCACACCCTTGACTCTCTGCTGGACTTGCATACTGCATCCATGCTGCTGGGGCTCAGATATACATGCTCCAGTACTATTTATTCTGTACATAAAATAAAGCAATCATAAATTACTCCAGATGGCAGCTCTCTGGGTCCCTGGGGCAGGCAATGGAGATTTACCCATTGGTAGGGGTTTTGGTTTGTTTGTCAGTTTGTTTATATATTTGTTTATTATGTATTTTTATTTATATCTACCCCCACCCCTGGCTGAAATATATATATTAATTATATGCAAAGTACTTAGGACATAAACAAATACACAGTTTTGTTCTGTGTAGCTCAGTCCCCATGCAATGAATAGAGCAGGAGTTTCAGAGCACAGACTGAAATCTCTGTCTCTCACAAAGAATCCCAGAGTTCCCAGAAGCAGTAAAAAATGTAAGGAGAAAGATAATAGCATATTTCAGCCACCACCTGTAATGCTGTAATCCTTAGGGGTATAAAACTCTGGAGGGATATGTTATACACAGTGAAGATTCTGAAGAAAATACCACTGCCAAGAAATCAATTCCCAGCTCCTAAACAAGTGGTTTGCAGTTTACAGAGAAACATCTTCAACCAGGGGCTGACAGCCACATCTCCCGAGGCAGCTACATCATGAAAGCTTTAACCCTTCAGGCAGTGATCAGAAAACCAGCGAGTACTTGGACAGATCTTGTTTAGCTGTTTTGCCTTCTTAGGAAGAAAACAACAGAAAACCATTTCCTGGGTGAGAGCCAAGGGCTCTCTGAGGACAATGGCTTTATCCCAAAGCAGGAGGCAAAGTTCAGGAGTCAGAGTAACACTGATGTTTTGTAAATATCATTAAAAGTTGACAAAGCAACAAACCTGACAACAGCAGGTAACAGGATATGACAGTGTGTCTGAAAATGAGGAGGGATGTTCAAATCAGTGATGTCACTGTTCATTCCAGGTAGAGACCCTGAGGAAGGGCAAATTATTATCCCCAGAGCACAGGGGCTTGACCTCTGCAACTTGACCTCCTCCTTTCTTCACCTTTTGCTAAGGTTTGACAGCTTTTCATTAAATTCTGGCATTTAGAGATATTAGTCTTACAGCTGCTTTGCCTTTCTGAAATACTGCTGCTGACCCTCAATTTATTGATATTGCAAAGTACTTGTATATTTGGTAGGACTTTTTCCAGAAAGTTTTCAGATGGTTGTAAAAGCAGGTTGTTTTTCTTATATTCTGTTTTCATTCTCCTAGCAGTATCAAAAGGGTTAATCTGAAGAAGAAAATTGCGAAGACCAGAAATTCAATCACATTTCCCATCTTCTTGCAGCCAAAAATATTGACCCACAAGGTACAATACTTGGTGCCACACAGTATTACCCTGGCCAGGGAAGGATTAGGAAAAAAGTAGGTAAGATTTGCTGGAAAGGGAGAGGTTTTATACACAATGGGGAAACGGAAGATCATTTCCTTAAATGTCAGCAGAGTGAATAATTGCAGAAAATGGAATTTTAAAAATTCCTTTCTGCACCTGAAAAAATAGAATACTGCTGTGGGATTCCTGCAGGAAGCATATGACTTAGACTTAAATCTGAGTAAATCAGATTTCACTCAGCTCAGCTTGAGAGCATCCAAAGAAAAAATGAGCTGCTTTTCTGTTCCATAAAAACACAGCTTTTCCTCTATCTAATTTGGGGACTAACAAGAGGGGAAGAGTGTTATAAGTCAGAAGTAAATTGCTTTAGTATGAAATAATTTTTATTAAACTCACTGATCTCAACTGTTTTAATTCATCTTTCTTAAGTGCATTACAGAGAAACTTTATCCAACCTTGATGGTCTGGTGTCTCACGGATTATATACCAAGCTCATTTTAAATCACAGATTTAACACATCATGTGTTAGCTTTCAGCACCTGATAAATGTTATGGGTTTCCTAATGCTCTTGCAGAATTAAAACCACCAGACATTCGGCTCTCCAACTGTTGTTTGACTATGTGGCATTAAAGGCTCAATATTTTATTAACAGAAGGAAAACAGCCCTTAAATTAAAATGAAATAGCCCACCCAATAGTCCAACTGCATAATGATCAACCTCAGATTCAATTTGTCTCTTAGCAGTCTCCAGAATATACAAACTGGATAGTTTTGACAATTAAAAATTTTTTCAACATTTTCAACATCCAAAGGCAGACGAGATTCAATAACCTGTTAGAAGTCCCACGGGCTACAATCTAAGGATATGTTTTTAAAAGGAAAATAATAAAGGCAGAACTGTTTCAAAAGCTGGAACAGTAAAACGCTGCAGTCTGCTAAGAGCAGGCAGCATTATTTGGGGCACTTTTCACAGCAAGACTGAACCAAACTTTCAGATACAAATGCTGAAATTGAGTGGAAATAGCCCCAGAATCATAGCCAGGGCAGTTGGAGGGGATCTCTGGAGGCCTCTTGCCCAGCCTCCTGCTCAAAGCCAGACCCCTGCCAGCTCTAGATTAGGGCAGATGTGGCTTTGCTTGCCCAAACCTCCCAAAGACAGTTTGAAAACCTCCAAAGGCTGAGACTAAGCAGCCTCTGTACAACCTGTTCCAGTGCTGTGCTCTGCTCCTAATGAAACAGGTTTTCCTGCTATCCCTCCCAGGCTGCAGACTGTAGCTCTTGCCCTCACACTGCCCTGTGCTCCTGTGAAGTCTGGCTACATCATTTTTATTATTGTCTGACAAGGAGTTGTAGGCAACCACTGGATTTCTCCCTTAACTCCCTTTTGCCAGACTAAACAAGCCCAGCTACCTCAGTCTTCCTCTCTAGAAGTGCAGGAGGTCCCTGACCACATCAGTAGAAATGTATTATGAAGTTAGGTGTGGTATTCCCACATAAAATTCAGCAGATAAATGTCTTTTTTAATGTATAGTTAGAAATAGATGCCACAGTCCTTTGGAGACCTGCCCAGTGATAGAAACTTCTGTCTGGCTGAAATAAAGAGCACAGCTTTTTTGGCAGAGCAGGGATGAAATTGGTTGATGGAGAAGGAGAAGGGGAGGGGTTAGTCAGGGCCATCATCTCTGGGGAAATTGCCCCCTGCTGCAACTTTCATTCCTCTGAAAGCATCTCAGCCCAATTAGCTTGTAATTTAATCTCCTATGTTTCTTCTTAGGGTCAATATGTTTGCTGTGGGGTTTGTGTGCACATACGTGGTTTGTAGTCAGAGGGATGTCAGCTCTGTCTCTGAGGACTAGGGGGACTGGCTGAATGTCAGGCTGGTGTGAGCAGGCACCCACTGCACAATAAATTCATCCCCTGATGCATCCTTGGTTTCCCTCTTTCATTACCTGCTCTGTCCCTGTCCCTCAAGAATTTTTCCTCATTTCTTAATTTTATTTCTCTGGCTTTCTACTCTTCTTTTAATAACAAACAATTCTTGCATTCCTCAGTTTCTTTGCCCATCCTCTCTGCTCCCTATTCTTTACAGCCATGTGTTAGCCTCATTGCCCACCTTTGAGACAAACTTGTGAAGCCCTGCAATCACATCTCAACTGCATCCATAGACTAAAGGAAAAGCTGCTACTTGATGCAGTGGGTCTGTTAAACTGAAGTGGATGTGTAAGGGATATATATTAGAGCCAATGACAGAAAGCACTTGTTACATGTTCACAAAACGTCAGCAACAACCTCTCTGGGTTTCTGGGGACGTGCTCTCTGTCTCCACTGTGATGGTATTTGTAGATTGTAGCACATTTGTCCATAATTTACAGATGTCAGGCAGCCCAACTGGGACAGCTGCTCTAACTGGGTAAGCAGATGTCCAGAAATCCTGACATATCCACTGCGCATGGGAACATCTGTGCTGCAGTCGGATGGAGGTTCTCAGAAAGCCACAGGGGATCCTTGGTCAAGGCAGAAGCATCAGCTGCTGCTTGACCCTGGCAGGGAGGGTCTGGAGGGCATGTCCCTGGGCTTCTGCAGGCTTTTGCAGCCATAATGAGCAGACAGTGTCAGGGAAAAATCAGGGACTGAGGAGATTTCTATTTGTGTCAGAGGCTTGTTATGTTGCTGTGGACAATGCAGCATTTTTGATGCCTGGATTTGCCAGCTTCATCACAAAGATTGTGTTCCCTTTCTGTTTTCCCATTCAGATCATCAGCAGTGATGCTGAGGATTTCTTGGTGTCCTTTAAGCCTGGTGGAGACCTGATCTTCAATTGCATGTCACTCGAGCCCCAAGGAAAACCTCTAGAACAGTCTGGAAGTACGTGACATTCCTCATTTTGGGGGACTGAAAATAAGCAGGTTTATTCATGAAAACCTGAGGCCTTTTCTAACCCCTGTGGAAGAAGAGAGGTGCCTTAACCCAAGTTTTATGAAGTCCCACATAAGTGACACTGGAATAGGGGGGACAACCCCTGGGATTGCTGTCAGAGGTGGCACTGGCTCTTCCTTCAGTGGTGTCACAGCAGAAGCAGCCCCTGTACAACAGGACCCTCAGTGCCCTCTCAGTCCCTACATGAACAACTCTCCATCCCTAAAGCCAACAGGGATAGGTTCTAGAAGGGCAAGGACTCCTCAGCCCCATCCTGCAGTTTTTTCAGAAAACATGATGCTTTCAGGCATGAGGGGGATTAAGGTATAAAAATCCCCATGAAAGGCATGGCATTGATGGTGCTATTCTCACCACCAGATAATCTTTTTCCGTGGAGAACCAGGCAGCCAGGAATAACACTTCACTGTACAGCTGACAACAGAGAGAGCAATCACACCCCCCCAACTTCTGAAATAGCATCCAGTAGCCTTGATCATTGCAATGATCATCACTGGAGAACATGGGTGACAGACTGTGGCAGGGGCTAGAGGACACTGTTTCATCCTCACCAAGTGTTGTCATCGGCCCCCACGTGTCTCATGTTAAAAGGCCACAGACCCTGTGCATTACAAGGTACAAGCTCTGGGTTATACACATATCCAGCACAGAGAGACTGTGATCTGGTCATCTGATGCCAAAGCCTCTGCCATGATCTCATTGCTGCATCTGTCATCACCACCCAGCAGGGAAACCCCTCGCTGATAAATGGCTCCACTCCCATCAGGGGGACAGGGCTGCTCTCACCACCCTGGCCAAACGTGGGGAAATCCAGCCCCTCCATGTAGATGGGTTTCCATGTTTGGTTTTCTGTAGCAGTAGAAGAGAAAATGCCTCTGTAGAGGAGCACAAAAGTGGGTCTGGGTGGCTTTCCTCATGTTGAGGAGCTCTCTAGCAGCTTCTAAATCAGGGAGCACAAAACCAAATGGCATGTCCAGTTGGAGGTAAGCATGGTCTTGTTGGTTACCTGGGCCTCACAGCCTGTCAGGATGATCTGCTCCTGACATGTGGGGTCCAAAGTGTGGCCCAGCTAACACTCCCTTTTAACTGGAAAGGTTGTGTCTGTTATACATACAGATACATCTATTTTTATTGTAGATAAAAAGTTATATCAAACTCCACCAGTGTGGAAAAATCTTTTGTCCTGCTCAGAGTGAAAATTTTCTCTCTTATTTTTATATTCTGCAATTTTTTTAATTCTTTCAGATTCCTGGAAAAGAAGCAATTGCCTCACATTGCATGCCCTGGGTTTTGCGATAGCCTCTTCTGCAGCACCCTCAGGGTCCTTAGAGGAAAAGTGTCATATAAGGGAAACCACCTCGACTGGGGCTTTCAGAAAGATAGATATGCTGAAATTAAAGGCCACTCTTGACAATGTTATATTAATAAACAATATTGTTGCTTGTCCCTGCTTGCTAGTCCCTGGGAAGATCTTCCTCCTAGATGGGAATGCAGCTCTTCATGTCACAAGCAGAACATCTGAAATTAGCAGAGGGGTTTGAAGTCTTTGCCAGCAGTGCTCAAACAGCATTACCTCCTGGCAAGGTGCCCAGGCCCTCTCTGTCCCTGCTCAGGAGCCACAGCTGGTGGTGGCTGTTAACCCCTGAGGCCACCATCTGACCCTCATCCAGCACAATATGTGATGGGGAGCCTTGCAGATGCCGTTGGTCAAAGCCATTCCTGCCCACCAAGATCCAGGGAGAAGCACACACAGGCTGGAGGCTGTGAGGAAGAGCCAATGGCTACTGATGTGTTGGAAAAGAGCCAACAGAAATGCCAGGTGCCATGTGGCCACACAAGGGCTACGTGTTCCTGATGCAGTGGGAGGAACCCCAGGGAAGAAGCAGGCTCTGCTCTGTTATGGGTTCTACAGGTGCAGTGCATGCAAGCTGTCCAGGGAATTTATTATAATGAAGGAGTTTAGCATCTGGGAGGAACTTAAAAGTGCTGCTGGGATTCCAGCTCCACTTGGCTTTTTTCCGAAGGGTGATGGATGACTCCTTCAAGCAATAGGCCTTGAGCAGTTGAATGTGCCCCCAAAGGTGACCAGAGATGGAAGGAGCAGCTGGAATGTCTTTGTTTCTCCCCTTGCAGGGATCTGCTTGGGATTGTTGTTCTCTGGCTGCCTCAGATAGATCACCATGTCTGTCCATCCCAAGGGACTTCTTTGGGGCTCAGGAGGAATCAAAGCCTGACCACTGTATGCAGCCTGCCTTCCTTTTTTGCTCTCTGTTCCCTGTTTGATAATGCTGAACATTATCTCATCCCAGGAACTGATTACATCTCACACTTGACTTCACATCTCAGGCCCTGGAGAAGCTCTGCATGTCTCAAAGCTCATCAGAAACTCATGATCCTTTTGGATGCCTAATGACAAAGTGAGTGCCTCTGCCTCACTCTGACCAGATTATTTACAGAGGTAAAATCCTTCCTCCACACATGTTTTTCAGAAATGAACTTGCAAGTGCCACTACCTCCAAACTGTTCTGTGCCACCCCTTCCACCACACTTGGTGCCTTCTTCTGATTACTTCTCCTTTCTCTGCCATAATCAGAGCAGGCTGATGGAGGTGCTGGCCCAAGGCTGACACACACTGAGCACCACTCCATTTTCCATGCTCATCTCAGTGACAGGTTGCTGTGGTGTGGGTGGGCTGGGAGACAGCAGCACAGACAGAAGACCCAGACAACTCGTTTGGAAGCACAGCAGTAGGGTGAGAAGTAAGGAGATTCCTGGAGAGCATCGGAGCTCCAGGGGAACTGTAACCACAACTGGGAAACACAAGTGAACTCGTATAAATCACTCCAGATGCCACATTTATTCCTCCAGTGCTTGTAGAAATGGTAGAGACTAGATACAGCTTGGAGTTTTACTGGATTGCTGCTGGGCTAATGAGATTCATAGGAAAATTAAAAATTTATCAGATGAGCTCAAAACAATGTGTTCTGCTGGAAAATTTGGCTTCAACTGGTTTTGCAACTCAGAAAAGTGTTTTTTTTGACCACGTTTGACATCACTGAGCACATATTGTTTTGCAACCGGAGCAGGGCGATGGGCAATTGCTGTGTGCTTGAAATGGAAGTGAAATATTTCAGTGGCACTCACTGGAACCTGTCTTTCACATTTACAGCTTGAAGAATGCTTCTGTGATTGTGGTTTTTCATTGCAATTCCTGACAGATTTATTATTTTTTTTTCTTTGATACCCTAACAAATCTCCCAGGGAAAGAAAACCACGCTCTGCCCAGCTCTGGCCACATGCACTTTGGGGCCAGACATTGTTTTGCAGGGAATCTGCAGTGTGTACACTTAAAACAAGGGTTACCCTAAGCCCAGTTGTGCAACCAGCTGTTTAATCCAAACAGTGGTATTAACAGTCAAAAAAGTCAAAGCAACTGTAGCTGCCCAGGGTCCCCTGTAGTGACAGTCTGGATGGAGGTGTCCCCACCAGGCATTTTTTACCTCTACCAAAGTCTGGGTCTGCTTCTGGTTTTGCAGAGCAGAGCCAGCATGGCCCCAGTTCTGCTGCCCATGCAGAGGTATTGAGCACCATCTGGGGTCCCCTGTGGGTTCTGTACTCTCTGTATGGGGCTCGTGGCTGTGATAGGGAGCCCTGGGATAGATTCCTGCCTGTGCAGAGCAGCTGGACACCAGGCAGCCTGTGAAATGGCATCACCCCACTCTGTATAGGCAACAACACAACACTGTCCTCATCTGATTCAAGAGAATACTCTTCTCTACCTGAATATTACTGAGGGAGCAATATTATGTCTGTGTTCATAACCCTTCCTACAGAGCTTCTCCCCACTGGGGAGAGCAATGTGAAACCCCTGACCTGACCTTAAGCAACTCCATTAATCCAGAAATTTAAGACCTCTAAATTCAGCCCCAAATTCTTGCAGGGCCCCAGCACTTATCACCCAGCCTTGAAACCCTGGCAGGAAGTTTTGGTGGCTGATGGTTTGCTCTCTGCCACACAGCAAGCCAAGGCTGGCTCAGGAGGAGAGGCAGAGGTTTGCAAAGTGCCTTGGGGCAAGAAGTCCTGGAGCAGCTCCTGCAATGGTTGTACAGTTGCCAGGGTGAAGAGGCAAAAGTCCCTGCAGGAAGCTTTAGGACCTGTACCCAGCTTGATTTTTACAAGGATTGATTTTTAAAAGGATTGACACCAGGGTTTTACATCAGGGACTGTCAAAACTTCTGGCTGTCACTGAGCATCAGGGCTGGGTACAAAAGAGCCAGGGTGCTGGGTCCTTGAAACAGGTCTTTTCCTGTCATTTTAAAATTAAGGCACCAGGTCTCATTTGTCTCTCAGTTTGGTGACTTGCTCGGAGTAATTTTTTGTTTGATCTGCTGGAAGGGAGTAGGGAATCAGGACTGCTCTGTTTAGTCTTACTCATCTGGCATCTCACTATCACACTTCTGTCCTGGCCAGACCAGCTGTTCCCCACAATCAGTCCCTCTGAGATAGCAAAGCCAGCTCAACGTGCTGTTCCTAGTGTGTCCCTCCAGTCTACAAACAACCTCATGTCTTCCAGAAGTCATCAAGAGAGGCCCCTTTGCAGGATGTGGACCCTTCTCTGATGCCTCTGAGACAGAGGATTATAGAAAGATGAAGAGAAGTTTGCAAACTTTTCCTCAGTACTGGGGACCCAAGGAGGCTTCAATGCAGACTCAGTCATAAGGAAACCAAACCTCACCATGATATGGATGTGCTGTCTGGGTGCTGCCTTGCCTTGCTTTTCCCCTTTCCGTGAAGTTGTAGGACATCTGACCTGGGTGGTCTCCTGTGATTAGTCACAAAAACTCCCACAGAGAGGAAAGGAATCCTGTGAAAAAAAACCAAGGAAAGGAGTTGGACTTGATGACCTTAAGGCTCTTTTCTAACCAAAATGGTTCTATGATTCTATGAAGATTTCCATCTTCTTCCTGCACATATGTAACTTTTTTCCTGCAGAAGGACAGTATTCAGGCAAGCCTGTTAAAAGCCTACAGTGTCGCAGAGCTGTAGCACAGAAGGGTCCAGGTAAGAGTGCACCGAGCTTGGGCTGGGTGTCCCCCCACTGAGACAGCCCAGGCTGCCTGGCTCCATGGACTTTTGCACTGAGCAAAGACAAAGCAAGAATTTTGCAGATTCTGCTCCACTTCCTACCCTGTCCACAGCCTAAGAAGCAGACAAAAACACAAGACAGCTCAGAGCCAAAGGTACAGGTTGTGCCTTCCCCCAGGAAGCCTCCTGGAGAAGTCAGGCAGCGGTGGTACCACTGGGAACTGAGGGCAGAACTGCACAGCAAACCACCATGGCTGCAACAAAGAGAGGGACCTGAGGGTTTCGGCTGACCCTCATGTAGAAAATTCCTGCAGAAGGGGCTGGCTTATCTTTCCCAAGGTGTTGAAACCACAAGCAGCACCAACAAAGGCCACACAATGGACGTAGCTGCATCTGCTTTGATGATTTTGCAGGCACAACTGAAGTGAAGAGGAGAGGGAGTTATTTTCTGAGTCTTTACCTAGGCAAGCCTTAAGCTCTAAATTAAGTCCAAATGTTTGAAAAAAAAAGTTTGTTGCTAAATTAGAAGGACTCAGCCTTGTTTAGTCTACAAAAGTAGGTTAAAAAGCCCTGTCTTCCAACACATCAAAGGTTGCTGTAAGCAGGAGGTGATCAGTTGCTGTCCCTCAGCTCCTGGCAAGAGGACAAGATGTAACCGGAGTAATATCCAGGAAAAGGGACTCTGGTTAGAAATGAGGAGTAACTAAAAGGATCTTGAAACACCGGGCAATAAAACTGGAGATTAAGTTACTGAAAAAAGCTGCAGATTCCCACCTCCTAAGGTTTATAATGATGGAAGAGAACTACTTTAACTGAGAATTATTTGGAAATCCTTGTTCCTTACTTGGTGAAGAAAATCTGGATAAATTCTGGCCCCATCTCAATCGGAGATTCTGTTTTAGGGGCTGAACATGGGCAGAAATAAAAGATACTTTGATAAATCATTGCCCACAAAAACAAGCTACTCTACAAAGTCTGGCATACCAACATGTTATGCTCTTACTTCCCATCTCCTATATTGCAGTTACATTCACTGATCAATCTCTCACTCTGCCTTTCTGTCCTCTACCCTTTCCCAAGCCCTGGCCAGGGGCTGCTACATGATATTTAGTAGGTATTTTTAGCACGTGCATCACTATGGCATCTCCTCTTGCATAACAAAGCTGAAGTCACGACCTGGTCCTGCTGTGATATGAACTTGTGGTTCCTGAGAGCCGGAGCATGAGCTGCTGAGCTGTGTCTTCCAGCTTACAAAGTTAACTGAAAACTTCAGGCCAGACTGATTTATTGATGCTGCCTGAAGTCTGCAGACACAGGGGTGACCTCGTGTTGGTGGGCAAGGGCCAGCTGATCTCCCAAGGTGCTCCTGCTTGAAACAGGTGGATGAAATCCCTCCTCACCCCAGCAAAGTAGGTGTCACTGCTGAGCCTGTGTCCAAGTCACATCCAGTGACCTCCTGATAGCCAAGTGCTGAACCAGCTGAAAAGGTCAGTAGCATATCAGCCAGAACAGCTGGATCTAATAGAAAATGAGTCAAGATGAGACATAGCTGGCATTGCAGGAATAACAGATGTAGCCTGGGTTGGTTGTAGCAGGCTGTTGATGTGCTGAAGCAACTGAAAAGAGACTCATGTGACCACAGCAGATCACTCTCTTCCTGTCCACTGAAACTGAGATGCCCCGCAGATGTTACACACAGATTTTCTGGTGACCAGGTTTCTGCACATGGCAGACACAAGGCAGATCTAACACCAAAATGTGATCTTAGGATGGGGGATTTGCAACGAGAGATGTGGAGATAGAATAGATTGCAAGCTTATGAATATAGCCTGCAGTTTCAATTTGTGTTAGGACTCAGCAGTCTTCAGTCCCAGGCCCAGCAACATCACTGCTGACACCAGGCATGCAAAAATCCCAGATTTGCCATTTCCCTTTCTCTGTTGTTGTTGAAGAGGTGCTGATGTTTTCAAGTGAACAACAAAACAAAAACAACACAAAAAAGCCCAAACAATCAAAAAATTAAAACAAAACAATAAAAATTCACAACTAAAACCCAACCCAACAGCTCTGTAGGTCAGGGCATCTTTTATTGTTCAAATTCAAGGAGGCACATGGGGGCAAGGTGAGGAAAGTGGCTTGCAGGAGGGGGCTGTGAAGGCAATAATTCTTCCTGTGAGAGCTGCGATGCTGCAGTGACAGCACCTCACTCCCAGAGCTGTAAAAGGGATTAACTTAACAAATTTAAAAAGAAAAAGAAGGCTAAAATAGAAGTCTAAAATAAGAATCAGAATCCCTCCGGTAAATTGCTGAGTTCGCTCCCTGCTGTGGAGAGCCAGTTGTGTCAGGGGAGTGAGCTATTTTCTGGAGATATTCTGGAAATAGCACAGGGTAGTCAGGGAGCAGCAGGTGAACATCAGCACGGGAGCTTGTGGTCCCCCAAAAGCTTTCCTGCTAGGTTGGGCACCCCAGGCAATGCTGGGGGGATGCAGCAGGAACTGGGCAGGTGTGAGAAGGGATGGGGAAGGCAGCGTGCTGAATGCTGCTGATCCAAGGCAGCTTTCTGCTCTCAGCAAAACCTTCCCCACCCTGTCTGGCAAAACCACCCCGTTCCTGGGCAAGGTACTGAGCTGAGAGCCTCAGTGTGCTGCTCAGGAGGCACAGATGAGTGCAGGGGAGTGCTGGCCTTAAAGTGTGGGGCTTCTTGCAGCCCACAGCTATGGGCACTGTCCCTGCCACCCCAGCCCCAGGATGCTCTGGCAGTGAGGAGCAGCCTCATCGGGTGAAGCAGTCACTGCCAGGCCCAACGTGCTGCTGCTAGTGCAGAAAATTAATTTTGAAGCAGTCGGCAGCAGTTCCCCCTTGGGGGCACTGGCAGGTGGATGAGAGAGTGCTGGAAGGAGGTTTTTTCTTACCAGGTTTCAATCCTCACTTGGACGTGCTGAAATTAGACGCTAAGCCTTGAACTCAAATCCTCTGATCTTCCCTTTTGCAATCAGCACTGCTTTTGGCTTTTCTCCTCATAAAACCTCTTTGTCAAAGCCACATAAGATACCTCCTTGGGAGGCTGGCTCTAAAACATTTGTCCTGAGTTTTGAGCTGACCCTGCCTCTTGCAGAGGGCATGATGGGAGGGTGATGGATACAGGCTGCCAGAGATGCAGGAAACTGGGGCTAAGAAACTATGCTAAGGTAAAACAGCTTTCCCATGTGGTGGAAAGGGGTCACAAAAAAAAAACCCAAAACAAACACATTTAATTCCCTGGTTGTCTTTAAACCTGGGAAATCACACACACAAAAGGAGTTTATTTTGCTATGCTTCCTCTTCACTCCCAGGAGCAGCAGAGTGGCTCACAGAGCACTGCCTTGTAAATGAGTAACCATTTCTTAAGGAGGTATTTACAATAGAGGCACATGAAGTGCTAGTTGTTAGAAGGGTTTTGGTAAGATCACGTGAGGCTGCTGAGTTCAAGCCTTGTGCCTTTGGCATTAGGACACCAAAAGGGAGGATGGAGTAGGAAAGCCTGTGTGTCTCAAAGAGAGAGGGAGAGAGGGAAGAAGGGGAGGAGGGGGGTGCAGAGTTTGTGTGCAGTGGTGTTTTCTGCAGGCTGTAGGTTCTGGACAGTGCTTATCCTGGTGATGCACAAGTGATGCACCTGGTGATAGCTTAAGTAGTCGTTAAGCCAGACCCTTTTTTGGCCCTTCAGCGTGTTTTAAACCGAGCATTCCTGAGAGTTAGGTCCCTCGTTGTAACAAAGTGTATAGCTGGGTTTAGGAAATGCAAACCCTGTGTGTCTCACCTGCAGTTAAGCTTCATTTTGTAAAGCCCAGTGGGGGCTGTAAAGCAGCCAAGCTGAGCCCCTGACAAGACTCAGACCCACATCAGGGTGTATCTGCATTCCCAAGGACCTGTGGCTACCAGCACCCTCCTCTGCAAGCTGCAAGCTCTGGGTCCCAAAAGTCAGAAGGAGCACAAGGAAGACAGCTCAGCACCACCACAGGACCAGCCATGTGTCCTCCCCTCTGCACACCCTGCAGCCTCTGCCAGCCTTATGCTCGAATCACTGGAGAGGGGATTTCTTCCATATCTCTTTGGTTTTTGCTCACTTTGTAAATGATCTTTTGTTCACCCAGGTGCAACGGTGAGAGAAGAGGCTCCAAGCGAGGTCCCAGTCCCCGGGGTGGCAGTGAAACTGCAGTGCAGTACTGGGGAGGACCACTGGAGGTCTGTGTGCGTTTGCTTTCTCCTCTTCGTTGTGAGGGGCTGTACAGTGCGGGATAAATCCTGCTCGCCCTCCCCGGGCCCGGCCAGGATGCTCAACCCACCTTCCCGGCCAGGATGCTGAACCCACCTCCCCGGCCAGGCGCAGACCCCACAGGGTGGCTCCGCTCCCACCCGAGCATCCCAGGGCAGCCCCGGGAAGGCAGAAAATCCAACTGCAAAATAGGAAAATCAAGAAGACGGTTCATCTGGCTCCTCTCCACCTACGAGGCACTTTTTGCAGCTGAAAACCTCACCAGCGGCAGATCCCTCATGTCTGTTTTCCCGAGGAGCTGTTTGCAGCTCTTTCAACTTTGGAGTGACTTCATCCTCAGCCCAGACCAGCACAAAGCTATTGATCTTCGGGACATGCAAACCTCCTTCCTTTCCCTGGCTGGCTGGGCTCAGGGCTCAGGGACAGTACGATGCTGGGGTTCTTACCATAAGGCAATTTTTCCAGGGCTGCAGGTTCCTGCTTTCCTGCTTTCTACAGACTTCGTTGTCATCCAGCTCCTGCAGCTCTGATCCTGCAGCTCTTGCCTCTCTTCCCATTGTTGCTTCCCTATCCCCTGCAGCATCAGTTGAGCTTTGTTTTTGATCAAGTTCAAACACACTTGTGAGCCACAGGATGATGGTGGGAGTGTGTCTGCACAGCAGTTTTCATTCTGGTAGGGTGCTCACCTGCTTCCCCAGCTCAACAAACAGCCCCTGTCTGACATGGAGGTTCAGTGCCAGCACCAAGGATGCTGGATCTGATCAGTGGCTCAAGAGTGGCTGACACTGGCTGTGTTTCAGCTCAACTTTATCCAGCCATGACTACAGGAGAGCTTCTTCTCTGCCCTGGCCTCTGTAGGTTGCCAGTCTTTGCTTATCACTCTGGGCTGGCATGCCATGGGCTAACACTGTGCATTATGTGGATTTGCCCAGTAGATTTAGTATAAAAACCTTGCTGTTGTGAAAAGGCCACTGGATCTTTTAAATTTCACAGATTGTTAGGACTTACATTTTAAAAGAGAAATGGTACCCCGAAATCAGAGCATCACCCACTACTATGTGGTGGTCCTGGTCACAGGGGAACATCAAACCTCTCCTCTCGATTTGTAGTGCCTGCTCCATGTAGATAGAAAATTTTCCTGGACCAGGACCTGTGTCCCACAGAGCTTCCAGATCAGCAGGTAAGTGGTGGTGTTCCAGTCACATACACTTTCTTGAAAACAGTTCTTTAAAAAGACAAGATTTCCTTGTGTCTCTCTCCACCCAGTACCCTGCTTTACAGATTTCATGATATTCAGTATTTTCCTTAAAGATATGATATTCAATATTTTCCCCAACAAAGACTTTGGAGCGTGAATGGCTTCCAAACAGAAGGAAAACTCAAAGAACTGATTGCTTCTGCTGCCAAGGTTGTCGCTTCTGAGTGCTCCCATCACCCTTTCCTACCAGACCCACACTCAGATCCCAAGATTTCCCCTTGGATGTTTTAGGACTTATTTGGGATATATTCCTATGGCTTTCCTTAGCTATAACTGCATTTTCTACACTGCTGTGCTCTGGCTGGGAGTTCCAGGTGGTGATGGTGGATCTCACTATGAAAGGAAAGCAGAAAGCAGAGCTAAACCAAGCAACGACCCCTGGAGCCCCATTTTCTGCTTTTCAGGGGACAAGCTAAACCTCAAGATGGCTTTTCATAAACTGAGCTTTGGTAACCTGCCGTCACCCCACAAGTCCACAAAATATCCCCCAAGTTGTTGGGGAAATCCCCTTTTGTGGTGTCTCTTTGGTTTCTTAAAATGGGACTTTGTGGGAGAGAGTTGGGTCCAGAAACTAGAACTTTATGGGAAATATTGAATATCATGAAGTCTGTAAAGCTTTCAGCTCAGGTTGGGCAAAAGATAACTGAAAAATCCAGCTGGGCTGTGGTGTGCTGCAAGCTCTGGAGGGAGGAAAAAAAGGTGGCAGCAAATGCACCCTGAGAGCTGGGAGGGACCAGAGGTATGGTGATATTTTCTTAGTGTACGGGCATAAAAGGCTGAGCTGGGGGAAGGAAGTGGGAAGATGGTGTAGAGTAAATGATGGCTGACTCCAGGAAGGGAGGAACTGTTTCGTTTTGTTTTTTTTTTCCAGAAGTGTTGCAGCTGGGAAGAGCAAGGAGATGTTAAATGATGGGTTTTTTAAAGTGGCAGTGCTAGAAAAAGCAGATGGCTTTCATGCAAGTATAAACCCCACTGTTCTTGGCTTATGAAGGAGAAATGCCCTGCACTTGCTGTGTGTTTCCAGCAATATTGGAGCAGCACACAGGGAAAACTGAAGCAGGTGGGCTTCACAGTGAACTCTGGGCTAAACCTGCTCTGTCTGCTCTAGGAAAAGGGGGACTCCTCCTTCTCCAGGAAGGTCTTCATCTGACTCAGAAATAACAATGTTGTGTGTTTACGTCCTGCTCCAGCAGGGCTGTCCTGTCCCAGCTCTGAACTCTGGGCGGTGAAACCATTCATGAACAGATGTCCAGTGCCCTCTTTGCAGGGAGTGCACCTGAGCCCCCAGCTACCCAAACCATCCCTTGCAGACCCCAGCTGATGGTGCCCAACACCCCTCCACATGCCCATGCCAGTCCCAAGGAGGCTGCTGGGTCTAATGGCATCTGGGTCTAGCAGAGAAGAAAAGCAAGTGTCAGACATCTGAGGGATTTTAAAAGGCTTGAGACTCCCCCAGATAGTGAAGTGGGCTCATGCTGGTGCCCCTCTCTACCAACAGTTCCTTCTCCAGGAGGAGCCCAGGTCTCCCAGAGTGAACATCCCCTCACCCCTGTGCAGAGGGAAGGGGATCCAGGACCCGTGTCCTGGAGCATCAGGGCCGGAGGCATCACTGAGCAGGAAAACTGGAAATACCTGAAATTTTGCCTCAGCTTTTTGCTGAAAGGCATTATGCAAGGAAAGGAAAATCCCAGCCTGGATCAAGTGCTGGAAAAAGCAGTGTAAAATCAGCTCTGACATTAGCCCAGCCTATATAGGGCATGGTAGAGATTGCCTCCCTCAAGGCAACACACGCATTGCTGCTGGAGTTCAGGGCACTCACTGGCCCTTGCAAGCAGCTACAGGGCAGCCTTGCATGCCAAGCCAAAAAAGTCACTTTCCTTTGCTTAGCAGCAGGACCAACTCCCAAATGTAGCCAAAAAAAAACAAAACCCACACCCCAAAACCAAACCAAACCAACAAACAAAAAAAAACAAAAAACAAAAAACGCCCACAAACCAAAAAAAACCAACCAAAAAAAACCCAACCATTTTTACATCTTTTTCTTCCTTATGTTTGCAGACCTCATCTTGGGCAGGGACATTAATTAGTGGCATCTTGAGGTTTTTCCAGCTGTGATTGGTTTGACATCTGATTTCCCTCACCATGCTATAGAATATCCTCATCTCTTCTCTTCTACAATTTTCTGCCTCTTTTTCCTCATTTAGCCTCTCCTGGGTCCGTTTCAAATTCCTTCACCCATTGCTTGCTGTCAGGCTGTAGAGGGGTAAATAAATGCTGCTCATCCAAGACTTGTTAGCCTCTTTTAGAAGACCATAAGGCTACAGCTGCACTTTGGCAATTCTTAGTTAAAATAGTTGCCATTAAAAATGCCAGCAAGATAGCTGTTGGTCAGAAGTACATTCATTAACCTTCCTCTTCTTCTCTTCTTCCTTAGCAAAGATGGACACACAGTGATAGAGTTGTTCATAAGACAGCAAATTTTGCAGTAGCATTACTGGGCTGATCCAAGCAGGTAGCCAAAATTTGGGTGGCTGGAGGTTATTTACAGCAAGAGAAGGATCTAGCTATGGAGGCAGATACTTGTTGCTCGTTTACAAAGAACATGCAAAGTTCCGCACCAAAAAACCCAATTAGCATTTCCTGGCTCACCCCACCTGTATTATTCCCACATGCATAAGAGCTCTTGTGCTCTCAGCTTTTCTCAGGCCACACAAAGTCCTGGTCTCTTTTTTTTTTTCTTCTTTTTTTAATCCGAGCTTGCAGCAATTATAATAACAGGAGGAAAGCCATGTTGTCTCTCCAAGCCACCACACTTAGTTTCAGGAAATACTACTCCTTAACTGAAGATGTTTTAGATCTCTACAGAACCTCTCCTTGTTTGAAAGCATTCCTCATGGCTGCACCCAAATGCTCTAGATAAATCTCCAAGTAATCACTGGATAGGTCTGAAACACAGCTCAGAGTTTAATGTTCATGTCACTATAGTGGAGTTTCTGTTGTAACATATGTCATGGATGTTACTGTACATTAAATGTAAATGTAAGCTCCAAAAACATGGTTCAGAACAGGATAAAGCCATCTGTGCATATGTACACTGTTTGAGAAACATTTGGATTTTATTCACAACCCACATAATTCTTTCTACACAAAGAAGCTGTAGGAAGAGAATCATTTTCAGATACCCCCCAGGGAGAGTTCCACAGCTGAGCAAGTCACCCTGCTCTCTCTTTAGAGACAAACCCAAACACTTTTAGCACGACTCATCTGATCTTTTTTAGAGGTTCACGTTGAGCTGGAAGCCTCTATGCCTCTCCAGGGAATGGTTTTCCCCCTTCTTTAGTGACTGGAGTGAGGGCAGTCAGCTCCAATGCCCAGGCCCACCTGGCAAAGGTCTGTGCTGGTCAGCAGATGCCACCTCTGACCCCTGCTTACTGATTCACTGAGTTTTACAAGTTGGAAGTAGTTTGGCACATGGGGTTTTATTGTGATTGATTATTTGTGGCACCCAGACACCTGCAGGAGGAGGCAGGTGCTGGGTCCCAGTGTACAGCAGGACTGGAGAAACGGGGATATGTGTGCAGTTACTGCCAGGTACTCGTACCATGTGGGTGCTGTGCCAGTGATGGCTCCTGAGCAAAAGAATTGTAGATCCTCAGCCTCAGGGGTCTGTGCATTGGGAAAGGGGCCAGAACACAGTCTCAGTGTGAAACAAGTGACCCAAGGAGGAGCTGCTGCAGAGCTGCTGCAGTCAGAGGGAGTGCAGTGAGAGAAAATCTTGGGATGCTAATTAATCCTCTTTTAGGAAGATATTTATTAGGCAAGTGTCTTACATTGATACTCACATCTGCACTTCAACAGAGAGGCTTTTTCTTTTATCCAGCCCAGCAAAGCAGGAGGATGGGGAGGCTGCTGCAGCCCCATCTGGGTGCTGGTGGGGCTCAGCCCACTCCAGGCATCTCTGGTCAAGTGTGGAAAAAACAATGTAAATTACCAAGGTCCATGTTGAAGAAGAACCTGGAGGTATATGAGAAGAAGAGCTTTAAATTTGGATGCCTTCCTTCCTCACTCATTGATGGAGACATTGCAAAGGACAGGGTGGGAGCCATCTCTGCCAGACAGCTTCATCCTGCTGGGAAGAGCTGTTCCAGAATCACTGCATTAATGTAACCTGGGGCAGTTTTTGCTGTCAACCAGCTAATTGCTGAGGTTGATTGATACAGCCTTGGATGAACAATAGATTGTGGCTGTTTCTAGCATTTGCTGAAGAAGGATAGAGCCAATAACATGATGCTACAATGCAAGGCCCACGCCAGCAGCACCTCTCTCCTCACATAGCAGATACCAAGCAGTGGGTCAAGGAGGTTTGGTGGGGACTTGCCTTGGCATCCCCTGCTTCTTATGTATAGGTTGTCTGCAAGAGTAACTGCTCATCCCAAACCATTTGCTTCATTTGCAGTCACATAGATCTCATTGCTTCAAGAGTTACAGCAAAATCTAGTTGAAAGATTTTTCAAGTCCTGCATAACCCAGGGTTGGACAGGAAACATAAGATTTCAGATCAAGAGCAGGTTGTGAGCTTCCCAGCAAAGAAAGTGGCAATTCTGCTGTACATCTGCTGGGTGTTTCCTACACCTTGTAAATAGGATTGACTGTTCCCAACCCAGGATGAGAGCTGCAGTCTTGGAAAAGATGGATAATGACATTTCCAAGGCTTACTGGTTTGATATGCTAATCCAAAGCAAAGTCAGACTAAAGCAGACCTGCTGAAAGCAAAATCTGTTTCTTACTGAAATACTCAAATGTCCTCAGCCCCTCAGAGCTGCACAATCTACCCCAGGTTTTTTTCCCAGCTGTACCAATGTATCGAGCATCTATACAAGCTCTTTCTTTACCCTGAGCAGTGAGAGCTGCTGAGAGCATTGTCACAAAATCCAGACTCTAAACTGTCCATCTTAATTAAATTAGTTCTATCCATGAGGTTCAATGGTTGGTCATGGCGTGTCAGAGGTTTACCCTCAGGTCCTGGAGGAGCAGGAACAAACCCAAGAGCAAAACCCTCAGTGACTTGGGATGACAACTGTGTTCTTAAAAACTGAAAGCTCCTGGCAGAGCAGTTGCCTTGCCAGCAAGCTGCTGTTAACAATATCCCTTTTTATTCCAGGAGCCCAAATCTGCTGTCTGCAAACCTGACTGGCTTCTGCAATTGATTTCAGACAGGCCCTTGATTTTCACTGACATTTGCTTCGGTCAGTCACAGCTGCTGGCCCCTTCCCCACTCATCCTCTCTACAGACAGCAGCACCCCCAGAAGCTCACCTTCCCCCCCCATTTACAGAGAAAGTTGAAAACTTGGCTTTTCAGCAAGACAGGCAAAGTTTGGCATTCAGACAGCAAGGAAGGACTGAGGAAATCTGTGCCTTCTTTGAGTTACTGCATGATGATGCATAAATCGCTGCACTCCCCTGTGCCTCAGTCCCCTTGCTGTGGCCAAGGATGACAGTACCCCCTCACCCCAGGGGAACAGGGGATATTAATTACTGCTCATAAGATGCTCCAATATAGCAGCATAAATAGTGAACAAGTATTTAGTGCCTTTCTAAAGATAACTGATCTTCAAACACTCATGTCCACAGCCTGGGACTGGAATTGGGAGCTCCCCCAGCTCTTATGTAACTGCGTTAGGATTTTTTTTTTTTTTTTTTAAGGAACTGGTTGTTTTCATTACTGTAGTTATTTCATAAAAAAGCAACGCATCTGACCAGAAAGGACTGAACAAAAATAAATGCCTGGTTAACCCAGGCATATGGAAACTAAGTGTTATTTTAATTATATTTTTGAAACATCAGCCTTCTATCTTTGGCCCACTGCTTTAATAATTCAAAGGCAAACACCGCCCTGATTTTTTTTTGCCCCCTATCCACAGCCTCTCTGCCTTTCCATTGGTGAATTTGGGGCTGCCAGGTATCTCCAGAGTGCAGGAGTCCAACCTATCCTTGCTGAGGCAAGATGTGACAGGGGCATGTGGGGATGCTGCATGTCTCACCTCTCCCTGTGCAGGAATCTCCTTCCTGTGGGAGGCTTTACTCTCAGGAAATGCTCTTTTTGCCAACCCATCCACCAAGCAGCAAGGCCATCACCATATCTATGTCATACCATCTTTTATTATAATCGATTTTGATCTCTGGTTCAGACAGGCATAGACTTTGGGAGCTGGAGGATGCTCTGGATGAAGCAGCAGAAGATGCTGGTTAGGAACAGGAACTCTGGATGCTTGAGCCAGTGGCTATCAGGGCTGGACCGGGCCAAGCCTGCCCCTCTGAGCAGCCTGGCAGCGCTGCAGCACCTGATCACCAGAAGGTCCCTCAGGCACTCCAGGAGCAGCTTCTCACCAGGGACACCCGATGCAGCATGAGCCTGTGGGGTGCTGGCACCGCTCCTCTGGGTGGAAAGGTTTCACCCACAATGTGTAACAGAGAGATCAAGCTCTAGGTTGTAGCAACGATTCAGTCACTGTCCAGCTTCCCGAGGACTAAAACTTACTCTACGGGCTCCCAGAGCAGAAAATCCAGCAGGGTGCCAAGTGACACAGCCTGCACTTACCAACCCAGGGATGCCCCTCTGGGGGATGCAGGGGTGCAGCTTGTAGAGGGAGCATGAGCCTCAATGAGGGGGTGTGCGCAAGGGTACCTCCTGGCACCCTGCAGGAGACACAGATGAAACTTTCGGGGGGGGGGGGGGGTTGGGTGCACCTTGCAGAAGGAGGCACAGATGAAGCTTGCAAAGGGGGTGCACAGAGGACGCTCGCAGCACACTGCACCCCACAAGGTGTCCCCTAGCGGGGGGGGGCACAGATGAAGCTCTCGAGGGACGCACCACACAGAACCGGACGGCGCCGGGGACAGGGGTCCGAGACACCCCACCTCCCCGCCCAGCAACCCCTCCTCTCCGCCCCGTCCCTGCACCGGCCGTGCACAGCGCATGCCTCGGGCAGATGCCGGCCGGTTCTAACCGGGAGAGGCCGAAGCTTTTAGGGTCCTCCGAAGAGCCCGCCCTCTACCCTGCGCGTCCTCCCCTCCCCCCCCCCTCCCCTTTCTCCGCCCCGCGGAGGGGTGCGGAGGTGGCCGCGGAGGGAGAAGTTACCGACACGGGGAAGGGAGTGGGCGCTGAGTTAAGTGGGATTCTATTTGGGGCAGCGCGCCACACACACCTCCCCCCACTCGCAGCGCATTCCCGCGCAGGGTGGCCGGGGCAGGGGAAAGGGAGGGTGTTGTAGGAAGGTGTCTTCCTTCCGCAACCCGCGGAGCACCGCGCAGGGCCGTGGTGAATGACTCACCACGGAGCGGCCCACGCCGCAGCCCGCCGGGACGCAGTGCGACCGATACCGGCACCCCCCGCCCCTCCCGCAACAAATCTGCCCCTTCACCCCTCCCCCCAGCTCCGCTCCGCGCAGCGCCGCGCACCCGCAGCGACTGTTCCAGAAAGCTGTCAGACGTTTGGTGCTATCTCTTTCCATCAATAAATAACACCAATACCAACACCCCCACCACCGCCGCCGCGGACCGGTGGATGCGGGCAAGGATGCGAGAGCTTCCCAGAGGAAGCGGCTCCGCCACCGCCCCCCGCGCAGGGACGCGCCGTAGTAATTTGCAAGGGGCGGTGCAGGGATGGAAGGGGGGGACGGGGGGAGGGTGTTCCGCCCCCCCGATCACATGGCGACCCCGCGCAGCCAATGCTGGGGGCTCTAGGACCCCGGGGACCCGCGTCCCCCCTCCCATCCAGCCCTATAAATGCCTCTCTAAAATGCTGCGGAGCTCCTTCCTCCCGTCCCGCCCGGCTGAGCTGACCTGCGCCCCGCGCAGCCTCTGCCTGGCGGGTCTCCGTCTTTGCTCCGCGCCCCGCTCCTTCCCCCTCCCCTTTTCTTTTTTTTTTTTTTTTTTTTTTTTTTTTTTTTTTTTTTTTCCCTCTCTTTTTTTTTCTTTTCTTTTTTCATTTAATTGTTTGTTGGGGGGTTTTTTAGGTTTTTTTTACATCCCCTCCCATTTTTCTCCTCCGCCCCTTCCCCGCGGCCGGTTTGCATGCATTGTCTGTCTCCCAAGATGGTTTGTGAGACCAAGATTGTGGCGGAAGATCATGAATCAATCCCGGGATCCAAAAAAGACACGATCATTGTTTCTTCCACCCAGATGTGGCCCTCTTTGGCGGGTTCCCCTTCCTCCCCTCCACCTCCCCTCAGCGCCCCAAAAGAGGACCCCCGCCGCGACAATGTCTATATCCGCGAATTCCACCCCTCTGAGCAGGAGGTGGTGCGCCGCATATTTTACGAGGGTATCATGGAGCGGATCCCCAACACGGCGTTCAGGGGGCTGAAGCAGCAGCCACTCACTCAGCTGCTTTACGGGCTGCTGGCGGGTGAGTACCTGCTCCCTTTTGGGGGAGGGGGTTGCGGTTCGGGTTTTTTTTTTCGGCTTTGTTGGTTTTTGTTCTCCCCCTATCCCCTCTCCCCTGCCCACCGGGTCTTCTCAAAATGGTCGGAGAGGCGGGAGGAGCAGCGGCGGACCTGCCGCCCCGGGCGCGCTGCGGCGGAGCGGCCGCGGAAGAGCCGCAGCATCGTGCGGGGCGGTCGCGGAGCCGCAGCAATGCGGCGGGGGCTGGGTTGTTGGTGGTGACGGGGGGGTGGGCTGGGGAGGGGAAGCCTTGAACAGCTGGAGGATGAGCGACCCTGCGCGGATTTTAAAGGAGGGGAGTGCCGAGGTGTGGGTTGTGCAGGGGTGAAGGTAGAGTCGTCCTTGTAGTTATTCCAGGCCTGGGGTGGGGGGCGGTGAAGGGGAGCGGTGCGCCCCTCGCACCGCGCACTGCACCGCCCCCGCGCAACCCAGTGGGGTTTAGTGAGGGGGCTCTCCGCGTGCCGGCGTTGCTTGGAGACGTCCGGACCCGCCAGCGAACCGACACCCCCCCATTGCCTTCTCCCCGGAGTAGGGGGGTAGGGGGTAACCCCTCAGCAGGGCCCGGGGGAGGGGGGGGGTGTCACCTCCTAGAGCCCTATGCCCGAAATAACGCGTGCAAGGTGCCCTCCCCCCGGTGTAAACAATAATGCCCCCCCCCCCAGCGCAAATAATTGCATGACAGTGGAGGTCACGTTATTGATGATGTGTGTCCCCCACCCTCCGAGTGAGCTATGGGCTGGTTTCTCATGCCCTTGCAGGCAGGTTGCACCCCCGTTTCCCTAGCACGGGGCCTTGTGCTGGAGGGGGACTCCCCAGCAGGGAGTTGGGGTACAGGGGTTTTCAGCCGGTGTGTCTGTGAGGATGCCGGTGGAAGCCACCATCTCAGGGGTGTCCGCAGAAGGGACCCCCCACCCAGGTCTTCAGCGGCATCCGGGCGGGCAGGGTGCCTGCCCGGGATTCGGTGCTTTCCGTGATGGGAACAGTAATGCCGCAGTGACAAACACATGGCTGCGGAGCGGCGTGACCGCGGCATGGCTTGTCCACCTCGGCCACGTTCCGGCCTCTCAGGGGAAAGCAAAGTGGGGCCAGGGGTCTGCCTGGCCTGGCCCTCGGTGTCCCCATCAGCCCCTTTCTGGTGGGGGATTTGGTGGGACCTGCTGTGGTGTGAGGGCATCCTTGCCACTGGCTCACAGCAGGCACCCCATAAACTTCTCGGCTATCTCGCCGTGATATGCTGTCACTTAACACGATAATCTTGAGAGTGTGAATTGTACCTGTAACTGCTAATGTATATTTTGTCTGTGCTTGTTTTGTTTGTTGTTTTTTTTATTTTTAAATAATGAGTTTGTATTCCGAAATCAACACTAAATTCTCTTTTCTGACAGGTATCGTTTATTTCTCTTCCTTATCTCCATAGTAATATGCTTTGTTGTGACCAAGTCCTTCCTGCTGACCTGCTGTTTGCCCATCTTTCTGATGGGCATGAGGTACTACTTCAGTAGAAAAGTTATCCTCCACTATCTCGATTGTGCGCTGCATACGGACATGTCCGATATTGAGCAATATTACATGAAACCACCAGGTGAGTAAGAATTCCCCAGAGGGAGCCTTCCCCAGCCCTGCTTGGGGAACATGGCTGCTCCCTGCTGCTGGTGCCTTTTCCTCCCGTCAGCAGCACTGAGCAAGCTCAAAAGTCACCAGAATGCAGCTCTTTAGCCACACCAGACACAAAGCCATGCCAGGGTTTGGTGTGGGGCTCTTTTTGTTCCTTGTTCCCCCTTCCTAAGATGTGTAGTCATCTAAAGCAGCCTCCGTACACCCCTTCAAATGCAGCACTGGGTCCTGTCACTGCTCTGGGGACACTGGGCGTGGATGATGCAGTTATTTACTGCTGGATAGGTCCATCCCAGCCCTTATTTCTGAGTGTGGTATTTCTTTGCTCCTTGCGCTTGGTATTAGCTCTTGAGAGGAGGAGGAGGGGGAGATGAAAGCTCTTTTAGCCCAGATGTATAGAGGAACCTCTTTCAGTTATTGCGCCCATTTTCCCATTTTATTCAAGAAGAGCCTTAATGCAAGTGTTTGGGAAGAATAGCAGGTCATGTATGTAAAGGGATGCTGCCTGGTTTTGATGTGATATGCATGTACATACATGTACAGAACTAAAAAGGTAGTATCTAATGGCACTCTTTGCTCATTAAGCTGTTAAGAATATCTCTCATGTGATGAATTCCTTTTTAAAAAGCAGTCCATTCAGAATTTGTCAGCCAGGGAAGGTGCCATTTCCCTCTTAGCAGGTGTGCCTTGGTGTTGAGGACCAGAAGAAGGCAATGTCTGGGAGATGACTTAGGGTTTGCTTCTGGTGGTCGCTTAGTACTAGAGATGAGCTGGGAGAGCAAAGGCAGTGCCAGTGACTCACCTTAGCTCTTTCTGTCTTCTTGAGGAACCTGCTTTGTTGTTTTGGCAGGTGACTTTTTGCTGTATCATTGCTGTTCCCCAGGTGTGACAGACCTCCTCCTAGCACTTTTAGAGACCTCATAGGAAGTACTGTATCTACAAAACTTCCCTTTGCTTCCCTTCTAATGTGCAATATGGCATTTTTCTAAAATATTCCTCCTGGAATAAAAGTCCCCAAGTATCTTAAATGCTTTAGATCGTGTTTCCCATCATAATGCCTATCTTCTCCAGATCTTGTCCCATCATACATATAGATTGTATTCATTTACAGTGCTTTTTTTGTAAAAATTAAACGACGTGACTTGTTTTTGTAAAGCTCAATCTTCATTAAAGGTGGTGTCACAAAAATAAGGGTTTCGTAGCAACCTCTGTAGAGAGGTTCAACAACATAGCATGCTGGAGAAAGTAATAGGGGACTGCAGTAGAATAAGAATATATGATATAGAGTTATTAGGTGTTTGAGCTGCATCACACATTAATTAATGGCTGGGACTCATATGGTCACGATTCATGGCATAGATTAAAGTGCCTGCATTTGTAACTTTGGTGTATATAGAAAGTAAAGCAATGGACTCAAAGGAAGAGTAAGGACTGCCCTCAATTTGTTTAGGGTCAGTAATGTCATCTGGTTCAGCTGTGTTGCCAATGTGTCTTAGCATTGCTTTTGTTTTGGTACCTAGAGGGGCTGATTTCAATTTTAGAGCGAGTGTGTAGGTTTCAGCTTTTGACAGAATTCAATTGTGTGTAATTTGGCTTCTGCCATGCCATAAAAAGCAGATGTATGGCATTGTTGGTGCTTGTTCATGATGTTGATGACAGTGGTGTTAAGCAAGTTGGCTGGAGCTGTAATTAGGTAAGGACAAAAGAGGCTCTGGGGGCTAAGAAGGATGGATTGGGACTGGGACCACCAGCAATACCAGTCTGACCAGTGCCTGTCTGTGTGCCATGAAGTCTTACGGTACTATTTGGCATAGCCAAGTATGAGGCATGAATCCAGTGGTTTGCTCCTGTTTTCCCCAAAACCACAGTCGCTGGATTTCTTCCCTTTAAGATAACATTCTGAATACAGACAGTTTGGAAAAGCCCATTTTGGAGGCTGCCTGTCTGAACATACAGGGAAAGGCAGTGATGTGTAGTGGTTGTATTACCCATTCTGCCCAAAGGACAGGAAAATAACAATATATATAACAAATATAACAATATAACAAAATAACAAGTTGGCACATAGGCAGGAATTATTGTGGTGAGAATGGGAAGGGCTCATTCTCCTGTGTATTGCTCCAGGTTAGATGTTAGTGAAAGCTTTGTCAGTGAGGTGTTAGGAAAGAAATGGTCACAGCAATGGTAATCAGAAACAGGGCACCAGAAAGGCTGGAGGTGATCAGGGCTTATCTGCACAAGTGAAAAAACCCTAACCTGTTGCAAGTGCAGGTTTGTCTACCTTTAGCTGGGGATATGACCAGGCATCTCCTTGCTCCTTCTTTGGTAAATCTTGTTTACCTGTTTGAATATTTTGTTCTTTGATTTTTGTCTTTCCCCAGCATAAAGAGCAAGGGAAGGGAACCTTTCTGTGGCATGTTTGAGTTCTTGTTTCTTAGGGTAGCAAATGCAAAGTTAGAACTGGGATATGAAATTAGGATCTTGCATCATGATGTGGGTCATGGCTTTGCTGAGGTTTTGCTCTTGGCTTATGTGTTACCCAAGCATGAAAAACTTCCTTGCAGTGGGCTCCTTCAGGTACCTGGGGTTAGGGTACCCTTGTGCAGAGCATCTCCAGCAAGCAGCCTCTATCAGGGCAGGTGTCTACAGTGAGGGAACAATTTGACTATTTAAATGAGTAATTCTTGGTAGCTTTTTCAAAGCACCTGCAAAAGCTGTGGGCCAGTTTTAAAGTCAAGCCCGAAGAGCCTGGTCTGCAATAGGATGCTGTAAGCACCTGGTTAATGATTAGTATTGAACAGACCCAGGAGTTACACTGTATCATGGTTTTCCTTCTGCAGTTTTTTTCTGAAACGTTCACCTCCAAGTTACTGTTTTAAATTTTCTTTGCTGGGTTTTATATGTGCTGACAGTGTTTTTGCAGAAGTACACTAGCCAAAATTTCAATCCTTGTTTTCCCTTGCCCTCTTATACTTATCCCAAGGATCTGGCAGAACGTTTGTGCCAGGGCTTAACTTTGAGCTTGTTCACCATGGGGTGATTTGCAGTTGCTGTTGATTTGAAAGGAATTGTTTGTGTAAGTTCTGTGTTTGGATCTTAAAACAGAGGGTTCAGTGATTCAGATACCATTTTGAGCTCTTTGTAAATTTGCATTTTTCGTTTAAAAATAGCACTTACAGGGATTTTCCTTTTTCATTGTTTTAATTTTTTTTCATAGGCCATGAAAAAAAGGCACTGGGGTGGTAGAAAAGAAAGGAGTTAGATAGTGGGATTAATTGTCAACTAGAGTAACATAGGCTCTAGTAAACAAAACCAAAAACTTTAATTTTAAATAGAGCCCTGCTTCATGTATTTCCCTACACAAATAAGATGAGCACACCTGGAGCATCTTTTATGGTCCGATGATTTTGATGACTAATCAATTTTACAGTATCTCTTCAAGCTTCTGTCCTGGTCAGTTATGCTGTGTGTTTTTAGTGTGTTTGGTGTGTGGAAATTCTTGCAAGGCTGAGGGCTCTGCTGGAGAGCTGGTGGAAACCAGGATTCCTTGCCTCCCATGCAAAGCCACCGTGCTCCAAAAGGAGTGGGGCTGGAGCTTTGGCTGGTGAGCCTGCACGTCTCTCTGCAGTGGTTGAAAGTGTTGTCTCCTGTGTCTGGCTGTCCCAGCAGGGATGTATCCACCACGCTGGATGTGGTGCATGACCCGTCCTTGTCACGTCTCTGTGTTGTGGTGGTGCAAGGACCTGGTGATGGTGGGAGCTGACCTTAGACAGGGTTTTGGGGCATCAGTGATGTGCTGGGTGGCTGCATTGCAGTGCCCGGTGCTGCAGGGCAGGGTGAACAGACGGGTGACCTGGACTGGTGGAGTCTTGAGGGTGTCTGCCTGGTGTGATGCAGCAGATGAAGCTGAAGTGGTGTGTCAGGTCACATTAAACACGCCCCGCTGAGAGCCGTGGCTTTCGGCAGTGGCTGCACATCTGCTGCCCTGGTGCTTCAAGGCTGGAGGGTGCCTCTGGGTGCCTTCTGCTGGGATGGGCTGGGATGTGCATCTTGGTTCTCCTGCCTCTAGCCAGTGGTGAGCAGCGCCTCCCTGTTCTGCTGCCCTGTGTTCCCTGGTGTGTGAGGGTGCAGATGGAGAGCCTGCACTGATACCCCAGCCTCTAGGGGGGACAGGGGCTGCCCTGAGGAAGGGCTATAGGGGGAAGGTTCAGGAGGGTTCAATTCCCAGTGCTCTGAGGTGGCACATTCCTCAGCTGAGCCCAGAGGAGGACAGGTTTTGAGATCACATCCTTCTGCCAGAATGATGCCAGTTGAGGTGGGGCAAGAATTGGGTTGTGAGGAGGCAAGATCCTGTTTGGTTGAGATGTTTGTCTGGATCATGAGCAATTAATTTAGTTGTGCTTTTGGGATGGGCCCGTTGGCAGTGGGTTTGATGCCAGAGGGACAGGGTTTTGTCACCAGAGGAGCTGAACCCAGGTGCTGGTGAGGAGGTGAGTAGCTGGATGTGAAGCCCCATGGTTCCTGCTGAGCTGGTGCTGAGCCCCAGGGAGCTGCAGGGTGAGCAACAGTGAGTTTTGGGGTGCAAGGGAAATACAAGGGCCACCTTGGGAGGAGACCCCTGGCCTGGGAGCTGCAGTTGCTCTGCCATGCCCAGACCCTGCCCAAGCTGGGTGGGTTTCTTCTCCCAACCACAGAGCCCTGGGCAGAGGGGCTGCACCAGAGCCCAGTTCTTCCACATTCTGGGTAATACTCAAGCTGCCAGATAAGGAGGAAAGCCACTGCCCACTGATAACATTGTTTGGGAAGAAAAGAGCAGCTCTTGCTTTGTAAAGAAATGGCTTAGTTACCTGAGGCCAGGAGCAGGCTCAGGGCTGCTGCTTCTTGCTGGAGGAATGCATTTTTTTGGAGAGCCCTGCCCCTCCCAGGGTGCCCCAGCTGGAATCCAAAGCATCCCTATCTTCAGCATTTCTTGTAGGCTGAAGCGCCCTGACCCAAGGTATCTCCCAAAGCCTTGAGCTGGCTGTCTCTCCTCACGCACCCCATGTGGCCTTGGGGAGCCCAGCACAGGGATGGAGCTGCAAAACCCAGGGGAGAGGCTGTGTCCTTATCTCCAAATCCAGGGTTTCCTGGCTCTGCTCACAACCACCGCTGGGAACTGAGATCAGATCTTTGGCTGGTGGAGAGTCTGTCCTGAGGGCATTTTGGGTGCCACATCTCTCAGCAGTTCCAGGAGGATGGTTTGAGAGGACAGGATCTGCAGAGACATCAGCAATCGAACAAGATCAGGATTAGAGACCTTTAATACAGTTTATATCAGGAAGTATTGTGTCTGAGTATTTCCAGGACTGCCCTCCTGCAAGTGGGATGGTCAGGGATGCTGGTGCTGCTTAGCAATTCCTGTTGTTGCTTTTGGTTTCTCTAGCTTAGTGATACTGGAACTTCCTGGTTTAGTACTTTTCCAGGGCAGAGTTTGTTGGGAATCAATAGGAAAAACAACTTGGTTTTCCAGGTGGTGATTTTCGAGATGATCGTCCACTCAAAATGTCTCCAAATCTCAGAGCAAATTTCTGAAAATCATGTATTCCTTCTGTAGGCTTACATCTTTATTCAGGCAGGTTATATTTTATTAACTGGGAAGGGAATGGCTGAAGAAGACTGGGGTGGCTGTGAGCCCCCATGGGCTCCAGGAGCTCACAGCATTGTTTACCAGCACTTGCTTTAATTTTGCACTGGCGGTGCTGGGGATCTGTTACAAACAATTGTGTCTTCTATGCTGCTGCCTTCCAGACTAAAGCAAAAAGAGACACTGCACAGTGCTTTGCAGGTATCTGGTTCTCCAAGGAGCCCAGGGCTTTTTGGGAGTTGTTGTTGCTTTCTGCATCAATGAAACCGAAATCTTCAAAATGTATTTTTAGATTCTTTTTTTTTCCCTTTTATTTTTTTTACCCATATAAGAAGCTGACAAATTGGGACTTTTCCCTGACAGATGGCTAATCAAAGCAAAATCCAGGGGAAAAAAGGGAATCCAGATAGCACTTACGTGCCTTACAAAGTTTCTACTCACAAATCTGTTACATCTAGCAAAGTAATAAGGTTTTTTTCTTGCTGAGAGGCAAGTGAAGTCACCATAAAGCCTCACTGATGTGTGCATCAGAAATGAGTTTGTAGTGGTCTGGTCAGAGCCAGGTAGAAGCTGTGGTATCTGTTACAGATGGCTTTAAGCCATTCATTTAAGTCATCTGTTGACCCATTGGACCCCATCAATCAATTAACTATTTATGAAAACATATACTGTGTCATTCATTGTCTTCTGTAACTGGTTTTGACCAGTGCTGCTTTTAAGAATTGAAATTCTTATTTTGCACAGGATAATTCTGAAATTTAGACCTGGGACTCCCACAGGTTGGGGCCAAACTGGCTTTCTGTTTAAAAACAGGATTCTGTGGGTGAAAGCAGACTTTTCAAAATAAATAACAGGGAACATGTATTGCAGGTATATTTTTAAGTGGCTACATGAGATACTGGCATTTGAAATTGGATTTGTAATGGTATAAACAGTAACAGAAAAATACAGCACATTAGTTGCACATTAGCATGTAGTTTGCATGTTCTGCTTGAAATGATAGCTTGCAAGTACTATTTGTTACTTAAAATTCATCTGTTTCTAGGATTTATCCAGGTGGCAAAGCTAAAAACCAGACATTTTGTGAGGAAATTATTTTTACACTTGGCAACAGGAAAATAAAAGGGAGGGTTGTTTTGATCTGAATTAACCTGATTTACTACCTCTGTTTTTTTCACTATGAAGAAGCAAAAATCACACCCAAGTATATATTTTTAAAATGCTGATTACAGACAGACATGATGTGCTTTATGTTTGTTACCTCCAGGCAGGTCCCTCTATTTTTTGTATGGCACTATTAAATCTATACTGAGCCAGCACTGGGATCACCTTGTATCCCAGACCTTGTTTAAATTATATATTTAGGCATTTTATATCAGTGTGTTAGTTAAAGAGGTGGTGTTGAGGGGGACCATCTCTAAAGTCCCAGCAGCCAGCACATCCCCTTCAATCCCAAGGAGGACTGAGCTGTGCACAAGTATTCTGGCAATGGGGTATATGTGCAGGATTAGTGCCAGCCTGGCTTTCCTTTGTGTTTTTGTGTTCTTTTTCCCAGCTGAAGATATTTGGTGAATTTAGGGCAAATGTGTAAATTGTTCTGAATTGACCAAGCTTGCATTTTTAAGTAAGCTACTTGCCTAGATTTATCCTTGATCACCAGTAATTGCTATATGAGGTGCTCTCACTCTCTTGCCGTTGTGCTTAAATCCTGACTTGGAAATCAGATCAGAGGTGCAGGTTTATTTGCTTTTTCCAGTTGCAGCCCTTGGTCTCTGTGCTAACAGTGGTAATTGAAATGGGGGGTGAGGGACCAGCTGTCCAGCCATGAATGGCTCCTCAGTGCACATCACATGCAACACTCATTTCAGGAACCAATCAGATAATAACATCTACTATTGGGAACCAATAGTGGTTCCTTGAATTTTTAAATTATTTTTTTCCCCATTTTTTTCCCCTATTCCTTTCTCTGCCACAGCAGCTCTTTATTCCACTTATCCAGTCCTGTGTCAAACCACAGTGTGTGCATTTTCTTATCCTTTGAATTCTGCTTGGCTCTCTTGTCCATCCATGTGTTCAATTCTCCAGTGGGTTTGTCTGGTCTTGTTCTTGCTTCATTCATCAACTCCAGCATCTCCTGAGAGTGGTGGTCCCACACCCCAGCATCCTCTTTGTATCTCTGTGATCTTCCTCCCATTATGCTTTTGAATTTGTCCCTTTGCATAATTTCATTCTGTAAGGACTTCTGCTTCTTCATTTGGTGTTTAGATATTTTGCATGGTGAGCACAAGTATTTCTTTTTGTTGGTAGAATACTCAGAATAACAAAGTCGAGAAAATAAATAGAAGTCAGCAGCACCAGGATATTGTGTCTGCAAAGCTGAAAACAGAATGCGTCAGTGCACAAACCCACATGTCAGGGATGGTGGGGGAGAACATTTTGCCTAAAGGCAAATGAACTGCCAACAAGATTTCTTAAACCTTCCTTAGAACATCTGACCTTCATCACTCCCAAATATATCTGGGCATTGCCTATTGATCTTTTCTGTTACGATTTTTTTCCCTAAACCCCCCCTTATTTCCTTTTAAATACAACATATAAAATCATAATTGCTGTGGGAATACAGAAAAAGATTAAACCAATGTAGTTTGCTGAGATCAGGGCTTTTTGTTCTTTTTTTGGAGGTGCCAAATCTGTTCGTCCTCCCTGTAACTAGATAACAGCATCAGAAACACTGTGTAACACTTCTAGTGGGAATCCAGGAAAGACCTAAATCTGTAGTCTTTCAATTTAAAATAACGTTACATAGTGGAACTGCAAAGAGAAGCTTTTGAAAATAACCTGGTTTGGACCACCTGCATTTTGTAAGTGCTGAGCAATTTTGAATGATGGTTTGTTAGAGCACTAAAAGCATGGCAGACACCTGGCTGCTGAACTGCACCATTTTGGTAAAGTTCTTGCTATTGGAATTAAATAAGTATTGGTGGGATTTGTTAAAAAATAGAGAAAGCAAGGAGGGGCAGGAAGGTACTGTACAAAGGGAATACTAATAAGAGAATTTTCTTAAATCCAAACTTTAAAAGGTATGTTTGTAAAACAGCTTTTGCTGCCTGTAAATTCAATTAGATTCACTTACTGGCTATGAAAATACATGTCTGGTGTGGTGCAGAGGGTAACATCAAGCTGTGCCTCTCAGGCAGTGATTTTCATTTGGGAATAAGGCATCATCAGGTTTTACAGGGCTTTGTTTGAGCCATGAGTAGTCTTAAAAGCCACAAAGCATCTACGAGGATTCTTGAGAAGTGGGAATACTTTTTCATGGGTAATTCAGCTAAAGATGAGTTCAGTAAAATTCTAAAATGAAACAAAAAACTACAAACAAAGTCCCAACCAAACCACAAAACCCCCTCATTCAGTGAGACTGAACTCTGGGACAGTTTAGTTTAAAGATGCTGTGGAGTATTTGCATTTACTTAGGGGCATCCATTGGTATCCAGGTGCTGTTTTGATCTTTATAGGAGAACTGAAGGAGATCTATTTGATGGAGTGATTTGATGGCATAAACCTTGGTTTTGCTGTGTGCTATCAGCTTCCTGCAGGATGGATTTATGATGTTTTAGGGAAAACTGGTGCATTGGAAGGAGGAGGAGTTGCAGCTGTGAACCTGCTCTTGGTTCTTCACTCTGCCCTGTCTTAGCATCAGGTATGGGAGCTTAGTGTTACTCAGTGTTGCCTTTGTAGTTGGGTAAATCCACCTGATCCTCAAAATACTGCATTTCTATCCAGGTTTGTGTGGATTTGCATCTCTTCTGGCTGTGGTTGCTGTTCCCATTTACAGGTCAGTCCTCTTCCTACAAGTACCCCACAAATGCTTGTGTTCACTGACTGATGAGACCTCTCCTTTCCCAAGCCTTCAGCACACTGCCCTTCATTTGCCCTGTGTCTCCCCAGCAGAGTGAGACCTGGCCAGTCACCTACTCAGTTCATTGATTTATTTGGCAAATCTCTCAAATCCGTGGCTCTCATGACTGGTATGAGGGCTCAAAGGGGTTCCCATCCACATGGATGTAGGATGCAAGATGTTGAGTGATGGTCATTACAGGAGATCTGGGAATAACTGAATTAGGTTTTTGTAGGCATTCTTTGGCCTCACTCGTTTGGCATGGTAGTCTGAACATGTAGCTAAGTTGGTGGGTTTTCTTCTTTTTTAGTTTGAGATGTGTAGAGATTTACACATCTAATTTTCATTTTCTGTTAATGCATCATCCACAGCAGTTCCATTGTCTGTACCCAACAGATGTTCATGTATTTATGGATGTAGAATTTTTTTTGACTGCCACATTAAATAAATGTTCTGGCTTCAGTCTGGAGTAGTGGAGCTCAGTAGAATTATAACCAGGGCATATTGGCCTTGAGGGACTGGAGGAGAGTCAGAGCCACATTACTTTTAACACCAGGGAGATGTTTCCACCCTGTGGGGCAGTGCTCTGGCTTTACATGGAGCATTGCCACCAGTTTGCTGAGAGTTAAAAATGGAATTGATCCCTGGTGATAAAGCTTGGCACAGGGTGGAAGGTTGTGGTGGTTGGAAGGGGACAATATTGAGGCTGCATTGGTGACTTTTGTTTCCTCTATTTACGTGGCAGAAGGAAGTGAAATCTGCCTGACTGTTTCAGTCTTCACCCTCCTTGCTGTACCAGGCTCCAGCAGCACTGGGTAGATGATTTTATGCTGGCAAACACATGTGGGACACAACCTTACAGCAGGGCTGAGTTTGGTATAAATATAACAGCCTTCCAGATGTTAAATATTCACAGTAAATCTAGAAAAATAAGAGGTGGTAGGCAAGAAAGGTGTTAATTTACAGTGAGATTCTGTGATGGGTTGGCCATAGCAGGTGGTACCTGAAGGGCAGTAGGTTGCCTTCCCAGGTTCTTCCTGATGGGAAAAGCTTGTGTTTTTTTGAGAAAAACTGTTGCAGTAGTGTCCCTGGGGGTCCTAGCTGTCACAACAGCCTTGTCATCTCAGAACTAAGGTCCTCAGGCACCACTTCAGAAGGAACTCAGCACCTCCTGCAGCCTGGCTTTACAAGTTCAGTGGGACAGGAATGCAGCTGCACCCCCCTCTCCTGTTTCTACCTGACCACCAGGGTCACTAACTGGATGAGGTGTGGAAGGGTACAGGCATCAGGAGGTGCCTGCAAGTGTCAGTGTTTAGCCCCTCAGGGTTTGGTCCCATGGATTGGGCTATGTGCCTCTTTTCCTGCCTCTTTTCCTGCCTCTTTTCCTGCCTCTTTTCCTGCCTCTTTTCCTGCCTCTTTTCCTGCCTCTTTTCCTGCCTCTTTTCCTGCCTCTTTTGGAAGGGGGTGGGCTGATTGGTATGTTGGAGAGAAAGGAGTCTGGTGTTAAAAAGGTGATGGTGGTGGTAAAAGCACTTAGGGAATACTAGGAAGGTTTGCCAGTTATTTATTCTTTTATTTGTATGGTTCAGGAGTTGCATTTGCTAAAAATGGAAACATCAGTCCTGAAGCATCACCTCTTGCTTTGAATGTCAGAAGTGCATAGCAGACACCTCTCCCAAAGGAAAGGCCTGGTATTTTGGCATGATACAGGTAGAAATTGCTCTTCTGTTTCATTTTGGTTTTTTCCATCACCTTCCATGCCAGGGTAAGCACCTTCCCAGGGACATGGTTCTCTCTTGAGGGCAGCAGGATAGATGCTGCAGGTTTGGTTGGTTGACCAAAGCCTTACCAGCTTTATTGTAATTTCAGTTCCCTTCTAAGTCATCTACTCCTTACCTTACCTAGAGGTTAGTGTATCAGGTTTGACCCATCAGGTGGGGAGCTCATAATAACAGGTCAGAAAGGGCTGGTCCTGATGAGAAGCACCCAAAGAAGTGTCCTTGGTGAGTAGCTGAGGACAGAGGTAGTGAGCTGTGCCTCAGTGTCAAGCTCCCCACTCCCCTCTTGACCTCTTTGCAATGGATTTTGGGGGCTTTTCTTGGTATGGCAGAGGGTGACTATTCATGTGCTGTGGTATGATGAGGGTGACTTGGTTGTTGGATGCCTGAGCTCTGGGAAGGGTGTGTGTTTGTATGGGCAGCATAATTTCATCCTGCTGATCTAGAAATAGGAAGAAATATTTGCTTGTGGTAGGCTCAAGGAGGTCAAACCATATATCAACTGACTTCAGCTTTTAGTTTATGTGCCCCAAACCTTTTCTTTTTCCCCCCCACCCCACTCTGTCTCCCTTTACATTGAGTAATGAATTCCTCACTGTGGTTTCAGAGAAAATACAACTCCTTATGAGTTGCTTTTTCACTCCTTTAGATTGTCAGTACAATGGAAAGCCAGAGGCTGGTGAGGTTTGATTCATTGTGTTAACAGTAAGGGAGGATTCTTCTGTGAAACTCAAGTCATCTGCAGAACGAAAGGCTTGGAGAGGAGCAGAGTTATATATAAATGTAGTTAGTTTAGGAGAGCGTCCTGGTAGCTTCTTTCCTGTGCATCATCTGGTGAAAGGCAGTCAGTATCCCTAAGTCCCTGGTATGTCACAGGAGGGAAAGCAAAGGGAGATGTCCTGTGGTCTGAGACTTTTCCAGTCTGCACCATAAATATTGCTCACTGCTGCTCATCATTTCTGTTCCTTGGCTGCTGTGGTAGCCAGGTCCTTGTTCAGAGGCTTATGAGGGCAGCAGGAATGTGTAAGGGGGAAGAAACCCATGGTCAGAACCACTGAAATATGCTGTACAGCACATTCTGGCTGGATATGTGCATCCTTTACATGACCTATGATTGAATGTTGTGCTGTTGCCTATTTTTTTTATCATTTCTCTACTTTCCAGGTGTGGGTTTGGGTGTGTTTGTAGAACCAATCAGCATCTGCACCAGCACTTGGGAGCCCCATCCCATCTGTTGGTATTATATATGCTTTAAATGCAGTTTATTAACCTGCCAGAGGTGACCTGTTCCCAGATCTGCTGTCCTTGGTGCCCCTACAAGTAAAGTGAGCATTATGTGGGGGGTTACGGGATCTTTTGTCTGCCACGTTTTAAATATACAAATATTTGTAGTCCCTCCCTTTTTGCTGTAGGCAGGTGATCTGGCTGTGAAGTAGGGGAAACACCTCTCAGCCTTGTTTTTTACTCTGGTTTAAAGAGCTTGCACACACAGATGGGTGTCTTGGTTTGGGCCAGGATACAGGTGATTTTCTGTCTTGTACTTTTGCTTTCAGCTAAGTCCCTTGTAAGTAGCTGCACTTGCACTTGCTGAAGTTAACAGCAAGTTTCTCAGACAGTGTCTGCTTCTAGGACTGATAGCACTCGATGTTTATAGTTACAGCCAGAGCCTGGTCTGCAGAGCCAAGGACACTGCTCAGCTCTGAGGAACATTTTGCCTTCCAGAAGGAGAGAAGGAGTAAAAAGGTTACACCTGAAACCCTCCTTTGGGGAGGAATGGACAAGACAGATGCCAAAATTGACCAGAGTATTCTATCCCATGTACCTCATACTTAGTATAAATTTGAGGGATCCCTTTCCTTGCCTTCCTGCTTCCCTTTTTTTGCCAGTCCCTGTTTGCTTCAGCATCCTGGGAGGATTCCATCCATTCCTTTGCCTGTGGTCCTGATCCATACCAGCCTGAATCTGTGTGTTCTGCCTCCAGTTCCCAACTGCTGCTGACCCCAGGATTCCAGCCTGGACTTTCCCAGGCTGCCCTGCAGCCTCAGTGGGGATGTGAGAGTTATTGGGGGAAAGGGGGGAGGAACGTGGTATCAATTTTCCTGTATATTTGTATATATTTAGTAATTTTTCCTATTTGTCATTACTGTTTCATTAAAGTTGTGTAGTTTAGTTTCCAACCCATCAGTCTCTCTCCCTTATTCTCTCTCCTTTCTTTATCAGGGAGGGGAGGGGCATTGATAGAGAGCATCTGTCATTTGGTTTAATTGCCAAGCTGGTGTTAAACTATGGCAATGGGTTATTCTGTTCTAACACGTCATTTTGCCATACCCAAAGCTTGAACCTGCATCTTGGGTACAATTCCTCTTGCCTACCTTATTCCTGGCTAAAAGAAATTGTGGTGAGCTGTGGAGGCTTTTGCTGGGGTCATTTGCAGAAGAGGGTTTCTCCTGGAGAAAGAAACCTTCACCTTAAAGGTTGTTGACCCTGATCAGAGCAGCATAAAACTCCTTGGAAATCCTTGTAGAGCTCAGAATTGAAATTATTATTTAACCTTAAGTAACTACAACATTATTTTTTCCCTTCACTGTGAAGCATTTGGTACAATACCTGTGTAGATACAGGCACTTCTATTGAAGTAAAGGGAATCTTGGCTAAATTTAGACCAGACGAGTGATGATGGATGGTGAAAATTAGACTGAGTCTATCCATTTTCCTTGTATGATTTATGGGTAGGCTGACTGCTAAGCTAAAACAAAATCATTTGATGATTACTGCTCAGTGCCTTTCTGCAGAAATGCATAAGAAATAAAAGTCAGCCAGCAGCTAATGAAGTCTACAACATCCAATAAATGTCAAGTTTCCAGTTTTTTTTCAGTCTTTGGAAGGGGAAAGTGCTGTAATGCAAGTTCAGTACCTT
The DNA here is from genome assembly GCF_003957555.1 of Calypte anna. NCBI lineage: Eukaryota > Metazoa > Chordata > Aves > Apodiformes > Trochilidae > Calypte > Calypte anna. Next base: position 15,832,540 of record NC_044249.1, on the reverse strand, counting down.
TCTGAAACCAATAAAGCCAGATAGTGAAAGATTGATGTAGAGGATGGAGACCAAGCCTTAACAATGTCCTTTTAAGGAGCTGGCTTAAAACACAACCAGCAACACATTTTCTCTTGTAAACTAATTAAACTAAGAAGCAGCTAGTTGCCAGGTTAGTCTTCTAAGTGTTTTATGTGAGGGTGCAGGCTATCAAGGCTGGCAGAAGGATTTGTCTTTTTTTTTTAAATTTAAACTTCTAGCAAAAAAAAACCCCACACAGTTGAAATTCTAAATGGTTGATTTACTTAAGGTCTGACTCTGCAATTGATGGGCTTAGTGCAGCTTCTGGATGCATAGGAAATATCTACTCTGAAAGTACTTTAACTACTTTTCTTTCTGGCTTAGTGTGTTTGTCCAGGCCAGTCTGTTCTGCTGATCCAGCACCACTGAGCTGAGACACTCCATCCAGTTAGCCCTGAGGACACTGCCAGGCCAAAATCAGAAATTCTGGTCTTTATCCACTCCTTTAAGTTATTTAATTCTTTGTGTATTGATAGCAATTGCTCACATGCAAAAAGCCCAGGCAATGCCTGGTTTCTCAAACTGTGCTTTCTCTTAGTGACCCAGTGGCTGCATTGGTGGTTTTGTCTCTCCATTCTCAGTACTGTCTCCTTTTCAGTAGCAGAGAGCAGGGTGATGGACCAGGCTAAACACACCCTGATAACCAGGGGACTTCTATTCCCCCACAACAGATTCTGCAGATTTTTCTTGAACAGTTCTTCCACATTTGCTTTATTACCTTGTTTGCACTTCAAGTGCATCAGGGCCAGCAAAAAAAGCCAGATAACAGATTTTGAAGTCCTGCTGTTGCACTTCTTAAATATAGCACCCTCTGAGATGTGCTGGAAGGGCTGTCTTTACGCTGTCTGCAGCATTGCCTGGATTTCTAGCTGTCTCATCGAAAGCTTGTTCCTGAGATGTGCCCAGCATCTCCCAGGGCTTTGCAGAGCTCCCCGGGTGCTGTCATGGGTGGTGACACTCCAGGTGCCACAGGACTGAAGCCTGTTAAATCAACCTGTGAAGTGTCAACCTGACATAAGGTTTAGCCTCTTAACAGCTTGCGTTGGTTTGGACACTCAGGCTGGGTCCTCCTGAATCTTAGGAGTAACGTGTGGATAGGAGCTGTCACATAGGTGTTTCAGAGGCTGAGGTTTAAAATAAAGGCTTTAAGAAGATTAGAAATGCCTGCTGGGTTACATCCCTGGCAGTGGAGCAGGAGATGCTATTTAGGACAGCATCTTTCTGAAGTATGTTTGCTGCAGAATGTTTTTTCTCCAGTTAGAATATTAGAGTGAAAGTAAACTACAGCTGTCTGTCACTGTCTTGGGGTTTTTCATAGAATCCTAGAATGGTTTGGGTTGGAAGGGACCTTAAAGATCATCTAGTTCCAATCCCTCTGCCATGGGCAGGGACACCTTGCACTAGACTGGGCTGCTCAAAGCCCCATCCAGCCTGGCCTTGAGCACTTCCAGGGAGAGGGTGTATACACAGCTCCTTTAAGCAGCCTGTTCCAATGTGTCACTACCTTCACAGTAAAGAATTTCTTTCTAATATCTAACCTAAATCTGCCTTCTTTCAGCTTAAAACCATTACCCCTCATCCTATCACTCCATGCCCTTGTAAAAGTTAATCTACAGCTTTCCCATAGCCTCTTGAGGTACTGCAGTGCCTCTGTAGGGTCTACCCAGAGCCTTCTCTTCTCCAGGCTGAATAACATAGGGCTTTGGCACTCCAAAGCAAAATACCTGTGATAAACTAGCTGGGTGCTCTTGCAGATGGGTCAGCTCCATCAGGAGATGTGGAGCAGTCTCTGAAACTCAGTTCTCCCACTGTTACTCTGAATCACAATCCCACCAACCTCTCCATTCCCAGGCGAAGGTAAAGCTGGCTTGCAGCAAAACCTCCTGGTGGGATCAGCACCTGTGCAGTGTGTGCTGCTGCTCCAGCTTTGTCAGCAGTGGCACCTGACAATACCTAGCAGTATCAATCCAAATAATCTTTTAGGTTTGTACAGATATTTAGTCCAGCTGTTGCCTGAGCTCCAAAACCCCTTAACCCCCCCATGGCTGTCTTTATGATTGAGTTTATCAGCTGCAGAGGCCACCTCTGAATTCCTGTCTGACCTGGGGTGGTTGGAAACCCATTGCTGTTGTGGGTTGTGATCGTGGGTGTTGCTGGTAGTAAACATGTGGCTGTGTTTCAGGTCAGATGCTGAATGTCACTGTAATCCCAGCAGTTCCCTGCTGATGACAACTCTGGAGGCTTTGCCAGTTTAGTGATGGTTACAAGTAGCTATAGCTCTCAGTAACAATAAAGAGCAAAGGTAGTAAGGATGGAAAAGAAAGTGCATGGAGGTAGGTGAGCTGGTTACTTGGGACCAAATAATTCATCTCCTTTCATGCTGTGCTGGTGATCTCATTGCTTGCTGCCCAAATGCCCCATGAATCAAGAGGTGTCACCCACGCTTGACAAATAGATGTGCTGCCCTGTGATCTTCCAGCAGGGAATTATTTATAACAGGGCAATGAATCCTGCAGTGGTAGCTTATGTAGAGTTATTTATGGGAAAGAAGAGGTCCCACAGCATTTCTGATTTCATGCATGAATAATTCTTGTGTGGCCCTGACATTTTTTGTTCCCCCATGCCTGGGCCTTGTCTTGTGTAGAGGGCTGCTAACACATGTCAGGAGTGGTGCAGTTAGGCTCTCTCCCATCTCACCTGGTTTCCACGGCCATAAACTACTCTGAAATGCCATTATTTTCTCAGAGCCCTCCAGGAATGCATTTTAACTCAAGTGTTGAGTTATTAGCAGAAGTTGTTGGAGCTGTTATGCAGCCCTGCTTGAAGCCAAGGGGAACTACTAGGCTGGAAGGGACAGAAACTCAACACAAGGGGAAGATGGGGGTAAGGAGGGGCAGTAGAATTACCTGCCACATAAACACAAACAAATCCCCTCCCCGTCCTGCCTGGCACCTGCAGTCAGTAGCTGGTACAGCTGCTGTGTGTCCTTGGTTAGTCCCTGTACCCCAGCTGTGTCTGCAGCAAGGTGGCAGCTGATGTGCCACATCTGTACCCCAGAATCCTCTTGCTGACAGCATTCCCATCCTCTCCTTTCTCCCTTGCTGCTGGTGAAGCTGGGCTGGGCTGTCCTGGATTTCCCAAGGGTGAAGGAGAAGGAGGAGGAAGGGCTGAGGACTCAGGTGCTGATGGGTGCCTCTGCTCCCTCTTCAAATCCCAGGCAGGTTAAAAGGGCAGGGGTTGAAATGGGATCAGCAGGATATTGCTGGGGCTTTGGGCTTGGAGACTCTGTCCACTTGCTGCCACACACTTCGTTAAAGCCGGGTACATAAATAGTGCTGGCAGGAGAAGCAAGACAGTGAACTTCAGGGCTCTTTATTCTATTGTCTCCAAATAAATAATTGCACAGGGCTGTGTCCTGTGCAGGACACCCCTAGTCCCCTATGTACCACCTCGCTCAGGCCACCCCTCCTTGACAGAAAGGTCTGCTGCTCCTTTTGTGTGATCACACAAAAACGGGGCACTGGATGCTAAATAAGTGAGTCCAGGGGCAAATATTTAAGGCTTCATGATGTGACAGCATGTTGAATTTCCTCTGTCCTGCTATTGTCCAGTTGTGTTGCACCGGACTGTGCCACAGCAGGTCACAGGGAAGGATGTGGGGGCATTGGGATCTCTAGGATTATCAAGCCTGTCAGTTTTGAAAAGCTTTTAGGCAAGTATACCAAGCAATTGCAGGTTCTGTCCTATGGGCAGCACAGACATGACTTCTGGATTTAGGGTTTTTTTCCCCCCTTTTGCCCCTTCATAGCATCCTGGGGGGAAGTCAAGGCTGCAGAGAGGGCTTTGCTGTGCAGGATGCTGCTCCTCCCAGCAAAGCCCTGAAGACACCCACAGAGCCTGTGGGCAGCCTCCCTCTCTTCCCAGAGCTCACACCTGCACACTGCATTTCTGCCAGGGATGCAAGTTCTCAATTTTTCTTTTCAGGAGGCCTGGCCAGTGTTTCCCATGGTGTCAGCTTCCTTTTCTCATGGTGGCCAATCCTCAGATTCTTTCCTGGCTCAGCATGTCTGTCTGTTCTTCATGTTTCACAAATAACCCTCAGAGTTAATAAGAGCAAGAGCTCAGCTTTGGGAGGTAGCAGTGCCACCCTTGAAGGAAGAGGGAAAAGATTGGTCTGCCTCTGGGCAAGGTTTCCATATTTGCCTTGTGCTGAGCTTCCAAGGAAGGACTCCTTTGCACAGGGATGTAACCCCACCCACACAAAATCATCGTCAGCAGCATCTGGTGGTTGCATCAGATGCTGCTCTGTCTTCTCTCCAGCGCTATGGAAGCAGGGTTGAGTTTTACCTGGCTCAGCCCTGAACTCCTCAGTGCATGGGTATAGGCAAAAGGGGGAACCCACACATGAGTTCAGGATGTTTTGGAGCAGCAGAGCTTTGCTTATTCCCATGGGAGTACTAGAATTTACTAGGAAACAATTTTATAGGTAGCTGGCAGGCAGAGCTTTGCTTTGTCAGAGCAATGCACACTGTTAAATTGTGGGGTTTGGGGCACCAGTTCTTGAGTGCTAAGGGACTTGGGAAAGCTGTGGGAACCTCCTGAAGTCAATCACACAGGACTCGTGCTGGTGGGGAAGGCTGATGTCTCATTTTCCCCCTCTCCTCTAGCAGTACTCTGCACTAATGCTTCAGGCTGCAATCTTTCCACCCATGTACCCACTGGCCTTTTATTCAACAAAGAATTTAGCAACAAAAATAAATTTATTTTCACCCACCACCCTTGTTGGCTCTGTGGGGTAGAGCTGTGCAGCTCGTGGTGCAGGAGAGCAGGGGAGGAGGTTTGCAAACACAGCTGGGGGGATGCCCATCATATCCTCTTTGGGCAGGAGCAGTGGATGCTCTGGGTGGAGGATGAGGGCAAGCACAATATCCACATCATTATATGGAAGTTCTCAGGTAATGAAGGCAGCAGTGGGGTGTGGAGCCTGAGAGCAGCCTGTGCTGCAGTAGAGAAGTGGGCAGATCAGAAGAACACTCTCTTTTGGTCCTCAAAAACCAGGATTCATCCTTAAATTTCAAGCAGAAAGACACCACCGTCATATGGTCTTTGAGACACCACCAATGGAGGAACCTCATCCAACCCTGCTGAGTTATTTTGTGCATTTCTTTTACTAATTTCACTGTTACAGCAGCTGTTTTGTGTCCAGTTAGCAATATATGTCTTAAATGATGGTCCAGAAGGGACAGTGGTAAAGTCTGGGTTGGCAGGCAGCTACATAGCTTGATTTACTCACTGATAACTTGGGCTGGTTTCTTATCCAGAGTATGGAAACATGGTGTTGCTAAGACAAAGGCAACCATGGAGAAGAGTAGAAAGATAAAACAGAACCACTTGCTGTGGCACTTGTCTTGCTGTGCCAGGTATTCAATTTCAAGGAGGCAAGGGATAAGGGATCCCCAGCTTTGTCTTATCTTACAGTGTGTAGGTCTTGGTTATCCCACTGTGACAGCTCTTCTTGACACTTCTGCTCCTAAGCAGAGAGTTCTGCCTTGTGCAACTTGCACCAGTGTGTGCACATCCTCTCAGGTTTTTTCCTGGGAGTCATGGACTTGAGCACAGTGGAATGAATCCTTGTGGCACGATAAGGCGTGGAGACACCTTGGGTGGGGCTTTCTAGGGAAAGCTCTTACCCTCTGGAGCTCAATTTTTTTGTCCTACACCCCCCTATTGCTGAGCTGGGCTCCCTGACAGATTGCTGTCAAGGTGCTGGAGGGACCAAGCTGACTTCACCAAATCTGTGAAGCATGAATAACCCAAAATCATCATCCCTGTTGTGCACATTAATGCTGTTTCGTGCCTTCTTCATACATGTTGGCATCCCAATTTTCTTTTCACAGAATGATGAGGTTGGAAGAGGCCTTTAAAAAATCAGCTGGTCCAAACCCCCTGCTATGAGCAGAAGCATCTTTCAATAGATGAGGCAAAGTACCATCCAACCTAGCACTGAACATTTTCAAAGATGAGGCACCCACAGCTTCTTCTGGGACACCTGTTCCAGTGTCTCGTCACCCTCATCATAAAAAAATAGTTTATTATGGCTTCTGCTTGTGAGAGCAAGGCTCTGTGTGGTGAGGCACAGGCTAGGGAAGTGGAAGGAACCAAGCCAGGTGGTGGGTGTGGGTTTTCCATGGCTGCTTGTCCTTACCTCTGCCTACAGGGAGCCTCGAGAGGTTGGGATGGGTTGGGAGGCAAGGGATAGTGCTGTGAAGGGCTTTGGTGTGGCTGGAAATGGCTAAAGCTCTGGTAGGCACCTCCAGTACTCAAGAGTGGTGTTGACTGGGCAGCTGGAAAGTAATGCAAGATGTCCATGAACAGACCTTGGCTTGACTTTTTATGCAGGGTCAAAAACCAGAAGAGGAGCTTAGGGCAGGGTGAACTGGAAGGCTTCAGGATGTCCATAGTGGTGAGTGACAGGGGGATGCCAGAAGATTCAGGCAGATGAGAATGAAGGCAGATATGGAGGCACTGCCACATCATGAGGATCTGCAGGGCCATCAGGGGTTGTGTTTATCTTTGCAGCCGTGATTATTTTCAGATAGTGGTGTGAGAGAGTAAAATGTCAGCTCCTGCTATTAATAGCACTGCCAACAAGAAGGCTGTTGCTTATTACTGGCAGGTGAGGTGAAGTTAATATTATTTTGTATGGAAAAGTGCAAAAGCAAGACAGGCTCTGAGTCAGTCTCCCTTTGGGACATACAAAAAAGATACAAAAGGACCCCCCTATCCGTGGGTTGTGATAGTGGTAGGGTGGTTTTCTTGGGGTGCTTCTGTTCCTCATCCAGAGAAATTGCTGCTGGAAGTGAGTAGATACAGTGAGGAGCTGAAGCTGCCTGGGATTGCTGCAAACACGTTGGGTTCAGGTGAACAACAAACCAAAAGCCTTCAGGGTTCCTGCTCTGAAACTTGAGGGTTTGCCCAGAGGAGAGAAGGTGCCCAAGGTCAGCAGCATCTGGTGGGACCCCAAAACAGCTTTTGGGCCCAACTCCCCATCTGAATGGGCACAGTTTCCTGGAGGCTGCGTTTGACCCCATGGGTAAAAGCTGCACCTGGACTTGTAGCTATCTTTGGAAACTTTTGGTGTCTTTAGCAGGCTGAAGGGTTTGGGGACTGGTGATCCTTGGAGCAGACACAGACAACGGGTGGGCAGTGGAGTGAAAGTCTTGAGGATGGATGGTGCTGGTGTAAAGGAGAGCTGAAAGCAACCTGCCTTGTTTGAGCAGATGTGCCCTGTCTGATGCTAATTACAAGCATTGCACACACAACACACACTGGGAGATGTGCCAGACACTATTTCTTTTAATGCTGAACTCAAGATCATTATAATTAAGCTTTAAAGTTGTAAGTGAAAACTAATATGGAGTGTGGGTTTGCCATCATGCTGGTTGCAACCAGGCCTGTCCCTGCTGGGATGGTTGGGTGTGAGGGTACAGCCTCCATCCTGGAGAGTGGCTGGAGCAGGGTTGGGGATGTGAAGGGCCTTGTGGGCTCTGATGTGGTGAACATGTCTGGATTTGGGATTGAAAGAGGCTGAAGACCCAAAAATACTGGAAGTGTGCTGTGTTGCAGATGTGGGAAGGCTTGATGGGTGAGCTTGGCAGCCTCTTGGGCTTGATGGACACAGTGGAGAGGGGCTTGCTAGGAAGGGAAAATCAGGAGTAAAAGTGGGAAGCAATCTCATAACTTCTGCTGAGAGAAACCTAGACTGATATCTCCGATAGCTCCAGGAGTTACCACATGCACAGCTGGATGACAAGGGACATGGTTGCTCTGATACCAACTGCAGTTCTGGTCACTGGTTGCACGCAGCTTGTGGCACATTTTGGTGCTGTTTCAAGACAAGGTGGGTGCTAGGGACAACACTGTGTGTTCCTGGGGCAGCATCCCACCTCTGCTCCTCGAACATGGGGGGACTTTTGGTGAACCCCTTTTTTGGGTTGTGCTATTGAAGCTGAAATCAGTGGCTGTGCAAATAGTGGTGTGAGGGTCACTGTGGCCTCAGCCTTGTGGTTTGCTCACCACAGGGCCAGAGGTGTGATGGATGGTCTGGGGGTGTACTGAGCAGAGCCATCCCATGCCAAGTGGGTTAAAAACAAGGAGCAGAGGGAAAGCAGCTGCTGGGTCCCAGCTCTTGTAGGTCTTCATCTGGGGTAGTGTCTGAATAAATTATGTGTTGGGGTCCAGGCAAATGCAGGGGAACAAACTGCACTGTCTGTGGCAGCAGAGGAAAGACAATTTTAACTGCTAATGATAAATGGGTCATGATGGGTCCCAGTGTTTTAAAAATTAGCTGTTGACCTAGATAGCAACAGCAATGACTTGTTCACAGTGAGAACACAAATGAGCATCACTGGAGCTGTGTGTTGCTCAGAAGGTGGGGACAAGCCTGGTGTGCTGGGTTGAACCTGGACTGGTTCTTTGCTCTTCATTTGTACCTGGCTTTTCCTCAGGAGGTCATGGAAGACCTCAGCTGTCTCTTTCTGTTGGCTTCATCAAGTCTCAAGTCTGCATTTGTCCCACAGGAAGCAGCTGGGGAGGCTCCTTCTGCCACCAGTGATGGACTGTCAGAGTTACTTTACTCTCTTCCCCCATTTTCAGAGGGAGCAGTGCTGTGCACCCCTGAGCACCCACCTGGGCTCTTTAATGCAGGTCCTCATAGAGATGTGCTCTGCATTTGGTTTGGGCCATTGGCAGGGTTGGTGCTAAAGATGGAGCTGCTGCCCAAGTCAGGTTTCCTTCTCCTTAATGCTGGAGAAGGAGGAGGCCACCTCCTGCAGGAGGGCACAGTGTGTAGGGGTTTCTCATGTGCTGGAGTCCTTTTCCCCTGGGCTCTTTCAGTTCCACCACCTGAAAGTTGGTGCTTTCCTTCTTGGGAAGAGTCCTGTCAGTGCCCCTTGTTAGCTGTTGTAATTGAATAGTGGCTTTCTTGGGTGTTAATTAAGCAATACCCAAGGTAAGGGTGCAGCTGTCCTGTGCTGACAACGTTGTCCTTTTCAGTCCAGCTGTAGACACTTTTCCTTCACCAGGTTTTTCTGATTATCTTTAGTTAAGGCCTGAGGAATTTGGTACTTAAAATAAATTTAAGTCCCCTCGCTAGTGGGGGGGGGGGATGTGATGCTGTAGTACTCAGAGCTGCAGCAGTTTCTAATTGCTTCAGCTTTAATGTTTGTTGGGCAGTATGAGCAGTGGGACAGGACAGGATGGGACCAGGACCTCGCTCCAGCAGGGTCCATTTTCATTTGAGCTTCATAACTGAGGCTGTGGTTGGAGAACTTGGGACCCCAGGGTGCTCAGCCTGAGCCTGGAGCCCTTCAGGTTGCTGAGCTTTGGTTGGATGGGGTTTGCTTTGGCCTCATGAAGGCAGCATCTGCCCCACCAAGCCTTCAGCTCCATTGCAGGGTAGCAGTGCTCACCCTCTGCACCTCCAAAAGTTCATTAAGCCACATTAGGCCACAACAAGCCCATGGGGAGCTCCAGGCTGGGGACAGAGTGACTGAGAGCAGACAGACAGAAAGGGACCTTGGAGTTTGGATTGACAGGAAGCTGAACAGGAGCCAGCAGCGTGCCCAGGTAGCCAAGAAGGCCAATGGCATCCTGGACTGTATCAGGAACAGCGTGGCCAGCAGGTCCAGGGAAGGGATTCTGCCCCTGTACTCAGCCCTGGTGAGGCCACAGCTTGAGTCCTGTGTCCAGTTCTGGGCCCCTCAGTTCAAGAAGGAGATTGAGGTGCTGGAGCAGGTCCAAAGGAGGCAACTGGGCTGGTGAAGGGACTCCAGCACAGATCCTATGAGGAGAGGCTGAGGGAGCTGGGGCTGTTCAGCCTGGAGGAGGCTCAGAAGAGACCTCATCACTCTCTACAACTCCCTGAAAGGAGGTTGGAGCCAGGTGGGGGTTGGTCTCTTTTTCCAGACAGCTCTCAGCAAGACAAGAGGGCAGGGTCTCAAGTTGTGCCAGGGGAAGTTTAGGTTGGATATTAGAAAGAATTCTTTACCGAGAGGGTGATCAGGCATTGGAATGGGCTGCCCAGGGAAGTGGTGGATTCTCCATCCCTGGAGATATTTAAAAAGAGACTGGATGTGGCACTCAGTGCCATGGTCTAGTAACTGCAGCGGTAGTGGATCAAGGGTTGGACTTAATGATCACAGAGGTCCCTTCCAACCCAGCCAATTCTATGATTCTATGATTCTATCCTCATTATTGGAGCAGTGCTGAGTGCTGCTGAGGCACAATGAGGGTGGGTTGGTTCTGCTTGCAGAGAACTGACATGGTTTTGGCTTGAGTTGCTTGAGCACCATGTTTCCAGCTCATGAGATGCTCTTATCTGGCACATAACAGCAGGGGAGGAACAGCAGTTCTGAAGCAAGGGGTGTTTGCCCATGAGCACCCCAAATTGTGGGGGGGAAAAAGGGGTGGTTGAGCCTCATCTTGGCTGTGCACAGGAGATGCTCTTTCTCAGGGGTGGATATGGCATTTTCTCCGTCAAGGGAAAAGAAAGCTTGCTCCTTATTTATGGAGGCCCTCAGTCCTCACAGATGACAGGGAGGTGCTTTCCCCCAGCCCAGCTCCCATCTGCAGTCTGTCAGCAGGCAGCTTGCCTGCTTTGCCCACCCGAGGTTGTCAGCAGCTATATGTATGTGCTGCTTTGTCTCCCACAGGCTCCTGCTTCTGGGTCGCTGTCCTAGATGGCAACGTGGTGGGGATTGTGGCAGCCCGGGGCAACGAGGAGGACAACACGGTGGAGCTGCGCCGCATGTCCGTCGACTCCAACTACCGTGGCAAAGGGATCGCCAAGGCTCTGGGCCGCAAAGTCCTGGAGTTTGCCATGCTCAACAACTACTCCTCCGTCGTGCTGGGAACCACGGCTGTGAAGATGGCAGCCCACAAGCTCTACGAGTCCTTGGGGTTCAAGCACGAGGGTGTGGTTGAACATTATGCCCTGCCAGGGATGACACACTCCTTACTGGAGAGAATGTTTTTCCAGCTCCGCTACCACCGCTATCGCCTGCAGCTGCGGGAAGAATGAAAAAAAAAACAAAACCCAACCAACCAAACAAGAAAAAAATTATTTTTTTTTTTTCCCGCTCCTCCCCCTTCAGAAATAATAAATTGCCCTTCTCTTTCTCATCACTGTTGATTTGCCAATTCTGGGTTGAGTTGTTGCTCCCTCACGTCATCTCTTGGTTTGCTCCGTGCAGCCCGATGGTCCCGGCCGAGCGGCTCCTTCCTGGTGTGCTGTGGGTGGTGGTGCTGGGAATCCCGTGACCCGGTGGAACCGAGCGGAGCCGAGCGGAGCGGCCTCTCCTCCCCAGGTACCTCCGTAAAGCACAGAGACCATAACTACAAAACCGTAACCACTGCTCCGGTGTACATAGCCCTCTCCTTTTCCAAGTGTAAGATAACCCAGCGATGCATTCATGGTAGTGCAGAAATATTACTTGAATGCAGTTCTCAGTATTTCATGCACCAGTAAGTAGAAATATGCATTCATCTTACCATTATTTACTGGTTAATAGTTTTCAAAGAAAAGGTGGGGGGCAGCCCCCCTTCTTCCCCCCTCGCCCCAGCCCGCTTGCTACAATGCATGAGGAGGGAAACACCTGCACGCACTCCAGCCCATCACACCACCCACACGGCACTGGTGTTGCACTTTTTTTGGGGATGTGCCTCGTTCTGCCAAATGTCTGAGAGACCCCGGGGTGCATCTGTCATCCACGACTCTGCTCCATCCCCGCCCTCCTTCCTGAGCCAGCAGGGACTCAGACCGGCCGAACGCTGAGCCCCGTTGTACCATAGTGTGAAGTTTCAGATCCAACCCAAATTCTCTCCTGCGCTGTCCTGTAGCCACGTGTAAACCTGCAGCCCTGGGCCAGACTCCGCATGTGCGTTGGACTTTCTCTTTGCTGCCTTTTTGGGGTTTTGTTTGTTTGTTTGTTTTTTTCTGATTTTATTTTTAAAGAAGTTCGTTTTCTTTCTTTTTGTTTTTTTGGTTTTTTGGTTTTTTTGTTCTTGTTGATGTTTGTTGTTATTACTTCTTAGTTTTGGCTTTTGCTGAATGGTGTCACCGAGGTGTAATGGAGGCTGCAGTTGCTATGGCAACACATTTGCACATTGATGTGTGCCACCAAATCTAACCAACGTGTGACAGATAATAGCATTCTGGGGAGTGCTGGGGTGGGGCAGGGGGAAAGCATACTTATTATCTTAACCAGCTGCTTGTCTGATAAATGTAGATGGTCACACTGCAGCCTTCCATCAAAGGTAATTATCTGCTTTAATGATGTCAGATTTGTGAATTGTACAATGCAAAAAGCAATGCAAAGCAGATTCGGCATGTGTCTGTACCTGGTATGTATGTACAGTGCCTGCCAGCTAAAGAATAACCAAGACTACAGCTTCTAGCCTGAGATATCAACTTTTATAACTTATTTAAACAAGTAGCAACCTTGCATGAATTATGTCTTGGAGAAAAAGATCAGTTGGTTTTAATTTTTAAAATGTGGTATCAGAAGTATAAAGAAAACCATTTCTGGCTGCACTTAATTCGGGGTGGGTGGAGGGGTTTGTCTCTGTTAATACATTTAAAGGAACAAACCCCTTTAATTTAGTTTCTGGGGGTGGGGGGGAAAAGTTACTATTTTATGAAGTATTATGTGTGTGAGGGGGAGAAACCCAACACATATCTTGTGATGAACTTGTTTAAAGGTTAGAGCCTGTGTTAACCACGCTTGTATGTGCAACCACAATGGGAGCATCCGTGGGAGAGCCCTGGTAGGGAGAGGAGCTGGAGGGGCAGGAGGGAGGCAGGCAGCAGGGACACCCCCCAGGATGCTGCCTGCCTCTCCCCTCCTCCCCCCCCAGAGCTGCCCTTTCCTCTCCAGCCAAAAGCTTTCCCAGCACTGAGATGCAGCTGGAGATGCTCAATGGCAGCAGTGGGGAGGGGCCTTACCCCATGACCCCTGTGCTGGGGGTGGAGGAGCCCCTTGGCACCACCCCAGGAGCCATCTCAGTGCTGGGTTCGGTCCAGCCCATCAGGAGCCGGAGGGGCAGAGTCCCAGTGTGTGTCCCAGCAATAAGGGGGGAAAGGGAGGACAATGGAGGGCACTGTAGCAAGAGGCCATGAAGTTTAATTAACAGAATTTCCGGATGGGGCACTATATTTTTAAAAGTCTTTCTATGCTGTACATTTCTCCTGAAGCTGAAATAATGTACTGTTGGTAGGGGGTTTTTTTTGTATAGTGTACAGAAATTGGCAAAATATTTTCTTGCTGCATTCAGTGATTTATTAACCGAAGTAAAATAGACAAAATATAAAGTGTAAGCAAAAGTTGAAAGAAAAAAAAAAAAAAACAGAAAAAAAAAACACCAAACACAAAACAGTTTGTGCCTTTTTTAGTTTATTTTTCTGTTGCTATATAATCACTGCACTAAAACCTTTCCAGAGGGGTAAAAAACCCCACAAACAACTAGTCTCTTAGTAAGGGAGGAATACGTAAAGCCTAAATTGATCATTACTTCTTTTTATTAGGATATTTAATTAAAAGAATGTTGCTGGTTTTATTTGCTACCTGTGCCTTTGTAATAAAATTCCACATCCTGTCAGAAAATCAAACCTGGAATAAATCCCACCAGATCCCACAGACACAGAAGTACCATCAGGTTACCATTATTTTCTTTAAAAACGTGTAAACCTTAACTGATGATATTACAGGATCTGACTGGAATACTGGGAAGGAAGGAGGTGCTTTGTAAAGGTGCAGCTTTTGGGGTGCTGCCTGCATTCTTCCCCAGGCATGCTGGCTGCTGGAGGGGCACTGGTGAGGGTTGAGTCGTGGCCATTTGGCTGGTAGCTGCTGAGCAAATTTCTTCCCTTAATGCTTCTGCCAGTTGCTGCTTTGTGACTGAGCTCTTTGGAAAAAATCCAGCTGGTTGCTCCCAGCTCTCCAGCCGGGACAGCTCGTTTCTGAAGTAAAGGGCTGGCTGCCAAATAGGCTGGGTTGTGCTTTCCTCCGAAGACAGAAAGGACTGGCAGGTGAAATGCCACTGAGCCCAGGCCTGGTTTTAATTGGGAAGCCTGTGGGCTGCTGGAGCTGCATCCCTGACAGCAGCAAAGGGACGTGGTGTACAGGACCTCCAGCATTGCTGCTGCTTTCCCAGCCAGAGCTGCTCTGAATAGACTGAGACAAGGGCGGGCTTAAAATCATCAAGTGATCCTTATAATTTTGCATTCATGGGAAGTTTCCCTGAATGTGGTAGCTCAGGCTCAGCTCTGGAGACAGAAAGCACTGCTCTGCCTGGCCCCTGGGCTGTGGACAGAACCAGGCTCACCTCTATCCCCCAGGGTCCAGCCTGCCTTGCCTGGGGCACCATCCTTGTAGAGCATGTTGCAGCTCACAGGATGATGTGTTGAGGCCAAACAACCTGATGCAGATCAGCCCGTCTGCTGTGCCTCTTCCAGGGTGCACTGGCTTAAACAATTCTGCATGGAGAAGATGCCACTCATTGCTTGTGCCTCCCAGCACCAGTTTTGCAGCTCCCCTTGCTTCTTCTGCACCAATAAACCATGGTCAGCACAGCCCTGGAATGGGACCATCGCTGTCTCCCTTGGTCATGACAAGATGGTCATGAGTTTGGTCCTGAGCAGAAGAATGTGTGATCTGGACCTATTGCTAGAAAGCTCTTCAGAGCCCATTGCCAGTTATCAAGACTCATTCCAACAGACTTCTATCAGTAGGAGATGCTCATTTATTTTGGTGATTTCTCCTTCCTGTGACACATCTATCTGGAGTGTGGGAAAGAGTGGAGCATCTCTTGTGTTGTAGCTTCAGCTGGTAAAGGTGATGATTAGGAAGGCTGCCTCAGGTTTAAGTGGAGGATGTGCTGGAGATGTGAAGGAACTTCCCCCAAGCTGTGCCAGGTGCCTGCTTTAACTTTAATTGTGCTTTAACTCTGCTGTGCATGGGGATTGTTGCAGCCCCACTGCTCTTGCAGTGTGCGCCGTGCAGTTTCCTCACCTGGCAGTTCACTCCTTGGTCTTGTGGCTTTTTCTGCCAATCCCTGTGCAGTGGACACTGCTTGAGTGTCCTCAGGGGGCATTTGAACAGAATCCTTGTTCTCTGGGAAAGGCACCATAGAAGGGTGAGGTGGTGATGTCCATGCAGAGGTCTTAAAATACTAAACATTAAAATAAATATTAAAAAATGAAAAAGAAGGAAAAAAATTGACAAACCTTTCGTTGCTGCAGCTGAGGTCCTCAACCTTAGGGCTGCCCCAGCCCTCTGGCACAGCCTGAACAATTCCTTCTGGAAACTCTGTGCATCCTGAGCAAACTGGCCTCTCCAGCACAAGTAATATTTGGCAATAAGCTGTGGGAAGCTTGGCCCCTGAACAGTTCCAGGAAAATCTTCTGAGCAATCAAAGCAACAAGGAAAGTGTTTTCTAATCTTACTTGAAACCCTTTAACTGATATTTTTCTTAAAATCAAGCCATGTTTTCCCTCCATGAAGCGTTCAGCACCTGCAAGATGCTTTAGAATCAGCATCTGTAATTCATCTCTGCCCAGAGATGCCTTTTTCAGCCCTTCTTGCCACAGGAAAAATCTTGGGATGTTGCCATCAGTTGAATGCCCTTCCTGCCCCTCACCTGCCTGCTCTGTGCAGTATGTGGGATGGGTCTTCTGAGCAAACCTTTAGCTCTCCTTGGGTGTGCTCAGGGCTGAGTCTCAGGAGCTGGGCTCTCTCCTGCCTGGTCCATCCCCTCCCACCTCTGCTGTGTGTGGGCAGAGGGGCTGCCTGGATGCAGAGGGAATTTTTCAGGCTGGCTTTTAGTGTGGTTAGACCTGTCAGGGAGAAGCAGGCTTTGGTTGGTGGTCTGCACAGTTCCAAGTTGCAGCTTGTTTTAAGAGGTGTTTGTTTGGAGCATGAGTGAAATTGTGCTTTAAGGAGACTCTCAGGATGCTCTGTGCCCTCGGGCTGCTGAGCTGGTTGGGCACTGCAGGTGCTGTGCAGTGGGGCTGTGGTGGGACATGGTAGCAGGACCAGTGTTTGTGATGGTATTTGTATCCCCCAAAGTCACAGGGCCCAAGTTGTTCCACTTCTGCTACATGCAGGATGGAGGCACCTTAGGTCATTAAAATCCCAAGGGCCAGTTCTGCATCTTGGGTCATTTCATTATAGCCTTTCAGCAAATACAGGTGGTGAATAAATAACCCCAGGAATGTCTGTCCCCGGGACTGGGACCCAGGGTGCCCCCCTGCTTTTTTCCCTATGTGAAATGCTTTATGTCAAAATTTTAATAGCCCCTGAGTAGAAGCAGGACTAAGGGGTCAGTAGGTGCCTGTTGGGGTTTGGATGTGCCACAGACCTACAGAAGGAGCAAGAAAGTGCCAAGTGCCTGGGGAGGGGGGGTGGGAAATATCAGTCCCCTTCCTTGCTGTGGCAAAATGCACCTCAAAACGCTGGGGAGAGCAGGGTAAGGCTCTGGAGGATGAGTACAGAAAGTCCCAAGGGAATCATCAGAATTCCCAAAGGAGCTGTGGTTTTACAAAGCCTCCTCATGATCTTTGCTCGCTGAACCGTACCCACCCGTGAGGCAGCCCTGCTGCCTTTTCTTTTGCCACATTTGCTGGCAGAGGTGCAAATGGATGGAGACTGACTACAGGGATTTCTGAATTGCCAAACGCACAAGGGCAGGAACCAGCTCTGGTTACCTCTGAATTAACAATTTCATTTTCAGTGTGCTGGGAGCCTGTGTCTCATTGGCGTGATGCTGTTGATACGCACTCTATTTAAAGCTTAATAAAGGCATTTAAATTCCACGCTACCTGGAGTCTGGTGGTGGAATAAAATGTGCCATATAAAGAAAACAAAGGGATGCAAAGTTTTAAATAAGCTTTAACATGCAGAAGGTAAATTTATCTTTTTTTGGTGTTGTTTTTTATTCCCTCAAAATATATCTACATAAAATCTTGAGCAGAAAAAAATATGGTGTGCTCTGGCATCCCTCAGCAGCTATGCACAGATGATTATGCTTATCACCCACTAAAAAACCTGCTACCTGAATGTCATGTGGACTACCTTCCACTGAAAAACAAAACAAAACAAAAAAAGAATAATTTGAACAACAGAGTTTAGTTAAAACACAGCATCATGTAAAACTACAAGCCCTAATTCAGCACTTGGAGTTTGATCACTGTTTAATATCACTGTTCAGTACTGTCTTTGTGTTATGTGGAGAGGATATGATTTTAATATCAAAGTAGTGGAAGATGGACTTGCTGAGACCAAGAGCATAACAAATACATAATGTAATTGTAAATTTACTTACGAGTAACACATTTGAATGCAGAAGCAGCTACTGCTATGGAAGCATAATGAACATATAGCTAACATTTTTTTCCATTTCTTTTCCTTCAAAGTTTAGTCCTTTTAACTTGTAATATGTATATTTGCTTTTTAAAAAATTAGGTTTAACAAAGCATCTGTTGCTTTGTGAGTTGTACTTACGGTTGTGCTGGGCTGTTAGCTTTAAGCAGTTTGTGTGCTTGTGTTATTTTATTGAAGCAAAAAGTCTTCTTAAATGCAGTAAAAGGGAAAAAAAATAATATTTTTTGGTAGTGTTAAGCAGATGTGTGGTATGCATTTGGAAAGTGTCCAATGTCAGTGGAAAAACAAAAACAAAACAAAACAAACCCAAACAAAAATACAAGAACTGGGGCTAAACTGCTTATCAGAACTGCTTGTTTTGAAGGCAGTGGCTTTTTAGTTCGTGGGCTACAGGCTAAACTCCTGCCTAAATAGAAACTTGGGTTTCCCCAGACAGCCTCTGACTCTGCATCTCCTCACTGTGGTACCAGACCGATGTGAAATGCGTTTTGTGTTCTGTGTTCAGCTGGGGCTGCTCTGTGCTTTGTCACGAGAAGCAGCTCCAAGTCCTCAAAGACAAACATATTTTAAAACAGCAATAATTACCACTGGAAAGCAAAGGGGCAGGTGAGGGAGGGCACAGGGAGATGTCAGTGATGAGGACAGGGTTGGGAAGATGCTGGTGTCGGTGCTGCTATTGCACCTGGGGAGGAGCAGGGTCGGGTGCTGGCAAAGGCCATCGGGCTCCAGGACTGGGCTGCACTTTGGCAGAGCACCTGCCTGTGTAGGATCCCTCTGCCCAAATCGTTCTGTGGCTTTGGAAGGCTGCACACAGAGCAGGTTTTTTCACCAGAGTTTTAAGGATGAGTTATTGCAAATACCATTCCTGGTGGGAGAGACAGAGGTGAGGGAGAACTGTGAGAGGCACAGAGAAAGGTAAATAAATGCTCATTGCTGCAGCCTCATACTCCTGTGTACTCTGCAGCTGCACTCCTGGGGCTCAACAATAGCAGAAAATAGAATAAACTAATACAATTTTCCAATGGAGGGGAGGAGCAGTCAGTTCTGCTGGAAAGCTGTTTGCATCCTGTCGAGGAGTATTGGTCCAAAGCAGTTCCCCTGGCGTGGCAGACGCGTTGAGATGTGAGCTGGTGAGACCTCGGGGTGCTTTAGGTATCTGAGCCCCAGCCTGGGCCGCATTTCCCCACTGAGCTCCCCACCCTCCCTCAGCAGAGCCCCAGGAGCTCTGGGGGGGCAGCAGGTTCTCCTCGGGCAGGGTCGGGCAAGGTGCTCTGGAGGAATGATTTGTAGGTACTTAGGTTCTGTTCCTGATGGCCGCTGTAACTGTGAAAATTAACCAGACCTGCTGTGATAAATTTGGTTATATAAGGTTTATTTGGTTAATTTTTTATAAGTGAAAACTGAAAAGATGAAAGAGAATTGTAATATGAAAGCAACTGCTGTAAATAATGTACGAATGAATAAAATCTAAAACTTATGTCAGTTTTTTCCTAAACTGTATTGCTGTCGAGTTACTGACACCTCAGTGCAGACTGTGCCTCCATCTTTTCCAGCTCTCATTCCAGCACAGGCAAACATCACTTGTTCCTGCTTTAATTGATAAATAAGAATATCTTTGTGTGTCATCCATGTCCTTGTATTACATTTCCACGCTGTTCCAGCTCTCTGACTAATTCTCACATGGTCAGAAGTCTCAGTGTTCTTGGAGCTGCATATTTTAAAAGTGGAGACACCCCTGGGTGTTTGCAGTGCTGGTGCTGGTGCTGTCCCACAGTGGGACCCTGCCCAGTCCTGACCACCAGGCACAGGTCTGCCCCAGGCCACGTCTCCATTTGCTGCACCCATAATCCCATCTAAAATTGGAGACAGCCCTGAGACATGTCCCATCGGAGCAGAGGATCAAAGAAAACCATTTGATGGCTTCTCTACCACCAAGGACATGGAACAATTGAGTGGTATCAGTGAGGAAGTTTTCATGGTGGAGACACATCTGGGGGGGTTCCCTGAGCCACACAAGCCCCTTTGTCTTCCTTACACCATTTCTTTCTGTAAAACCATGCACAAAGGGGTCATGCCCCATTCTGTGTTAGCCCTGGACAAGGCTGTTTCTGACCAACTCTTGGGCATCTCTGTGAGGCAGGAAACCAGTGGTCTCCAGTGTGGGGAGGGGAAGTGGAGCTCCAGCCTTTGGTCCAGTTAGGTGTGGTTGGAATGAGGTGATGGCTGCTGAAGTGTCCTTTGGGGCTGTTTATTCCTGGAAAGCAACTTTGGTGGCAATTATAAAGGCTGCCTGGAGAGCCCTGGCACAGTGGCTCTGGAGGTGACCCTGGCAGCACCAGCAATGAGGGCACTGGGTGGATGGGGGTTTGGGACATGCAGGGTTATCTGGATCAGCAGCCAGTCAGGGACACGGGGGGTGAGGTTATTGGCTTTGCTCTGTGGCTCTGACCCCTGACATTTCTCAGCTTTATCCAGATGTGCAGGCACCCTGCAGCTGTATCACAGCAGAGGAGGAGCAGTTAATACACCTCTGGGACTCATAGTGATGTGCTGTGGGGTTTGGGGGTTTGAGAGAGCGGGGGAAGCAGCTGTAAGTTCACTCGTGCACAAGCTTTGTTTTATACCAAAGCCACCCAAAAAAATAAAATCCACCCCAGAAATGCTCCAGTGAAGTAACAGGTAAGTGGCATGAAAAGCTGTGTTAGTTTTAGAAGCCATACTGTGGGTGTGCTGTGTGTCTGAAAGCACCTTGACTTCCTTTCCTCTTTCCTTTCCTTTCCTTTCCTTTCCTTTCCTTTCCTTTCCTTTCCTTTCCTTTCCTTTCCTTTCCTTTCCTTCTTTCCTTTCATTTTCCTTTTTCTTTTTCCTCCCTTCCTTCCTCCCTTCCTTTCCTTCCACCCTTCCTTCCATTCCTCCCTTCCTTCCCTCTCTTCCCCACCTTTTGACAAGAGAGAGCTGCTAAATTTCCCAGATTCCAAACAATCCCTACCACAAGCCCATCACCCACTCAGGCAGCTCCTTATTTCTGGCTGTTTTATCCATCAGGTAGGCCAAGCTCTGCTGTTCCTCCAGTCCTACCACTAACTGTACAGCTGGAGGGGATGGGCTCAGTTTGTATCAGTCCTCACCAGGAGCTATAAACTGGACACCTTATGCTTATCTCAGCAGCAAGGGCTGCCCAGCAGCAAGAGGGGCTTTGTGATCCTGAGCTTCGTGGTTGTTTTAGTACAGACTGATGTGTAATGCTGTAGGGTATGTGTGAGATACCATGACTTTGTAGCAGTGCATGTGGGAAGTGTTCTCACTGTGGTTTGGTTACACCTAAGAGGACATCATCAGCATCACCGCTCAGGCTGCATTTCTACTCCATCACCCCACAGCCTTCCACAAGTTCTCCCACCATCACCTGCACTCATGTATTCTAGTAAGGCTGAATGTGTCCCATCCCAAAGATAATTTTTTATTGCAGCTACAGCACTACGAGCCAGAGAAGCAAAGGAAAACATCTTATTTTTACTGCCTCATCATCTCAAGATATGGCATCACTCCTTTGGGAAGGAAGTATCCCAGAAGAAACTTCCTTTAGAAATCGACTCCTCATCAGGCAGGCTAAGGCACCCCAGGATGTTTGCTTGGCTCCCTCAAGTCTTCCCAGCCCACAGTTTGGCTCAGCACTCACATGTTATTGCCAGGATCCATTCAGGCCCTGGCTGTTCTTGCTACCAAAGTTTTCCAGGTTGCATTTCCTACGAGGTGAAATCTGCAGAGCTATCAGCTTCACAGCAATTATGTATAAAATGCTGGAAGGTCACCTTGGTATGAGGGAAAGAGAGACCTTAAAGGTTTCATGGTCCTGTGTGCTAATACTATTTCTTATAAAATATGATAAATTTGTCAAGAAATTCACATATTTTTTTATTTGAGGTATGTTTTTATTTTTTTATGTACTTGACTACATTTGCAAAGTCAATAGGGTAACTTCAATACCTGAGGTCAGTTACAAGAGCAGAGGAATTAGCACTGAACAGAGATGAATCTTCCCACTTGGATTTCAAAGGCAGGGTCAGATGAGTTGTGCTACAGAAGTGCTCGTTTCTCTCCATTAATGACCAGTCCAAGGTGAGTGCAGACCAGCCCAGTAGATGCCTATCGTATAAACAGCTAAGGTGAGATAAATCCCAGCATGATGTTTCTGCAGAAAAGCTTAATTGTGCCTGAGAATTCATAAAAGGTGAAGGACAAACCTTTTTTCTTTTTTTATTTTTCCCAAATAAGCACTGGGCCCTTAAAGATAACATAATATTCAGTCACCAAAAACTAAAAGAAAAAAAAAATCCTTAACCTTATTTCTAGGTTGTGGCTTCTTCTAAATGAACATTTTAAGGTATAGAAGAAAAAGCTAGAAACCAGAGGACCATTAAGAAAGAAGAGGAAGTTGGATCATTACCAAACCAGGACTCACCAAATGGCACCTGGGGAAAGCTGTTCTCACTACCAGTTTCAGAGTGCTTGGAGGAGGGATGAGCAAATGGTTACAGATCCTTGCTCTTGGCCTTTGCCTGGCATGCAAGGTGTAGAACCATCCATTCTGTTGTCCCTTCAGAGGTTCTGCTCCCGCTTTTAAAGTCTGGGAAGACTCAGAGCTGCTGCAGCCATAAGAAGGGGAAGGTCAAGCCTTCGAATCCTTTCTATGGATACAGAGGAGCTGAGCAATCCAAGAGGTGCTTACAGGGCAGTTAGTCCTGTTTCAAATGTTTTTGTCTCACCAAAGCCCCCTGCCTTCAAAAATGACCTCATGCTGCAAGTACAACCTGCTCAAGTAGCTAATTTTTTTTTTTCCCAGCTCAATATAGGTCTGATAGGAACCAAACCAAGGAGACTTTGAGCCAAGCTACTTAAAGCTGGAAGCATGGCATAAGCTGGGGGAGTAAGGTTATGTCTGGCACTTTGGATGCCTCAAGGCAAACGTTCTCCAGCAAACACTGTAGGTAAATCCCACCACAAATATACACAGAGACAAATGCATGACAGAGAAGTTATTCCTTTCATTTTAGTGCAGTATATGCAGCAAAACACCACCCACAATAAATTTGAGGTTAACCACAGGGAAAAAAACACCACACTCCATTTTTACAATTCTGCTTCCCATTGCAAAGATGAGCTTTCTGTTCAGTGTATTCTCTACAGCAAAAATGAGAACTGGAGATATGCCTTTTGCCTCAGAAAATACAGTGTATGGATTTCAAATGACAAAGTTAGACTGACCAACCACTACCTCCATCCATCATCATCCAGTTTTGTAGGTATTATACATAGAAGAAAAGACATTAACTGCATTCATCAGAAAGTGTTTCAGATGGAGTTAAATGAGATGTCAATGTCCTAGGAAAGGTGAAAAATGAAAAAAAAAAGAAAAGCCTTGCAAAACAAATATAAATAATGATAATTTAAGAACCAAGCAAACAAAGAAAAAAAGCCTAGTAGACTGAAAACAAATTTCTACAGATGTGGAAACTTTCCAGTACGGGGTTTATTACTTTGATTCCCAGGCAGCAAAAACTTGCATGGCCGGACTTGAGAACATTAAACTGCAGCAAAATTGTCCTTGATATGCTATTAAATTTTCACAAGGCGCTTCTCACTGATGCTAGATCTGAACTTTTTATCAATTTTAATCTCCTAAACATCAGATCATATCCCTGATTATCATGGACAAATTCCTTCAGGCTGGCCACTGGAGGAGAACTGCTGCTCCCCTTCAACCCTCTCCTCCCAACAACCCCATGCAGCACTACAGGCTGGGGACAGAGTGGCAGAGAGCAGCCAGGCAGAAAGGGACCTTGGAGTTTGGATTGACAGGAAGCTGAACATGATCCAGCAGTGTGCCCAGGTGGCCAAGAAGGCCAATGGCATCCTGGCCTGTATCAGGAACAGCGTGGCCAGCAGATCCAGGGAAGGGATTCTGCCCCTGTACTCAGCCCTGGTGAGGCCACACCTCCAGTTCTGGGCCCCTCAGTTTAGGAAGGAGATTGAGGTGCTGGAGCAGGTCCAAAGGAGGCAACTGGGCTGGTGAAGGGACTCCAGCACAGATCCTATGAGGAGAGGCTGAGGGAGCTGGGGCTGTTCAGCCTGGAGAAGAGGAGGCTCAGGGGAGACCTCATCACTCTCTACAACTCCCTGAAATGAGGTTATAGCCAGGTGGGGGTTGGTCTCTTTTCCCAGGCAACTCTCAGCAAGACAAGAGGGCAGGGTCTCAAGTTGTGCCAGGGGAGGTTTAGGTTGGACATGAGAAAGAATTTCTTTACTGAGAGGGTGATCAGACATTGGAATGGGCTGCCCAGGGAAGTAGTGGATTCCCCATCCCTGGAGATATTTCCAAAGAGCCTGGATGTGGCACTCAGTGCCATGGTCTGGTAACTGCAGCGGGAGTGGATCAAGGGTTGGACTTGATGATCTCTGAGGTCCCTTCCAACCCAGCCAGTTCTATGATTCTATGATTCATGCTTCAGGTTCATGCAGTGTTCAAAACCAGTATTTGAGATTTGGGGCATCCTGGCAAGATTCCCTCACTGTGACTTGCAGAAATGCCACATTCAGTGAAGGCAGATGCTACTTTCTTACCCTCATTCAAAATAAACACAATAGATTTTGTAGCAAGACAAACCTCTTTTAGGGTATGGTGCTTCAAGGTCCAACCAGGTGTTCCAGCAGAGACTCACGAACAGTGCTCAGAGCCTATAGCCCACAGGGTTGACTAGCCTGGGTCGGTGCTGTTGCTCTGAGAGCAACTGATCCCTCTGCTTGCTAGCTCAGGAGTGAGCCCCACCTGTGTCTCAGGCTTCACCTTTTATTGGCCCCCTGGTCCTGCTCATGCGCAGTGGGGGCCCACCCTAATTGGGCACAGGTGGGCTTGACACAAGCTCATGCTCACTCCCTGGCAATTAGGGGCACCTGGTTGCCTCGTTACACTACAGATTTTGATATGAGGAATAATGCTCTCTAGAAATACAAGGGATATGGATTCAGCTGGCTAAACATAAGGATCTAGTATCATGTGAGACACCTTGTGTTTACAGGACCTGAAGTGAGCCCAACCAGACTGTGTGCATTGCTTTGGGAGGGTTAAGAAGCTGGAGAGGCAAGCAGTATTATCTTCCCCCTTACTCTCATGCTGAGTTATTTAGTTTTATTGTATGTTATGTTTGCATAGCAAGTGTGAACAAGTCACACTGCTACCTTGAGCACCTGCAAGTGATGCAGTCTAAAAAATAAATATCCTTTTCCCCTACAAGGTTGTCTTCCTAGACTGAATATGTCTGAGTACAACTCAATCACATGAGTATCTACTATTTCTGCAGTAGCTTTTTAATTGCTATCAGTGCCACGACGTATCTGGCCATAGGAATGTGCCCTGCTTATGGATAATTAAAAATAAATACAGATTTCAATAGGAAAAATAATAACTAAATGAGCAGGGCACATGGTAAGAGTTCTTTTGTCATTCACTGAAGCAAAATTAATAAACATTTCAATATGCTAATAAACTGCAAAGTTATTAATTGACATGGTTTGTTCCTTCATCATCTCATAGTGTCAAAGGATTTGCCCCCAGTGCTTCTGCACAGAATTTCAGTATTTTTCACATATATAAAGAAGTCTTAAGGGAAAACAGCACAGAAACTCAGGCCCACAAAAGGCCTTGTCAGAAGTGTGAATTTAACATATTTCAAGCATGCTAATAGAAAATAATATATCTAGGTCTGTCTTATTTTCCTTCCTGCAGTCTAAAATTCATTCTTTAAAAACTATTTTTAAAAGTCATCTAATTAAATTGAAGAAAATTTTTTTTCATCAATGTGCAATAGCCCAATACTCCCTACATGTAAACAACTACAGGCTTGACTGAAGGCTAAAAAGCTGATTCTGTAAGTGTCTGGGTGATGGGCAGTGGCCACAGAGCTATTGCTGACAGTGTTGTACATTACTGTAAATCTGTTTTAGGTGAAGAAGAAGAAGGTCAAGGTAAGGGGCAACATTCACAACACACACTTTTCAATTATATATAAAGAAGTGTTTTCAAAACTGATTTTTCATCCAACAGTGTTATGAAACGGGCAACAGGAGGCTTTGCGTCTCCATTTCTTCAAGGCAGGGGAAGGAAATTTCTGGAGATTAAACAATTTCAGTCTACAATGTGAGGTTCATGTAGGCAGTAAAAGGATTTAAATTCCACAGTTGCCCACTATTACTGATGTGTTTAGCTGTATCACAAACAGGACTATACTTTAAACTGGCAGATTTGGGGGGAAAAAAAAAAAAAAGAAGTATAGAAAGAGATTTTGCAGTTGCTGGGGAAAGAATACCCTTGGGCTAAGAAATTTTAAGAAATGTCATTGGCAACTGTTAAGTACTTAAGTACCAATGTGCAAAAAAGAGCAGGAGGTGGAGTGGGGTGGGGAGTGAATAACACCTACTGCCAAGATAATTTATTGAAAAGCTGAAATACAAAGAACCTAGGAATGAGTTTTAAGGCCAAGAGATCACACAAAAATAGCTGAAACACTCGCTGTTGAATCAAGTGATGGAGAGGGAGGAAGGTCAAGGAAGGGCATTCCTGTCTCTGTACGTGTAGTGTGGAATATGAGGAAGGACATGGAGGGTGTATAATGCAAGAGTGGATTTCCATCTCAAGGGCAGATGTGCATTTCACTGGGTTGTAGCTCTGGGGAATCACACAACAGAGCTGTAAGAAGTCTGCTTTGTTCTGATTTACATGCAGCAACAATTAACACAGTGAGGCATTACCTGAGTTAGAGGCTGGAATCAAACTCAAGGCTCATCTGTGGGATTTGGCAACTCAGAGGCTGGAGAGTTGTGCTATTTTATTTTTTCTTCTTTTATTTTTCTTTTTTTTAAGGTCTTTGGCAGAGCTTAAAATACAGTTCATGTACACAGGCCAGCCCCAAGAGGGAGCATGGAAGGCTCCTCAGCAGACCATCCTGTAGTCCAGTGGTTCATGTGTTCCACTGGCAGATGGATGTTGCAAACCTTGCAGGGAGAAAGATTTCCTACATTTTGTAGATAGAAAGGCAGGAGTGGCAGCAACATCCATTGCTCTTGGTTGCCTTTTGAACTAAGAAACTGCCTTCAAAGCATTAGAATGAAAAGCCAAAAATATCAGTCAAAAGGAGGGTGAATCCCAGGAGGCACCTGAATCCCATAAATATAATAATCTATAATCATAAATAGAATCTTATAGATTCCTATCTTGTTTTAGAAATGGATAGTAATAAAGATACCAAAAGCTCTACTCCAGCTTTTTCAAAGGCTCAGTTATCACGAGCATTCTTCAGAAGGACTTGCTTAACATTCCCTCTAGTTTTATCTTGCTGAGATTTAAGCCCATAGCTTCCCATTCTGTCACCAGGGGACCTATATTGTCCTTTATTACCATCTTTATGACTGCCCACTGGATGACTGCTTTCAGATTTCTCCGTGGTCTTCTCAAGGTTAAATGGCTTAAATTTTCTCAGTCTTTCCTCAAAGGTAATACTGGCTATACCTCTGATCATTTTTGTTTCTCTTCTATGGGCTCATGTTGCTTCTCATCTTTTCTGAAATGCAGTTCTGAAAACTGGGTGGAACATTCAACTGAGCCCTTGGTGGGCATGAAGGAAGGAGAGGGATTCTCGATCACTATGCAAATACATACAAGTTCCCAGGTATTTTCCTGAAACTGATAACAAGCTGTTCCCTGCATTTGGGCAGCGAACTGGTTTTGCTTATGTGTGAAGCTTTGCACTCATCATTACTGAATTGCTTCTTTTTATTCATTTTACACTATTATTCCACTGTGTTAAAATCCTTTTGAATTATAAACCTATTGGCCATAAGGATTTAAAATAAGATTTAAATTCTACAAGTGCAATATAAACAAGACTCAGAAGCTTCCTGGAAAAGGCAGAGAGGACTCATTATCAATATTTTTATTGGTTTGTTGTGCAATGATAAATGCCTGAACAATGAATAGCCCAGACTGGAGGGGTAAGATCGATTAAAGTGGTGACTACAAACCTGACTAGCAGGGACTGGAGGGTGTTAAGGAATACAGAGACTGCCAGGAAAAGGTAATGGTTTCAGTCTCCTATGAGAAGAAGTAAAAGAACTAAAAAAAAAAAAAAAAAAAAAGCTATTAAAAAACCCTCAAATGTACCAGAAGCCATAGCACCAGAAGGAGCACAACACAACCAGAGAAATGCGACCAAAGCACAACATTTGTAACACTTTTCTAACCCAGAAGCCCCAAGGGAAGACACTGATTTCTCCCGGTGTTACAAAAGCTCATGATATTTAAAGGACAGCCTCCCCGGGGAAACTTATTTAATTTGACATCATAGTTCATGTGAATGGACAGGAAAATAAACAGAGATGGAGATTGCTGGCAGACAGGTAGGGTGGTCCAGCTTTCAAGTTGCTGCAGAAATTATTTCTTATAAAAAATAAAGTTCTTACTGGTGTCCTTCACATGCAGTTTGGAGTCAATCATTAATGCAAGCTGGCTTTGGGGCACAGCTTAAGTTAAAGAAGAAGGAAAATAGACTTGTGGCAGAAGCCTTGAGGAAACTTGTTTGCTAACCACCTAACCAGATACAAGCAAGGCATTTAGGATAAATCAGCAATGAACTCATTTCTGGGCTCAGCTGGATGTGGACTAAATGGATCAGTGCAAAGAGGCCAAGGTAACCCAGTGAGATATTTAATTTTGCCTCAGCCAATTCTAACCAGAAACGCAGTGTACCTGCAGCAGCCACTTGTGGGGTTTATTCTCAGGAGGCTGTAAGTATAGTTCTCTGCTTAACACACAAACTGGAAAATGGGATTGTAATCTGATGCATGACACTTTTAATTAGACAAGAGAAATTCAGTGTGCACAGCAGATGAATCTGCCAAAAAATGAAGGGGGAAAAGAAAGGCAGAATTTCAACTCCCAGTTTTTGATAGAAAAATGGGTCATGAGACAAACAACTACAGGGAAAATACAATTAACCAGAACATATGCCATAAATGCATAAATGCCAGACAATCATTTTAGTTGGAAAAGCCCTTAAAGATCATCACGTCCCACCATTAACCCAGGACTGCCAAGGCCACCACTAAACCATGGCACTCAGCACCACAGCTACATGGTTTTTAAATACCTCCAGGCATGGTGACTCCAGCACTGCCCTGTGCAGCCTGTTCCAGTGCCTGACACCACTTCCAGTGAAGAAATTTTTCCTAATATCCTACTAAGCTAGCTGGCTTTCAGCTGCAAATGAGATTGTGATCAGTAATAAATATCTGCAACCAGTAGCCATGAAAATGTCAAATGCTAGAGGGAAGCAAGCTGAGAGCACAAAGGTAGAAAGACAACTTTTTTTTTTATCTTGTGGGCAATTAATAGGGAGAGTTTTACTACCAACAATAATAGTGTCTATGCAGTGCAGGGGAAATGTTGGCAATGGATTAAATTATCAGTGTAGATAGCAAAAGCCAAGGAAGGAAGACTCTAACAATTATCCCACTAATCATTCTTGAATGGAGAAGGTGATGCAGAAAAGGGCTTGGCTGGAAGTTGGACCTCCAGAACTCAGAATGCAAGCAGAGAGGATAACAAATTGCCTGAACTCACAGGGGGACAATAAAGACACACTTGGTATCAAGCAGGTGATAACAAGAGAGTAAAAAAAAAAAAACAAAAACAAAAACAAAACAATATAAAGGGGTTGTAGCACAATGGAATCTGAAGAGAAGCAGCTGATTGTAGGCTGCTGTTTGCAGCAGAGATGAGGCAACCCGACTGAGGAAAGCAAAGACTGAGTGACTGAAACTTATTTTAAATCCCAGAGACACCCTGCCTACTAAAACTATTGCAGAATGGCAGAAATAAGAACTGATTCCTTTCCACTCCCTGAATGTTTCTGACAACCTGCTAATACCAAAAGGAAGTATGCCAGCTGAAAGTGAGACTGTGAGCCAGGGAATATAGTAAATGCTGGCAGAGAATGAGGTAACACAGGTGGGAAGGAGGAATGAAATCCCAAAACATTTCTGAGGGTTCTTCTGGTACAGCACTGCACACTTCAATGTGGTATAGCAGAATACTTGAAGGGAATTTCTGTGCTTTATTTCAACCAGATGATTGCTGTTGTCCAACTAAAGAATCATAGGAACAAGAAACATAAGATCATAGGAGAATTCAGGTTGGATGGGGCCTCAGAGGGTCCCTCGTACAACCTCCTGCCCAAAGTAAGGTGGGATGGTCAAGGCAACTTTTTATCCAGTTCAATCTTCTAACAGTGGGAAGAAAAGAGACATTTTAGGCCAAAATTAGAGGAAATACATCAGGAAGGCATAATACCACCTTCACACCATTCCTTGACCTCCTTTGCAAATCAGATTAAACAAGAGAATGAGACATCAGGTTCTGAGGACTCCCCCAAATAGAAATCTTAATTTTTAAGGGTTTTTTCTTAGTCATTACTAAGAACAAATTACATCCTGAGTGGTCTAGCAGATTCACTGCAGTTTTCAGAAACTGAGAGGGGTTTTTTCCCCCTCCTCTCATTTTTAAAATGTCTCACACAAAATCTGAGACCAGGGTTTTAACTGTGGTTATTACTAAGTTGAGTCAAGATTCAAGATCATTCCATAGTGGTATGTGGACAGTAAAAGATCCAAGTCCTGAGCAGATATATGTTCAATTTTTCACAGACACTGAGCTAAAGTGTGTTCAAATAGTGTTCCTTTCCCACTACTCCTCAAGGTAAATGCAAAGATTTACAGATGATCCAAGTGAAGATTCAGACCACAAAAGACACAACTCCAATTAAACTGAAAGACACAAATCAGTTCAAAAGGGGTTATTACACTATTCAGAGAAAATAATCTGCCCACAAAAATAATGGATGCTTAGCAGAGCCAGATATTTACATCTCACCATCTATTCTATGATCTCCCACACTCACTGATCAGAACTTTTGTTGGGTTCTGCATTTCAAACAGAATTTGTTTCTTGCTCTCCCAGTACCTCCTCATAGGTTGTGAGAAAAAGGGGATAATTTTAGAATTCAAATTGAGAGTTTTAAGGATTGAAAAGGGCTCTTATGATTGCTCCTGCTCCAGCCTACCTTGTTTTACAGTGCCTTTCACACAGAACCAAAATTAACTGAAAAAAGTGGTCATTTAATAGAATAAGGGTCTTGAGCTCTCTGGTGTGAAATTACTGTGCCACCCAGGAGGAATTATTAGCAATCTTCAAATGCAGAATATTTTCACCTGTATTTATTTGGGAGGAAACTTGTGAGGATTGGCCTTGCTTCCCTGTAAAGGTTCTTTAGATTCAGGCACAGTGCAGGGCAGCTTGCCCAGGGTTCAGAAGAACTGACTTTATAGTCACAGATGGAGCAGCACACAAGTGTGATAAAACTGATGCCTTGTCCAGAGGATCTTGTTGGGAAATAAACTGCACACTAACCTACCTCAGGCAGCTTGCTCAAGGAAATCACTTCTTTGCTGAAGTGCAAATTGCTTCTGTAATTCCCAAGTCTGAAAACCAAAACTGCTGGCAAGACCTATATTGCCATACAGGATGGAAGGCAATACGAATGGACAGCAAAGTGAAAGAAATTGTCCCAAAGACTCAGCACTCTTCTGAGTCTTTTGAGTTAAAAACTGAGTTAGATCTGAGATCTTTTGAGTTAAAAACTGAGGAACTTTGAAGCCAAAGCACTTCAAGCCAGGTCTGAAAAATCTAATAGTCCCCCAAATCTGTACCTGAACATAGCACAGGGCAGACAATGAGGACAGATACTCACCTGGCTTTCCAAAGAGAACAGAACCAAAAGATTGGAGAACACATCCCAGTATTTGTAACTCATAGTACAGCAGACACTGGTTGCATGTGCATTGAAGAGTTACAGTCTCCACACAGCTATGCCATGAATCTATATATGCTAATTTACTCACAGGCTGCAATTAGAAGAAAACCCATTTCTTTACTAGAGAATCTGTAGCAGTGGAAAAATGAAGTTCATGGTGTGCATCCTGCAAGTTGCAGGGACACAAAGTGCAGCAAGTCTTGAGATCTTAGTTATCAACAAGCCTCAAAGTATGTTGCTTTGCCTTTTGCCCTTTGTATGCCTTGTACTCATATAAAAAGGTGGTGCCCTTACTGTTTGGTTCTCTTCCTTTTTTTAGCTTATTCTTTAGAAATTTAAAACCAGGAAGGAAAGTTGTAAAAGCAGATGGGTAAAACCTGGTGTCCAGAGGAGCTCACAGTCCCTCTCTAGGACACAATAAGAACAAAATATTAACTTTGCCTACTGTACGGCAGCATATACAAAGTGTATGTGTCCAGGGAACTGTGACTGATGGCCTTTTGTGAAGGTGTTCTGTATGGTGCCCTCTGCATTCCTGTGGTTTCATATTTGAAAAGATGTCAATCCACATCAAGGTTCTTCATGTTCTTATGTGTGTATTTGTTTTTTGTTATGGTGAAGGGTATGCCTAGTACAGTTCAGGTCCTGAAAAAATATACTATCTATATAGTTTAAAACTATGCAGCTTAAGAAAGATACACAATGTAGAAATCAAGTGGGAAGTGTAGGAAAAATGTTGACTTCTTACATATAGCAGCTAGGTTAGAAATACAGCCTTAGAGAAGTGAGGCTTAATTAGTAGAGGCCTCCTGAAAACAGTAGATCTTCAAGAGAAGTGAAACAGATGCAAGAGTAGAATATTTCACACTTACTTAATGCCACTGCAAACACAGAAAACTTGAATATGGCAAAAATCAGACAAAAATCCATACAAATTCCTCTCTTTTGGAAAGGTGGAATCAAGACCCTCTGTTTGCCTGACCTGGTGCAGTGTCACAGTCTTGTAGGCTGGGCTCTCCCCCAGCCAAAGCATGACCACTGCTAATTTTTTATCTATAATAATCAGTTTTTAGAAACAACTGTTTCATTTCATGTTAGGTTACATATGATTACTATGCAACATAATAAAGCAATGTTTAATAGTTTAATGCTTTTAAATGCAATGCAAAATTGTTTATAAAAATTAAAACTGCCGGAAAATCTCTGTAACCACACACATTTAAAATTTTCATTATATTGCTTTAATACTGAAAGATTCTGAACACCTCTTAAAAGTTTTGTGCTTGACTTCAGCTTCTAAATAACTAGTAGACTTGAGAACAGTTGCAATACAAGGATGGAGACAGAATTTGGCAATCACTACTGTAACAAAACAAATTAATTTATAGAATAAACTGCACAGAAAACAAAATACCAATAACAAATCCAAACATTCAAGTAGAAGCCTGAATCTTAAAAAGTATAAGGCTGAATCCCCAAATCTATCTAAACAGTATTTAGCACTATATGAGTAATAAAAAGAACAGATTGGGCAAAACTATAATATTTCCTCTTATACTAAAATACAGTGTATAAACTGACCTTGAAATTAATTGAACTGACAACAATCTTGTTACTTTTAATGCATTTTGGCATCCAGTTTTGTTTACTTGTTTTGCTTCTAAATTGTAAATACAAATGAAGGTGGAGACTCTTCATTTCCACGTTTCTTTTTCTAAGCCTGTGGAACATGACACTTAATACGTGATAAAACCAAGCAGCTGCCTTCTACCCACAAATCATAAGATAAGCTGAACACAACAGTTAAGCAGTTGCTGATGCAGTTCAAACAGAGCCTTTCTAATGCCAGGTTAGAAGTATTTCACACAAGCATTTCGCAAAATACTTATAAAGTCTAAACATCCATCTAACTCAAACATACTTTTCGTGTTCCCAAAGGGTTAATATTGTCTTGCTTCATTTCTTACATGTAGTAATTTAGCTCTGAACAAAAAAGCAGCTCCCTGCTGGTTACCTTGGCTAAAGAAAACACAATGAACTGGTAAAAACCAGTTTTATCTCACTGCCGTTGCCTAGGGCTACAGACAAAATGAAGTAAAAAAATTCACATGCAGAGTATTAGGTGCTTATGAAAGATCCAGCAGGGCTGTTGCCTAGTGATTCAGTGAGGAATCAGCACAGGCCAATGAGGTGCACGGGTGCTGAATAACATCCCTGATGACTGCTTCACATCTCACAGCTCTGTCATACACCCCCATGATTTCCCAGTGGTAAGAATCACTTTCAAGGGAACCTGTCAGGGAAAAAAATAATGAAAATTTAAACAAACAAACTCATCACATATAGCAAGATTACTGTTTTTGCTTTTCCCTTTGGATGTTGATACTGCTCTAGATTACATGCCTATTCAACATGAAATGTCCTTCGTATCTAATAATATTTAATTTTCATTAAAATTTTTATTAAATTACCTTGATAATTAAGACTAACATTCAATTTTGAAATTGCAAATACATGTTACTGATTTGCAAGGAACAGGCTAAACCAAAATTCTTCTTACTACACTTTTCAAAAGAGCTGCAAAACCAGAGCATTTTTCATCAGCAATTTAGTCAGTTATGAATAAAGATACTAGCTGCTTCTACCATCCACTTTTCCAGTTCTGGGGTATTTTTGTTGTTGCTTTGGTTTTATTTCAGTTTGTTTTGCAGTTACTGGTGCTCTGTTACACAGTAGATTTTCTGACATGAAAGCTGCCTCATTAGCAAGAACTGTATTTTGGAAAAGAACTACTTCAAAGATAAAGCATCCTTTTCCTCAAAGAAGAAAAAGAAATCTCTCCCATTAGGACTCTCTACTAGAGTGTGCTCTACTTTGGTGACATTTCTACTCCTTATTAAGAAATAATATCCATATTAACAAAGCACAGAATACATATTTAGTTGAAGCAAAAGTGCTGAAGGAGAGCAGGAGCATTTCACAAAAATCTTTTTATCTTCAACATCTCTGATCCTAAAAGACATGTTCTTACTATATAGGAGGGTAAACAACAGCAACAAAATACAGAGCTCTTTTTAAAAGATCACTCTCAATTTTTTTTCTGAGATAAGACTGTTGGTACTTTATGTTTTCCATCTGGCTTCTGACATCAATCTATTAATGATGCTTCAGAAGATGAAGTATCTTCACGATGTCTAAAGTGCAGTACGAGTATGTCGTGATTCCAACAGGAATTTGCTCAGAAAAAGGACCCAAAACCCATTTGTCTTAGAAACCTATTTATTTTTCATATATATTTGGTGGCAATTATTCCCTCAGGTAAAATATGAACTATGCTGTCCCTGACAAAGTTGTCTAAGAGTCTCCTGAAACCATTAAACAAGGACTCTACTGTTGCTATTCTCTTTATGTATCTTCAATAATATCCTATGTGATTATTTTAATGAACCTTTCAGAAGCATGAATGCCAGGTGTCTAATACCATCACTAAAAATATTTAGATATAGTATACCTTGAAAAACAGTTTTGTTTCTTTTTCCAAGGAATTTGTAACAAAAGAAGGTAGGCAAGCACAGGGGTACAATGTAAGCAACCTACAAAAATGCAGTTTATAAAGCTTGGGAGTGTCAGTGAAGGAAATGTGTAATCACAGCATGGCCAAAAAGTCTCACTTGACCAAACCTGTAGAAAGGAGTGCAACGTCTTACGAGGATGAGAAAGCTTCTCAAAGTGACTGAGATACTGAAATAGGCATAGAAGATGTGGAGGAAGAAATACAAGCTAGAGCTGACCTAGTAGCTTTATTTTTCAACCATTTCAACTAGTGCAAGTCTGTATGTTTGTAGCCATTTCTGAAATGAATGGGTTAAACTTTTTTCTGCCTCCAAACCTTATCCAGTAATGCTGCAGAGTGAGTGATGCAGTAGTGAAGTACTTCATTTCTCAGGAAAGTGGAAACCCTTGGGCTGTTGCTCACTTAATCAGTTTAGGGATTCCCAGAAACTACAGTCTTTCATCAAGAAAAAAAAAATACTGAGCAGCAGGCTAGGGTGAAAGGTATCAATCTTGTAGGAAGAAAAAAAAATTATAAAAACCAATACAAAGGTCCAATACGTAGGTAGATAAAAGAGCTTTAAAGCTATCTACTCAGTTTTCACAGATGTTGTTCTAGTAGAGGATATCCTGTACATTAACCAAAGAGCAATGAATGATGTTGTCTGCTTTACATGTAAGGCATCCACATGGAAATATTAAGAAAGACAATTTTCTAAGTGAAAATTACTGAAGAAAGATCTTTTGCAATATTTTTGCAGCAGTAATGAATGCCTGGCACATTTAGAAAGCCTATGAAGGGCACATATTTCTCACTCTACCACACCCAATAGAAATTTCATGGCCATGAATGAAATAGCTTTTGAAATTACCATACTGCATTGGTAAGACAAAGAGTAGATGACAATCACACTTTCTCAAGTGGAGGTTGAGTTCCTTTCACTTATTTTCCTTTAGAATTTTTATAGTAATATTAAAAAAGCAATTACCTACAAATATGAAAATGAAACTATTGAAGTGAGAGGCAAAATAGTTGTCTCTATTCTTAATATAATAGCAATAATGCACCAAGCTAAGGATGCCTGGGATAGTAATGGCAATTCAGAACTGACCCTACCTTTAGTGGCACTTCCAAGGCTGTGGTTTGCTGCAGGGACTCCATTGTTCTTTTTACCAGTCCTGCAAGGTAAATTTGAAAACCTACAGCTTTATTTTCCATGTTAGAATTGTTACATACATATTTTATAAAAACTCACATACTTTATGTTCTGCTATGTAATACCTGCATTTGTACTTCAAAAATAATTTAACCATTTACATTTCTTTTCAGATTTCTTTTCCAAGAAGAATTCAGATTTCTTTTTTAACCCTTGTGGAAGGTTCAAATACTTGTATTAAACTGAATTTCAGAAATTGGAATTGGAGAATTATTTAACTTATATCCCATAAATACACTCATGTCTGAGTGCTGTATTTCTCAGCTTTCAAGTTCAGAACCCTTAACTATATGTTTGGTGACATTTTATATACTTTAATTTTCCTGTGCAGCCATAAAATTCCACATAAGAAAAAAATAGAAAAAAAATTAGATGTCTGACTTGTCTAAAATAGCTTATTCTTCAAAATAAAAAGGTTAAGGCCAAATTTAAAAAAATAAGTCTTAGTGGAGCTATCAAGGTCCTCAATATATGAATATGAATCTTCAATATCAATAAACTTCAATATGATTTATGTAACTTAACAACTCTGTCATAACACTACACTCACTCTTACTGTGGAAATGCATCTATAGTTATTCCAAATCAAGTTTTTGGGACCAGGTTTTCCACCCTTGGTCATGCCAATTAGTGCTTTACTTAACAAAGATTGCTGCTGCAATATGCTTTGGTTCTGATAAAACTCAAAGAGAAATTAAATGGATAAATTACTTTTAAAAAAGTAACTTTTGACCAGTTCAAGTGAAATAGGAAAATCAGGCAGTTCCAGATCAAAAGTTCCTGAGCAACTTCCATTGCTCTGACAGGATGGCTGACTAAATAATCTGTGTGCCCTACAGAACTCAGAAATA
Source organism: Calypte anna (assembly GCF_003957555.1). Classification (NCBI taxonomy): domain Eukaryota; kingdom Metazoa; phylum Chordata; class Aves; order Apodiformes; family Trochilidae; genus Calypte; species Calypte anna. The sequence goes on along the minus strand of NC_044249.1, from coordinate 15,795,503 downwards.
TCAGAGTATGATATACATGGTGATAACTGCTAGACCAATAAGCATGTGGTGACTATGAAACTTTCTCTGAAGGTATCCCTTGATGCACATCACACTTCTGTTGCAGCTGGGGTTAAATGTACAGGATCAACAAGAACTCCTAGAAACTGTGTGAGGTTGTTGCTTTGGCTGCTGCCAAAACCTTTTTTAATGATGCCAGCAATGAAGAGTAGTATGTGATATTTTGCATCACATCTGTGACACTGAGGCTGGCTTGATAATACTGCTGAGGAAATAGAACAGAAGCACAGTGCTCAGACCACATTGACTTACTCAGACTTGGGTACCAATGAGCTGTCACAAGATTTCACAAGAAATCTGAATTATGCAGTAATTCAGAAGATCAGGGGCTGAAGTGTCAGTGCTCAGGAAACTGAGACATTTGTTGACACATCTGTGTATAACTACACCTATATATTTTCTTCATGTTAGATTTGAGGTAGTTTGTGGTAGGACTTGTCTTGGAGAGAAGAAACAAACACAACAACCACAGATTGTGACAGGGGATGTACTGGCCTAAATAATTATCCATTCAGTGCAAGTCGAGACAACTATTAATAGCAAAGTCTTGGACTGTCTCCATCTTGAAAAGCTCTGAATTTGAGCAAGCTGCCAGCTGGGAAGGTCAGCAATGCAGCAGACACTGGAGCACTCTGCCTAGGTGCCATTCCTTCAGAAGGATAAAAGTGGATTGCCAGTCAATCCCTGAGGAAACATTTGTCCTGTCAGTGAGCTCCCTACCAGGCAATGACTGCACACAGCTGTTGTGAGAGCAAAACATCTGGATTGGGCACTTCTCATGCAGGCTCAGTCAGCTCTGTATGTTCCACAAAGCACCAATGAACAATTCAAGGGCACACTCAACTCTGTGCAACAACACATTTTTTGAGCTGTTAGACAAACAGCAATAGAGTATAAAGGGAAGAACAGGTCTTTTTGACTAAAAGAGCTCAATGGACAACAAAAAAGAGAGCATGAGTCAGCAGCATCAATTCATGGGTTGAAAGATAGAGTGCTATGATAAAATGTGCTGTCTGCAGATGCACTGAGTTAGTTCACTTTCCTCCTAGTTCTCTAGACCCCTGAATGTGATAAGTTCTCTCTCATACAACTGCTACCCCGAAAGGGTAGCTGCTGCATGATGGCAGCAATGATTTCAAGACCTTTCTCTGTTGGTTCACAATTTTCACTTTAAAGTACCTGGTGCAATCAGAATTCTGTTGCATCCTTAACTGCTCTGAATTTTGAGAGGCACAGCCACATCAGTGAACAAACCTAATGGTTCCTCATTTACTTTGACAACCCATTAAAAACCTCTTCATGGGTTTACTCCATTTTCTTCATTGTTTTTTTTTTTCCTGTGTCAGTTCCACTCCTTGTTCTTTTTCTCACATCACACTGACTTCTGTCTCTTCCCAGAATTTAGTGGGTGGCAGAGTAAAACCAACTCATTACAAGCAATCTGATGTTGTTTTGCCTGCATTTCAGCCTTTTGAAATCATATCTGTAAAAGTATCCAAATATTTGCCTACATCTGCTTTTAAACATATTTTGAATGAAATAATAAATATGTAATGACAAGAGAAATATCAAAGAAAAGCAGATGAATTATCATTCCTGTTCAGTGGTCTGCTAACCTCTGCAAACTATTTCTTCTAGTAGGCAGTGAAGAAGGAAGCATTTAAATTAAATGCTTTGCATGAAAATAAATAGGTAAACTGTTTGAATCTACCTAGGCCAGAAAATTAAAATTCTAGATTTCTGAGAGATGAGCTTCTGGAACAGTCTCTCAATAGGAGTAATTTTCTATATGGAGATGATAATTTATAAAAGGGACTATGTGGTATGTGTTGCAGGAGAGGTCCCCTCTAGTCCTACATATATAATACCTGATTTTCCCTCTACTCTTTCAAATCTCTTTGAAAACTCTCCTTTTCTCAAGAATCAAAAGAAACAATCCAAGTAGACAAAACTCCATCCTTTATATCTCATATACATTATAGAGTGTGGTCATTTAGAAAGGTGACCACAATGTTTAAAGAAATATGTTTCTAACACTCAAATTTTTGTTTCTTTTCTAAGACTTAGACTGCAAGTTTTTGAGTAATGATTATTTCTGTTCCATCAAGAACCTAGTATATCTAGGGCATATAAATTTTTTAATTTAAAAATGTTCATTTGCAGCCAGTTATACACTGCAATGGAATCTGTAAAATGATATTTTCCCAACCTTTGCAACTTATCTCTCAAACCCCGGATTCAGCAATTATGGAATCTGTTGATTTTGCTCATTTTAGGATCTTTTGTAAGAGCTAAGTAAGTAATTTTAAAATATTATTGGTGACAGCAAAGTTAGAGATCGTAGAGGAACTCAAATTTTAACATATATTTTAATGTATATTGTATTTTCTTGATACTGGCCAGAATAAACACACTCATTGAAAGTGCTGTGAATAGGAGCAAAGACAAGACGTATGCCTGCTGTGAACAAAAGCTTATTTGTCCCTATCAAACTGAAGACATTTTTCAAGCTCATTCACCTATGAAATTATGAGCCCAGAAACATGTCAAAACCAAACAGACATTTGATGTATGGAACAGGGATTTTTGCAAATTGAAAGCTATCTGGAGAGACCTTTATTTTAAGCATGCGTTCTTAAAGTTAGAAACAAGCATCTCAGAGGACAGAAATGTCACTATGACCAGTTTGTTCTTCTGTTACTTGAGTGCCCTTTTGAACATGTGCACACTTTTATGCAGCTGCCTCAGAACCCTTTAAGTGGGAAATTGTAGCAGAATAAACTGAAATTTCATGGAATTTGTACTGTCAGACTTTAAAAGAAATCTAAGATATTGGGGTTTTAGGTAGCAATAATCTTAGTGGTCTTAGTATAACAAGAAATAGGTTAATTTATTCTGTTTATTTTCTTTGCATTTTTTTCTTAGAATGGTCCTTTGGGTGTTCTTACACTTGAAGTATTTGAGCTGAAATATACTGTACCTGGTAAAATATAGAAAAATTGTTTAAAAGTATGTTTTACGTGAACTAAATATCAATGGATAACAGCAAACTTTAGTTACATGCAGTATTTTCTGCAAAAGTAGATATTAGAAAAAAAATAACACCTTGTTGCTTGCCCCTTGTTTATCAAACTAAAAAGATTCTAAATAATCTGTTGTGTATAGATTATTAGGTGCACTATAGACTGAATTTCTGTATACTGAAAAGTACTGAAAGTTATTGTGGCTTATGAAATCCTAAGCAGGAGTAGAGAAAGCTCCAGCAATAAGATTGCCTTGTGGCAATTCTCAGCATTCACTCATTAGAGTCTAAGAAGCAAACAGGCATCTTAATATTGTAAAACAATACAAAAGACACTTCTATAAGGGAAAAACTGCTGGGAAGGCTTATGTTCTGCACTATGAGCTAATAGAAATAATGCTCTTAGTTTATGTTCTTAGTTTATAATTCTTAATAGTTTTTAAGATTTCATATCCATTCTGCAAATAAGAAGACTGAGACACATATGTTCTGTTGCTTTCCAGAAAAAGTAGATCACAAGCATGACTGGAATCAGAATGCAAACACTCTGAATAGCAGGCCAGTGCTCCTTGGATCACACTAAATGCAGCACTGAGCTGTAGTCCATTAAAGCCATCAAACACTACTTCTTAGTTTTAAGTCCACATCTTTCCCTTTATTGAGCTTTGTGGCTGTAGGACTGAAATTTCTCCCTGGATCATTAGGCTGCAGGCTGGAATCTGCAAGTCAGCAGATTCTGTAATTTAAAGTTTCTGAATGGTCAAAAGCTCATCAGACATGTAAAGAAAAACTGTCAGCTAAAGAATATTGGCAAATAATAGTAAGAAAAATAAGGACCTAGACAAGAAAAAGGGAGAAAGGAGTTTGGGTAAAGGAGTGAAAACCATATTTAGACTTTCAAAGCACTGAAGTGGATTAGGAGCACACATCCTACTGATACTCCTGTGTTGGTTTAAAACCCACATACCTAATTTGTTACCTCAGCTATCAGCTCCCAGAATAATTGGAAAAGACTCGGAGAAAAGAGTCTTCCTATTTAGTTTCATCTGAAAGGAATCTGGGTCAACTGCTCTCAGACTGCTCTGTGATGTGAACCAAAACTGTTCACACCATGGACTGGGGACAATAGGGAGATCTGCTTCATCCATCATACTCCTGACTGGAAGTTACATCCTGGTGCAGATGCACCCGTTCTCTGCCTATTCAGATCAAAAATCCTTGTTAATGACACTGAAGGAAGAGCCAGCTTCATTCCCTTTTGAGACAACTTGGATTCATTATTTTGCCAGTTATGGAACTATTTGCAAAACACACAGTCTCAGGATTGTGTCCAAACAGCTTTTGAGTGTCTCCAAGGACAGAGACTCCATAACTTCTGTGGGCAATCTCTGCCAGGGCTCAATCACACTATCAGAGGAAAGAGTTTTCTGATGTTCAGGGGAACTTCCTGTGCTTCAGTTTGTGCTTTTTGCCCTTGGTCCTGTCACTGGGCATCGCTGAAGAGAACCTGGTTCCACCCTCTATGCCCCCTCACTTCAGATGTTCATATACATTTATAAGATCCCCTGAACCTTCTCTTCTCCAGGCTGAGCAGTCCCAGCTCTCACACCCTTTCCTCACAGGGAAAATGCTCCAGTCCCTTCATCATCTCTGTGGCCCTTTGCTTGACTCTCTCCAGTATGTCCACAGCTCTCTTGTACTGGGGAGCCCAGACCTGGATGCACTACTCCAGGGGTAGCTTTACAAGGGATGAATTAAGGGGAAGGACATAAACAAATGAAGAAATGAAGGAAATTCATGTCCTAGGTTAGTCTTTACTGTTAAGGAAAAGATCTTTTATTCTTTTTTTCTGAGGCAAGTGAGTATATCTGAAAGTTACTGCAATGGAGAGGTTTGGGGTTTTTTTCCCTTGCCTCCCCAGAAAAAGTAGAGACAAACCTAGAAATCAGTCTTCAGTCAGCAGAACGAACAAAACTCCCATCTGGAACACTCAAACTTGTCAGCCTATGTTAAGCTCAATAGAAATTCCAAGGTGTCTCAGACCTCAGGACTGCCCTGGTCCATTTCCTAAGGGTCACTTCAACAACTTTAATTACATGGTGACAGCTCTGAAGCAGAACAAGGAATTTACAGGTGTGTTTGTTCTGCACACTGCAGCAAGACATGGAGATGTTACACTGTGGTGTGTTGTATTTGACCTGGACTCTTTTCCTGTTTTTTGAAAAAAGCCTCTAGTCATCATGTTTATATAGTAGGGTAATTTTTACCACAATTCAGACAAAGCTAGAGGTTTGTTACATTATACTGGAAAATAATTGATTTTGCTGAATTTACTACATATTCATACTAGTAATGGAGATCAGAATTTGACATGTTGAAGACATAATCTATGATTTTCTATATGTATGAGCAACCATAAATCATTTTTATCTATTGGTTATAATATTAGCTTTGTATTTAGTGTAAAATGATGCAAAATAAGCTAATAAAAATCCTTCTATGCTGTCTTACAAATCTCATTCAATATACTATGCTTTCTAACTGAAATTATGTCACTTTCAGACACGGACCTTTTCTCAGTAGATACTATAATCTCTGATAAATTGTGTGGTGGATTTAAAAATTTAAAATAGATTTGAACTCCTGTATTTAGAGGCCAAATGTTAATATATTAACCTAATTTGCTACAATGTCCCTAATATACTGAACTTAAATATTTCCCAGGTTCTTTGTTTTGATTAAAGGTTTAATGTTCTCATTAAGAGTGAATACTCACAAGAGGGATCACTGATGAAATAAGACTAATAAGGCAAATTGTACTGTTTAAATGAATACAACTCAGGAAGGTGAAATCATTTTTTTCTTAGATGCTTAGGTTATAACAGAATATATTTCTTGCATTGGTTAATTTACAATATTTGTGACATTAAGCTAATTCTTTTAGCCAGAGGTATTGCTGAGCTTCCAACTACACCAAAGTTTGTGAATAAAGGCTTGGTGCCTACAGGAATAAATACACTACTGGAGAAGAGACCAAAGAGCCTCCCATGTGCCCTCATTTGCTGGCTAAATTTGTATCAGATGTTCAGAAAATCCTTGGCTTAGAAAATGATGTCCTCAAAGTAAGCCATATGAGACAATGAAGATGAAGGAAGGAACGTTTACTAACCCCTAACCTTGAAAGTTCCATCATAAAGTTCTCTCAATATAAAAAAAGCAGGAAACTAACTTAGAAATCACAGTACATTACATTCTTACATTTAGAATTACATAGTTCTTTATGTAACAGGCCCCAACCATAAGTATTATGGGAGCTACTTTACAAGACAAAGCAGGTTTATATCCTTCTGAAATCTTGGAGAAAGTATTGTTATTTAGCTTTACAAGATTTACATATTAGATGAGGGAATCTTGATAAGAAAGCCAAATAAAAATAAACATGCTGATGAACTACAAATGAGGAGTATACCTTATTTATACCTGCATTTTACCTATGTAATAGTCAGTGGTGGAAAACATCCAGAAAAATCTGCTTAGTATACATTTTCTTCATCATGAGAATCCATGTGGTGCTTCTTGTTACATTAATTCTGAGAAATAACAGTTTATAAGGATTAAAAAGGGGGTGGGAGAGAAAGAGAGATTTTATTTACCTGAAAATTCCTGGATTTGAGAATCTTCTACTTCAAACAACAATTCATCATGAATCTGAGCAATTAACCTGAAAAATATCAGACATGCAAGAAATTTTTAACAATGCTTCTCATCTTTCTATCTATCTATCTATCTATCTATCTATCTATCAACTAATTGGTACATGCAGAATGGGTATGGTTAAGGGAAAATAAAAATCCAAAGAAAATTAAAACTTCATTAATGGAGTTAAAAGGATTGCCACTCCACATTTTCTGAAAACATAAAGGCTATGGTCTTAAATATGAACTGCACTTGTAAGCTTATAAACATCATTCAGGGACCTGATGATGTGACAAGGTATTACTTAAAACCAATGCAACTTACAGAAAATTGCACTAAATTATAGAGACAGGGTATGTTTATTTAATGTGGCTTCTTTTTTCTCAGTTTGGGTTGGAAGAAATGTGGTTATAAATGGGTGGTTTAACTAATACAAGTCAGCTAAATAGTAAAGAGTGCTTGGCTTACTCCAGTATTAACTCCTAGCACAGGCTGGCCACTGACTTGATATTCCAGGAGATAACCTGGAACGTAATTGCAAAGTGGGTGTGTTCATGCTGACAAGAGGATAGAAGAATGAAAATGCTGGCACAGATAGAGATCCTGATCTGTTGCCTCTGGTCTCAGGACAGTTCCCTTCACCCAAACAGAGCACACAGCTGAGAGCAGTGACATCTTCAAATTCATGCAAGTACCTGTACCTGAGCTCTTCAGTTAGAGATGTTTCATAAAAAATTTATACTGCTGCTTTGTTTTTCTCTTTGTTTGTATTAGTTCTATACTGATAGGTCTCCTGCATACAGGCTGTGGCTTAATTGTTCACTAGTTACAGGAATAGAACCCTAAATTGTCAGTTTGGGTGCTAAAGTACTTTCACATTGGAAATAATAAATGTATTTGATTGAATAAAGTCCAAGGCAGAATAGTTACCATCTAGCAGATAGGATCCCTGAGTGTAGCTCTCACTTAGGAAGGAAAAATACTGCACATCTGATGAGACTGTATTCCTACTAGTTTTATTTTATTACTCCTTTAATTATTGTAGCTGGAAGTCTAAGTGATGAAACAGTATCATGTATTTCCAAATTGCTCTGCAATTTGCATGTAACATTTAAATTGATGCCCACTGTAGACTTATAACCAAGCAGTTATTCAAGTAAATAGCTACAAATGGCTGAAAGATCACTATGGTTACTACTTATAACTTCTCACAGCTTTATGGAAAATATCCTAAGATAGTTTCACACTGCCTTAAATTACAATGTGACATTGACTAACAGTGTGGTGAGCTCTAATAATAGATCTTAAATTATTAGTCACTTACAACACAGTCAGAAGCAGAGCGAAACAGATTAACATATTTCTAATAGGAAATTGGGACACAGGATACAAAAAGAAACAGATGAAAAGATCAGGATCATCAGTAGCAAAAGAATACAATTACATGAAAAGCTACAGTTTCCAATGCAAGTAAATTAATTAAAGCAAGAGACTCTTCATAATCATTCCAATGATGTAAAAAGATATGTTAGGAAGAACTGTGAACATAAAAAACTCTGAATATAGTGTGAAGCAATGGAATAACTGAAAAATAATTGCAATAAAAATGTGATAATCTGGTTTTTATTTGTAAGAGATTAGTGTCTCATGACTTCAATCAGGCTTAAGAGCTCCACAAATTTTGAGTATCTAGTAAGGAAAAAACTTTTCTTAGAAGAACTTACAACACTAATTGAAGTTTTTACCTTATATTTATCAGGACTTAGGTATGGAGGAAAACTAATTTTGTTTTCAAAACCCCTCAGTGTGGGATCAACTGCTCACCTCACCTCTCCTCTAAAAGTAGAGTTCAGTAGAAGCAGGGTTTGACAAAAGATCAGGGCTACCTTATGCGAGTCAGAAAAACTGTGGAAGCAATGTAAAGGGAACTCAACATTTCTCTCTGAGCAGCACAACAGACTTTACACAACTCCAGATGTTCCTGTTCATCCACTGAAAGCACTGCTTTAGCTTGGTTCTCCATCTGAGCTCAAGGATCCTGTTTCTCAGTGCTTATAATACTGACCCGTTGCATTGCCAGTCAGTTGAGGAACTGCACAAGTGTAAAATTACCTCTAACCCATCTTAAACATCAAATAATTCATTTGAAGTTCAGGAGAATATTCTGTCTGCTAAAACACAGGAGTAGAAGTTAGTGTTGCAGGTTCTCTTTCTAGCTCTGTTACTCTCCTGCTAAGCAATTCACTTTCAGTCAGAAAAATTAGAACATGTGGATAATACCTAGCTCAGAAATGTGAGAAATGTGAAATAAGTATTTCTAAAGCACATCTATTTTCATGTGGAAGATATTAGAAAGGTTTTAATTTATGCTAAACATGATTTCCCAGCTTGATGCTGAGAACTGGAACAGTACATGCTATTTCATTCTTAGTTTTAACTAAACAAGTTAGATTCCTTTTTATGATTTGTTATATCTTTCTTATCCATCTCACACCCACTTCTTAGGTTCTACTCCTTCAGGTGTATAACGTAAAACCACCGGCATTTTTTCAGGTTTTTCAGGGAACACATACTGTTCCACAGAAGGAAGCATTCAATTTGACATACATATGAAAGAAAAATCAAAGCAATTCAGATGTTCCAAATTCATGGCTTTCACCATTGTAGTGCATGCATACACATGGACATCTTGAGTGGAAGAAGTTTTAAAAACCCCGTATTTTTTCTTCATATATTAATTAAAGCATCTTCACTTTAAAGGAATCTTGAAATAGCAAGTTCCTCTCATTACCTCTTGCTAAATTAGAAGATTGCAAATCAGTCAGAGAACAGTGCTTCTGTTGTTCTACAGATTAAAAAATGATTTTAATTTACAAGTTAAGATTTTATTAACTGTTTTCTTGATTGCCTGCAGATTAGGCATAATTTTTGATGAGTACACAAGACTTGTTATATTGAGAAACATGACACGTGTCTGACTGTGGTGTGGAATGGAAATAAGGCTATAACCTGCACCTCCCAAAGCAGAAATATTCCTGTGATAACTTTTGACATCAATTCAGTGTGCCCAGGACACAACATCCTTCTTAAGCTATTATGATAGACTATTGAACTTTAAAAGAAAAATGTTTTTTATGTTCTTCAAGGCTATATTCATCAGTCTTACAGTTTCCTATGAAACACAGAGTAAGTTTCTCAAGCCTTCAGTGGATCCACCCAGTTATCATTACTGTGTCGTAATTATAGTATTGACCTGATATATGTCCAAAGAGACTATACTATCTTTGAGAGTTTTTTACATAATGTTCTGTTTATGGGGCTATACAGTATTTGCCTCCTTAGAGTACATTTTTTTCCCAGTACCAGGTCAATTTGTCTAATTTGAGACCAAATGAGGATTTTGTTTGTTCCTGTAAAGCACAATACTCCAGCTCTGAACCTCTCTGTTCTTAAGTACAGAACTGCAAGTTTTTTCATGACTACTTCAAATGCGTTGCCTAGGAATAAATACAGCAGTGAACTGACTTCCACAAAACAGTTATTATCTTATTGGTAAGCAACTGTATTTCTTTACCACTAAAGGAAACAACATGTTGCCTACTGCAAATGCAAGTGCTATGGCACAAGGTGCTGCAGTCTACTGTAGGAATATCCTGTAGAAGAGGCCAGTGTAGGATAGGGAAAAAAATACTGTCCTAGCAGTCTTTCTCAGAAGCTGTTTTTTGACAGCCATAAGTGGTGTTTCAGGCCATTAGTATGTGCCAAGAGATGCTCATTAAATCCATACTCCTTTAATCAACAGACTTAATGTTGGCTCTGACTTGGATGTCTTGAATTGACATCTGGAAAACCCCAGCTCTATGCACTGACTTTGGGGTACCACCTCCTAAACCAGCTACACTCATTGGATATGTGATGTTAGTCAGAGAACAACCCTCTGTGCATTTTTATATCAACAGAGAAGTTTTTACTGCTGATAGTTTTCTAGACTGGAATGCATGAAGATAACACAAGATACAAACCACTAATGAATTCCTACAGACTAACTGCAGGTGAATTTACTCCACTGCTTGGTAGCAGGCTGTCTGATCCACCACATACCCCCTCCAAATCCCTCAAAACTCATCTCAGTCCCAACTGCATCCTCTACTTCCCTCAGCCCAGCCCTGGACACTGCCATGGGGCTCTAAGTAAGTACAGGCAGCAGGAAGGGAGAGAATGGGACAGGCACACCAGAGGTGTGAGGTGCTGAGCATGGTGCTTAAGCTGTATCTGAAAGGAGCTCACATACTACGCACAGTTGGTTGGTTTTAACAGTGTTTTATCAGCAAATAACCAAAAATAACATTTAAAATTGAACAAGGGGGAAAACATTAAATTGGAGGGTCCAACTATCATGCATAGTAAGGAATTCTCACCTACTGTAGGTGACCCTGCTCTGGCAAGGGGGTTGGACTAGATGATTTTTCAAGGTCTCTTCCAACCCCAACTTTCTATGACTCTATGAATTAAGGGCAACTTATTCTGACTGAAAACCAGGCTGAGAAGCTCAGATTAAAATGGTTTAAAATGCCTTCTGTTGGTTAGGTCTGCATCCTCAGGGAAAAAGATGGTATTGCACCATCAGGTTGTCTGATTCTGAGCTAGAGTACTCAAGTATAAAATTTCCATGAAAAATCACAAATTTTAGTTCTCATTTGAAGACATGCTGAGAATTAAAATAATAACTGAACAATAGTTTTCCTAAAGCCAAAAAATTTGCTTTGGAGTAGGAGCAAGAAAGATGTGTTACTTGAAACCCATTATTGGTTATTTGAGTAAAAAATTCTAGATAAACTTTTAAAAACCCAAGTCCTATAATGCTTTACTTAAGAGCAAAGAATGATGTTGATATTTTTTCCATAGGTTTCTAAAATTTTATAAACATTAAAAAAAAGTTACTAAAAGTACACTACTTTAGAAAAGGTAATAATAGTCACTTGATAGCACAATAAATATTTAGAAATACTTTTTAAAAATCAGCCATTTTCTAGACACATGGGGCTATCTTCATACTTAAAAAGCACTGTGACCCTGATCACTGAAATTGATAATATTTTCTGATAAAACACTAGATTTTATATCCCAAATATTAATATCCTTGTCTGTCATCCTATATTATCTCCTTTTTTGATTAATAAAATAATCATCCAACTAGTAACATCACATGTTTCATTTTGAATTTGAAACATCTAAATGCATAATGGAAGACTTCAAAATTGTAGAGAGAAGAGTTCATGGTTAAAAGCTTTGTATATAGTGATAAATTCCAAAAAGGGCATAAAGGCTGTTATGTGGTTAGAAAAATATTATGAAAAGAATACGATATTTTGAAATTAGATGAACAAGGGAATATGAAAAATAGTATATATAGTAAAAAATGGAATGATATCTTATGTTTTGCAACTGAAAAACAAGACCTTAATGACTTTGAAATTTCAGACATTCATACAAAATATTGGTTTACAAGGCATGTAATGAAATACTACCAGGAAAAGCCAGAATAGATGCTCATGGAACAAACACTTGCAAGGATTTCAAGAACATTTAGAAATTGCAAAATACATTATTTGGGGAGAAGAATTTTAAATCCTGTCTTTCAGAACTTAGCCTTGTTGCCACAATCACAACATGAAAATCTGCAGGCAGCCAGGCTACCCTGTTACACTTCTTACACCTTCTTCCTGAAGCATCTGCTACTGGCCACTTTCAGTGATAATGGACCAGATGGGTGTTGAATCTAAATTTTCTTAGAAACCCTGATCCTCCCTACACTAAAATTGCAACAATTTTCTTCTGGTACTGTTAATACTACCTGTTATTTAATTGCATCACAGGTTCCCCACAAAAGTGCAGAGATTTCCAGCAGGAAAGAATGCCTATTAAATTGTCATGTAACTAAGGAACAAGGTTAAGAAAATGTTGTAACATTTGGTAGATTTTTCAAGGTTCTTTTATATGGCTTTCTGTAATATGATACTATAAAAACTACATCTTAATATATATCATGCCTATATAGATGTTACCTGCATTAAAATTAATCTACCTCTTCTAGTGTATTCATTAAAAAAAAGAAAGAAGATATTTTGACAAAGTGCAGCTAACTTTTGAAATTTGTTTTCAGGAGCTACACCATGAAGAGCAGGAAGCTGAGCATATGGTTAATTAGAGAGAATAGAATTTTCACATGTACTCAGGGTTTTAAAACATACCAATCTAAAAGGTGACCTACAAAAGATTTTAGAAATGATAATTATTTCTTTATGTTGAATTACCCACATAAAGCAGCATTGAAAAACCTACAACATGATGAATGTCCTTTTTTGCTGTGATATTTAAGTATATTAACTATATTTAGGTCTATTATTTTCTGTAAAAAATAAATCATTCTGACATGATCTGGCTTACTATGCATGAAGTGTTCAGGTAACAGCTCACCATCTTGTAGATCAATGCAAAATGCTGTATCTTCTATATTCTAGAAATATTCTAGTTCTCCAGTATTAGGCTAGGGATGAAAGTTGACAATCTTACTAGAGTTAATCCTCTAGAATAGATCTGCAACCATGTACTGAGAATTGTGGAAGACTACCAGAATAATAAGCATTTACTTTAGTTTCTGAAGAAATAAAGAGCCATAAGATTTATGCCCAGAATTTAAGAAACTCATCACACTTAGCAGCAGCACTAAGGAGTTTACTGAATGCATTTAGTTGAGGCTACTCTGTAATCAAGTTGGTTTGATTAGTATGTTGTTTTGTATGAACCTGAGAAATTATAAGAAAACAATAAATTACAAACAAATGAATCACTTGTGAATTATGACATTTTGTATCTGAAAAAAACCCCAGGTCCCATAACACAATGCTTGCTCCTGGGAAGATGGGGGCCATTTCTTACTAATTTAGCTTTCTGTACAAGGGAGCTGCATTAACAGTTCATCAACTGAGAAAATCATTAGCTTGATTAAAGTGTTGGTTTCTTGACAAAGACATCCACAACCCTCAACATCCACTGCTACTGAAAAGCAGCTGAGACCAAGAAAATAATATTTTCCTCTGTGCCTTTTCCTCTTATTTGCAGGTGGCTCCTCCTTTTCAGTTCATTCACTTATATCTGTCCTGCTGCTGAACTGTCTCTTTAACTAGGCTGCTGACATGCTGAGGAGTAAAGCTCTGTGTTTGTGGCACAGGTCCAGTTCTGAAGGAACAATAAATTGGTGAGAAAGTAGAATTGCTGGATTCACACCAAATTACTCAATAGTTCTGTAGACCTGTTAAATGCTGTTGAGATATCATCATCATTAATGACTTCCTGAGAAATTTTTGTAGTGCCAGGTGGACTTTGGGTAACAGCAGTGCATCTTCAGCTTCCAAACAGAGAATTTTTACAAGAATTAGTATAGGCAGCAATTCTTCCACAATTTCTTCTTTCTTACCAAGCCTCCATATCAGCCAATGCAAGGATGTTTTTAACATTGAAAATAAATACAATTTCCATCTGAGTTCACTGAGTACCTTTCTGCTCTCAGCAGTTCCATGAATCTTTCTTTTAGCTACTACTGCATGCCTTGAGCTCACTTCAGAAGTTCCTTTGCTATGATTTCCCCTGCAGGAAAAACTGTGTGGAGGTTCTGTGATGTGCTGGCACATGAATAATTTGTGTCATCAGAACATTTTCAGTAAGTGTCTTGGCCATCAGCAACAGAACAGCATCTCAAAAAAGATCTAGCTAGTATGGAAGAAGTCTGAAGAAATAATTTTTATCACTTGTCATTGCCACACAAAATTCAGAACTGTTAATGCTGATGCCAGTAGCTAACCCATACTAGTGTTAGTTCCTTACCATATGTATTGCATTAGTCTGCTAGTTGACAGAACAGCCATTGATCAGTCACTGTTTCCTCAAGAGGGCCTTTCTGCTGGAGCTTCATGAAAATGTAGCTTAATTACCTTCCTTTCCTTGACTTCCAAATGCAGTATCATATGTGCAAACAATAACTGAATATCTGCTGACTACCAGCCATAGGAAAGCTTCATCCTGTTGTGTCAGGGCTTGCTCACAGCTTAACAGCTTACAGCATATGCAAAATGAATGCAGTGAATCAGTGAAGAAGACTGCAAACACACCTGAAACTAACAATGAGAACTGGGAGACCTTATCTTGAGTTTACTCTATTATTTTTATATTATTTCAAAGACAGGAAAGACAAAATGTTGCATGTTAGCCACTACCTGCCTATGCCTTACAGGTGATGCTGTCTCCAAGTGTAAATGAGGAGTTCATAATCACTTCTAAAGCATACATGGAAGATATTTCTCTTTGATTCAAAGATATTTCTCTTTGTTCCAAGTGATAATCCCTGTTTCCAGAATTAGAAAGTTTAAGAGGGGAAAAAATGCTTACAAGGAGATGAAGATAGAAGAAAATATAGTAGTGTACTATCTTGGCAATGAATATGGTCTGATGTGATGACAATAGAGACTACAGTGATGCTTTCAAATGCCTGAGCCACCTTCTAGCCAGGTGAGTGTTCACAGGATTTATAAAGACCTTGATTGTGCTTTTCTGACAAACCTGGCTTGTAACTACCTATTAAATATTACAGCAAGAAGCCACTAGTATCTATTAAAAGACTCTCCTTTAGCAAAGCCATCCAGTTGTTTATGGATGGCAGGTGTTCAAAATACCAGTTTAAAGCAGAAAGAACTAAAACCAGTACAGAGAATCTGCCCCAAAATACACAGTGCAAATGTTATAGAACATCATCCAAAATTTAATACAGAAATGTATCATTGTCTGGCATCATGCAGCATCTCCACTAAAGAACCATTTTCCATTTCAGATTTACACTAGAGGGCAACTTATTTAATTTTTTTTTTTTAATTTTTTTTATTTAATAGTTCAATAAATTTTGCTCAAAAATTTGCAAGAATACTTAAAATTATAACTTAATACCAATAATACTTAAAAGTTTTATTTTTGGTAGGGAAGTGAACTCTACTTTTGAATTCAACACTTAATCTATATTTGTCATTAGAAATTACATTTTAAAATGTTCCTCAAGTAAGACAACACTGCTGTGTGCAAATGATACACACATTTAGAAACACACAGAATATTTATACTGTTAAATATTAAATATAATTGCAAAGTATGTTCACCTTGCACTGAACACACCACTGAATCTTCAATACAGGATTGTTACAGATAAGTTTTTGTGATTTCTCATTCTGGATGAAAACAGGAACACTGATGCTCTGCACTACCTGCTATCTCTGCTTTTATCTGAACTTCTGCAAAAATTTGTGTTCTGCTTGATTGTTTATGACAGCATTATAAAAGATAAGAATCCATTTGCTTAGGTTTTCCTCTGCTTTTTTGCCTTCAAAATATCTTTCTACTGCAGCAAATAATAATGCTCACCAACTCCCTGCCCCATCCCTTCCATCCTTCACTAGAAAAAGAATGAGACTTCATTATTTTTGCTAATGGCATAAAAATATTGAGGAAATTCTGTGATCTCCTACCCAACCATGAGCAGTCAAAACAGAAGAAAATCACGAGGACCTAGCTTTTCTTCAGCAAAAGAAAGCCATCTATACAAGAATAAAAAATGTTCATTTATTTTGCTTGAGCACTGGTTTCCTGATTCCTGTTTTTCCCACCCCATTGAATGTTCAATTCCCATTGTACAATACATGCAAAATACAGGAAGGATATGATCAGTGGGCTTGATTTCAAAGATGCAGAAATACCACTGAACTTGATCTGATTGAGTTGAAATGGCCCCAGAGCACTTTATCACCAGGGGATGGGGTTTTACAGATCCAACCATTTAACCCCAAAGATGTATTAAAGTATCCCACAAGTCCTTGCTTGTTAAAAGATTCAGAGGCATACATAGTATTTCTACAGCTGCTTAAAATGTCAGAAACACATTCATTCCAAATAACTTTGTCTTCATATCAAAGAGTTTTATAATCATTCACTACTAACCTGGCTGTTAAAGTTGGAGAATCAACAACAGAAGTAAAAATCTCCACCATAGCCATTTTACAAAGATCAGCTGCAGATCCTATGAAAGAAAGTGATCTGTTTTTAATTTAAAGCATGTAAAAGGAAAATGTCTTGGATGGAAACTGTTATATGAACAAGACAATAAAATCTTTTAAGACAACACATCTAGCACTGAATTCTAGATAATCTCTCTATAGATAGTTTGTACCTATACCTATATTTAAACACCACATTATTGTGCACTACTGAGCACTATTGTGAATCAGCACATTGTATGTTATGATACTGTTTACTGGCAATTTTCAAGGTAGAAAAAAGACAGAATTTAAACTTCTATTTTATAGTAAAACTCATGCCTCAGGAGCCTGCTAGAACATTTCTTCTTTTGAGATTATCAGAGCTGCTGTCTACTAAAGCCAAGCACAGCTAAAGAGAGGTGGGTCAGAAGGAAAGTAGACAGGTGGTTTTTTACCTTGAACAACAAAATTGACAGCCTGCCTCTCAGCTTGAGTGCGTAGTTTGTAATCCTGTGCACTGATATTAGCCAGTGGTCTCTTACGTCCCATAATGGAAACCACATAACCTTGTAGGATTTAAATAGAAATCAGTATTCTTAGAGTGATTTAAATTAAATTTTAAATGTAATTTTTGAAGATAATACAGATTTTTGTAACTATGTGCGGAGTCTATTTAATACTTTGCCCTCTGAATATAGTCAGAGCTTCTCTTATTTAAAACTTAATTGCTTACTGTGTTTTTGACCTAAGTATTATTTGATTCAGAGAATTGGTACATGTTATACAAAGAAAACTTCCATTCATTAAAGCTATATTTTCATTAGGAATGTCTACTGATATACCATCAAACTCTCTCTGTGGAAGATGAAATTACAAGTATCTAGCAGAATTAGCTAGCTATTAGCAGCCATAACTAAAGGTCTCCATGCAGTGAATAGTTTACTTGGGAACAGCAATGAAAAACCAGTTTGTAGAGTAATGAAATCATTGGCGAATATTTCCCAACGCTATCAAGTAGTATTGGGGGGAAAAAAAAATCCAAGTTCTAATTTTTTTCTTGTGGTATTTTTGTGTCTCTTTCACAGCCAAACTTCCTTTAAATTCTTTAATTAAAAAACATACTAACACAGTTAAAGCTTTATGTTGGCTAATGACTTATTTTGATAAAACAATGATTCTGGAGGACAAATGAGAGGAATCGAGAAGGGAAGAGATGTGAGGAACCTCTCATCAAAATAACACACAAAACCATAACTCAGTTTATTTTCAAAATGAAACTTCCTTTCCTATTTTAAGAACAATGAAAATATATCTTTACAAGATGTTTCATTATATTTCTGATCACCTTGACTATCCATGAGTTGCCATTAGCTACCATGGAAGTTCAGACTGCCACAAGTTTCCAGCCCCCTGTATATCTTATTTATTAAACAATATATTCACAAGGCTTTTTTGTGTTGGAATACATTATATGTCAAAACATGACATTAAACAGGGTTGACTCTGAGATAAGACATCTTATTCTGTTCCCATCTCTCTAAAGAAAAGCTTACAGATTTAACCAGATGCTCTTAGGGTGAAACAGGAAAAAAATGATTCACCAATAAATTATATTCCATCTTTTTTTTATTATCATATAATTATAAGAATTTTGGTCAAGCTGAATCTTTGTCTTCACCACTGTCACACAGTGCTGATCACTTCACAAAAATATACTTACAGACTTTGGATTACCTTTATTTCGGCACTGGTCAATGGTTTTCTTTGTAAATTCATGCACTTTCTTGTATTTTTGCATAAAACTCTCTATAAATTGACTGGCTTGAAGAGGAGTAATACCCAGGCAGTCAGCAAGGCGTTCTTTACCTGATGGGGAAGAAATTATCTTTATTATGCAATGAATCAGAATAGAAATCCACTACATACAACAGTACTCTTATACTCACTACAGTCAGTGGAATTTGTTACATTTGCCTCTACCAAAGAGGCCAGATCTGACAATAGTTCTGTTTCAACAAAGGAAATGTTTAACTTTCAGCTTGAAAGTTTAACTCAAGTTACTGTACAAAGAATACACTTAAGAAGTATGCAACTAAGAAATTCCTGGTTATACTTTATATCTGTAAGGTGGTAGAAATATCTTTTGTTCACAGAATAACTTTGTTGTTCTAAGTATCATTTTACTAGTGAAGTGTTGAAATCATTTAAAAAAACTTTGGAAAGCAGATAAAGAACTCAAAACCAATTTCAAGTAAATTTAAATGTGAATATTATCTAAAAAGGATGGATGAGTTTAGCTGAAAGTTTTAAATGCTGAAGCAATAACACCAAGTAGGCTGATTTTCTAAAAGCAGTTAAAAGTCTGACTACCATGAATTTCAAACAGTCTTAGGCTTCCAATAGCTGTAAAAATCTGGGTCTAAATTGTAAGATAAGAGAGTTGGAAAAAGAAAAACAGAAGTGAAAAGTGTTTCAATGGAGAGAAAGGAATAATAGGTATTTGATAGGGTGCAAAAGCACAATTTATATTATGTTAGATTTTAAAGCACTTTTAAGACAAGTAGGAAAACTATGAAGACATTTTTCCGGAGTGTGAAAAAAGGAAGAGTGAGTGAGTGTTTAAACACATTTATAAACCAAAATGTTCCAATAAAAATAAAACATGCATCAACACTAGTCATATGAGGTTTGAAAGACAGATATATTTGTCAGCTGCAGAGCAATGTAAAATCAGCAGAGTATCTGCAAATAACAAGCAGAGAGGCGATGTCTCAAGGCACCAAAAGCACAGGATAGTTATTGTCACAGTAATACTGTCAAGAAAAATTATCTAGCATTTTCAAAAGAGAGATTTCAGCCACCTAAATGCCACCACTGTCAGTCTGATGTGCATAGCAGAACAATTCTGTAGCATTTTGTTCTTAGTCATGCCAGAATCTGCATGAGCTGCAAGAACACCAGTCTGGACAAGGTGCTAGAAGAAGAAATTGACAAGACCTCCATTATGACTCTTGCTGAGCTATTATAGATCTATATTTTTATTTGTTATCTAATTAATTTGGGTCTTCTACCTAGATAAGCAATTGACAAATTTGCCTGCTAAAGCACATACTGTTAACAGCTGGGAGACTGCTGTGGCTTCCTTAGAGAACTGTAAGATACAAGCTTGTCCAGGTTTCCATCTAAAGAACTACTGATATACAGAAACAAAATATGCATAAAATTGAAGGAAAATTAAGCCACAATATCAGTAATGAAGTCTGAGAGGTCCCAGGGAAATGCAGTTCCTGGGAAGCATAAGGAGGGGAGTGTACAGACATGTAATTGTGTTAGATCATGTTCCTCTTTGCAGGAGCACAGGCCATGCAAAGCAATGCTCAGGAGGGGACTGAAGCTTCCCTGAACACTCTTTGAGTTACCAGTGCCAGGGGAATTGTTAGCAGTTACACTAAAACTCAGAGTAAAAGCAAAGTAAAAACTCAAAAAAATAAAGGAGTCAAAGTAAAAACTTTGACATTCCTCTGTGTAAACTCAGGGCTTGAACATACTGCCACTGAATGGAATTCATTCCTTATTTTACAAATGTTTAAGTTTCCTCTACTGTAGTTTTACAAGATGACCTAGGCAGAAGCAGGTGAATCAAATTGCTCCAAGCCAAGCAAAACACAGTAATAAATACTGTCATCCCCCTCAATATTCTGTGTATTTATTGAAGTACCAACTCCTAGACATAATGAGACTTTTTATTATACTATTTCGTATCCTCAGGGATTACAGAAAACACCTTGAAAATACGAACTAAGAAAACAAAAAAGAAAAAAAAATTACTATCTACTACATGAAAGATTTTCATTAACTCCTGTAAGCATAATATGGGCAAGCTCCTCACAGAATGCTTCTGTATTTTTCAGTCCCAAGAGAAGTGAAATAAATATGTATTATTTGCACTCTTCAGCTGTGTCAAACTGTCTCCTTAATGAAAATTTAGCCATCTTTGGAAGTGAGACAAGCTGTGGGTGGAGGTCAGACCATTAGTTTCATGTATCTAACAATTATTTTTTGTCAGCCCAGTTTCCATCTAAATAGTTTAATGATATCATTCCATGTTATGTCTTAATTAGGATTTGAGCACACTGTTAATGAACTGAAGCATTTTATTATGTTTCAGGTGCTTCAGCTGCCCTCACTGGAGAGAGAGAGATGAAGCACAAACAAGTAAAAGGAGATACTTGGTTAAGCACAGCTGCACTGAAATGTTTAGTGCCCAGTTCAGAGCAAGTGAAGCACTGACAGCACTCTGCTTACTCTAATCATCCAGGTGCTCCATAGCATGACTAGACAGACATATATGCTGCTGAGGGAGGTTCTGGCCCCAGCAATTAAGGCATTTCCTTTTCTATACTGACTATATACAGAACTACAGGGCATTCACCCAGTGGTGACTGAGTCTGACTAGGTCAGGTATCTGCCTGTTCTACTCAGAGTGAAGGGAACAGATAGGAGATGTGTAGTACAGCAGAAACCAAGGGGAAGGGGTGCTAATATGCATATCTTATAAAATAATCTAAACATTCAGCTTGCAAATGGGAGATTTTTTTTTCCAGTCTCAATATGGGAAAAGTCTGAATTTACACTGCAGGGAGCTACTGCTGGGCTTTTTAAATACAGATTTTAAACACAGGTATTTAAAATGTAATTAATCTTAAACAAAAAAATTCCACGTGTATACATGTGTTCTTATATGTGTGTATATAAATCTACACACACCTCTACACATAACAGAGATAATCTGGAGGGCTGAAGTTGAAGTGCTTTACTCCCCTTCTGAGCTGAATATCCTAAACAATAAACTGAATGCCCTTGGCCAACTCTGCCTTTGGTTCAAGGACTACTGAAAACTCACTGCAAAGGATGGTTTAGAAAGTATTCTCACCCAGAAACCCAAGATACACTTTTAATTTTTTCCAAGTTAAATAAAGCCTGCAACCTAGGGCTCGAATTTCCTAAGTTTTCCAAGTACTCATCTTCTGCAGAGCTTTTGGATTTCTCTGGAAGACCTGCATAAAGTTTAGTTATCTGTTTCAGTAAATCAAATTCACAAGAGATTGTAGGCTGATGATACTTAATGCATCTATCTTCCCAGAAGAGGGAATTCTAAGCATGTATGAAGCATAAAGAGAGTTTAGCATCATTTAAAAAATAGTAGGCAGTTTTGGAAAGTATGCAAAATATCTTGTCTTATCTAGGACATGGGCAGAACACAGGGAAAAAAAGTAGCACTGTGGATTTTTGCAGGTTTTCTGCAGTTGTGAAGAAGTGACAGCTAACATTAACATCTAAAGTAAGGAAACACTTTTGTAACTTTGAGTGTGACTAAGCAAGCTGCACAAGTTGCCCAGGATATTGTGGAATCTGCATCCCTGAAGTCATTCAAAACTGCCTGGACATAGTCCTGGGCAATATGCTTTAGGTGTCCCTGCTTGAGCTGGGGGTCAAGCTGATATCCAGAGGTCCCCTCCAGCCTCAGCCACTCTGTGATGTTATAAATCTGTTTTGAGACAATAATTGAGTTCTTTTAATTTCATTGCAGGTATTCTCATCCCTGCTTATATACTCACAGAATGCCAAGTCCACTCAAAATGCAGCTCAGTTTAGATGAAGACACATGCTTCAGTTAAATCAAGAGCAAATTAACACAAACCAGAGTACTCTTTGTATGTATTTATGCAATAATTTTGATACCAGGTAGATTACTTAATAATCCTTGATAAAACTAAAAAAGCAATACTCTAACAAACTTTTATTCACCCTCAGAAGTCCAGTCTACTTACATAAATGATGTATGAAGTATGAAACTACTGCAGCTGGGCTTTTTCTCTAAAAATGCCTACCTGCTCCATAAACCACTGAGTAAACAATACGCTTTGCTTGCTCTCTATCAGTGTGTTTCACTTGTTCACTTGGAATTCCCTTCCTAAACAAATAAAAATTATAAATTTACAGTTAAGACGAATTTAATTTTTTATTACCACAGAAACAGTATTTGAAGTCAATAACCATTTAATAACTACAGACTTGTAAGATATGAAAAGAACCAGCTAAGGGCTTTTGTCGTCAGCCTGGAACATACAAATTCTTTACATCTTTTTGGGGTGAGAGTCCATATTAAATGAAGTTATTTTAATCTTAATCTTTCTAAGAAACTTCTTTGCTAGGAAAACTCCTACTACTTTTTATTAATTCATTAATTATAATTACAAATACTGTGTTTTATCTATTAATAACTAATTATTAATTCTTTATGCTGAAGAGGACTCAATATTGACCCATGGGAAAAGGTAAACCTTTGCAGCAACAGCATTTTCTTGAAGAAAGGTCTTTCACAATTATCATGATATTCAAACACCTAGAAAATGAGCAGAGGCACAAATTGATCCTCATTTGGCCCATACACTTATTGTGGCTGAGCCTGTGCACAGTCCTGATATAATCAGGCATTCTGAATGATAAACAAGTAGACCCTGAGTGCAATCAGACTTAAGCAAGTCCTTCTGGCAGCAGAGATTTTTTTTTTTTTTTGACAAAAAATAAAATTTAATATGATTTCAAACCTTCACTGAGCAAATAGTCTTTGGTTTTATAACAGCCCGCATTGTTCTTTTGAATGCTACTAATTGCTCAAAGATAAAATGGACTTTTCATTGCTCATTTCAGGCTGAGAAATATCAAGAACTGGATAATATAGTACATAGTGGTTACCATCTGTAATTAAGAGTGTTTCCACTTAGGTCACTCATTCTGGTAGTAGGAGATTCATATAATTAGCCTTCTTAGTTAAATCATGTCAAAAGTTCATGGCTCTTTCTAATAAAGTATGTTGAGGTCCCTAAATGTATCTGAATAGGAGGAAAAGTGGCAATTGGCACTAGCAAGTGCAGAATAAGGAAACTAGACATCAATAAGGATTTCCTGAAGCAACTTCTGGCAGAAAGTCTGGAGGAATTGCCTCAAGAACCTGGCAGAAAGCTACATGTACCCTCGAGAAAGCATCATTCCAGAACCAGGAGGGGAAAATAAAATCTGGTAAGAGACTAGGTTTTACCTGAGGACATTTCTGAGATGAAGAAAACAAGAGTGAAGAATGTTGAAACCAGAGAAACTATGAAGTGCAATACTACTTACCTAATACTATAAAATTTGAACAGAGGCCAGGAGAAGGCAAGAGATACGAGTACAGCAACACAATTTACTTGCAGATCTACTTAAGTCTGGGGACACTTAACTGAGAGCCAAGAGGTCATCAGGGAGTATGTTAGCTGCTCACTTCTCTGAAAAACAAGGGCTCTAATAGAAAGGGCACAGTGAATTAGAAGTCCTGGAGAGCTGTAGCAGAATGTACATACACAGATCCTGGTGCTGAGGGAAACACAAGACATGGGTCTTTCTGGGAGGGACCTGGTGGTTCTAGAGAAGCTTTGACATTGAAAGACACTAGAACTCAATTATGTACACAGCAAGACTCACTGCTAGGATTTTAAGGATGATTTTGCATTTTCCAAGCTTCAATCTGCTTCAATCTGAAAGAGCTGAAAACCCGAAATAGATATATTGCTGTAATCATGACAGGCAGTGTCAGGAGGAGGATCCTGTGTTTCCATTGTGAACAATCACAATAAAACCTTGCCTAACATGCATGCTGTGAACATGGCAGTCACAACACTCACTTAGCATTTCCTGATCTTTGGTTAGTCATGAACTACAGGAGAAGTAATTAAGACTTCAGAGCTGTATGTCAAATATTTCTTTTAATATGACGCTAAACCCAAAATGGTTATTCAACACCTCCTAGTGTGGCAGAGTGGGAAATGTGAGCACTTGGCAGAGAGAATTACAGATAGCACTCTGTGTATTTGTAAATTTGACTACCACATTCAAGAATCTGGAATGATAAAGTATGAAATTGCCATATAAATCACAAACGCTTGAGCAAACAGAAGTCATTAATCTAAACTATTCCTCTTTTGTCAAATAAGGAAAGCGTTTGGGTTTCTTTTCTGTTTGTATTGACAATGATTTGTTTCTAACCAGGATATTTGATTCCTTCTGTAACAAAGAGTGGTATTGCTGCAGCCTGAGGTGAAGTCTATTTCTTCCTTTGAATAACAGAACAGTGGGGGATGGTAATTTCCAAAAAACACAGCAGCAATGTTAGAAATCCCCAGTGGGCTTTCTTCATCAGCCTATTTCTTCTGCAATCAAATTTATGTTTGTGATAATTAATTTGTTTTAATGGATACTGCAAGAACCTGTTTAAAGTTAAAACTTATTTTGGCCTTGGACTCCACATGGAAAACCATGAAATTGATAAGGGGACATTGTTATCCTCTTGTGTAAGAAAATTGTAAGTGAAAATCACTAAGCAAGCTACCTAATGCATGAAAATACTGAGAGCTGAATTGGGGTATGATGCAAAAGAGCTCTATAGCTGAGATGCACTCGTTTTGAATAAACTGATTTTGAATAAAGCTGGGCCCAGACAGTGACATGGAGACTTCAGCACAGCCAAGCCTGTATGTACATGTGGAGGAACAGGAAGAAAGTTAACACAGTGAAATAGAAAGTGATGCAGAAAAAACCAACATCTCAAGAAAAGAAAGAATTTGTTGCAGTTACTAATTCTAGAATGAAAGATTTTTCTATTTTATGCATCCTTTTCGTTACTCTCTCAAATATGCCATTTGTTTGTTTCTAATGAATATTATCATTAATTTCTAATTTGTCCTGACATGCTGTCTCAAAATGAGCAGTGTTTCACCTCCTAGATCCCTGTCCTTTCCTGCATTCTTGTCCCAGTCTATTTCCACATCTCTGATTTGTTTGTACTTCACCTTGCTTCCTTTAGTATTGCTCTGAAACTACTGTGATGTATAGGACTTCACATAATACACATCTACTAAGTAGAATAAAGAATGGATTTAAGTGCCAGAAGACATATTGAGAATAACAGATCTCATTCTTGGAAGGAGTCAGCAGAACCAAACAATCTGGAAAGGTCTGTGAAGACAGCAAAGTAACTGCTATGCAAAAATTGTATAAAATCTGACAAACACAGTGACAGTAGAGATACACTGTTCAAAAAGGTGGTTCTACTAAGAACTGGGTTGCATGCCTAAAAGAGAATAGCTGCCTGAATTTTAGAATGAAAAGGAGCAAAATTTTCTAGCAAAGCAGTTAAAAAGGATACCATCAAATTATAATCAAGAAACATATGTTGCAAATACAAAACTTTAAAACAGGCATATGTAATGTATTAAGTTTTCCAGAGATGATATCTTGAATATTTTCTTGAATTTCTCCAAAATTACTCTGTTTTCATATATTAATGGGTTTTAGTGGATAGCTCACAAAGTTTCTGCTGAATTAAGTCTTTTATACCAAGTATATACCCAAGAAAAAAACATCAATCTTATGCAATTTAAAAAAAATGTTTAACTATAAACTAGACTAACACTTTAAAAATAGAGACCTAGACAGATTTCTTTTTAACCTGCACAGAATATTAAGATGGAAGAATTAACACAAAATTTAGTAAGAGAAGCGAGCACACACAGCATAAAATATCTGAACACAAAAAAATCAGAGTCCACAGGGCACAAAGTATGAGCAATGCCAAAATAAAACTTTGAGAACAGGTAGAAATGGAAGGAAATCCGTATTAAAAGAATGCGATAAAACACTTCAGAATTTCTGGGAAATGTTATGTGGTGAGGCGAGTCGTCTGTTCATGTACAGGAAAAGGCAGAACAAACTTCTGAAACACAATATCTGGCACACAAGCCTTTCCTTGATCTACACTATGCTGCAGCCAAACTAAGCTCAGGCGTAAGAGCCACAAAGCTCTTGGCACCTTTCCTGCATCTGCCAATTGATCCAAGTCCTAGCTGTGAGGTGTTGATGTGGGAAACAAGATGTAATGCCATTAATTTTATAAGTGGTCATTATTGTCCAATAAATGAACGAATACACTGATTGCCTTTATAGCTTTAAATTTCATCAGTGAACTATATAAATCTCTCAAACTTTGTGTCTGCACATGAAACTGGTACATGAGGATACATTTAGCAGTACACCAGGTTCCTCACATCTCCTCCTCCTCATCTAAAGAGCAATAAACAAGAGTCCCCATTTTATACACAGTCATTCCCACCCTGGTACTGGGCAAGGCAAAGCTGTCTTCCAGAGGCCCCTGCACATGGTGGAGAATATCTGGTATGGATCTCCATGTAAATATGGGGTCATGTACAAAGAGAAGGAAAAGGGTCACAGCCTCTCACTCAGGGAGTTTAAATTGGTGTTTACTTAGTTTAAAAATTTAAAAGTTTTATAAAATGTTTTAATTGGGTAAACCACCTTACCAAGCTGCATTTTAATTTATTTTAAATCTGCTTAGTGTGAGGAAATGCTTTAAAACCCCTATAAAACACTTTTGCAAGGCTTCAGAAGCTCCATTAAGTCCTTAATGACCTAATGTTTTAAGTCATTCTACTAGATCATAATAAAATAATTTGTCTTGAATAGTCTCTATAGTCCATCACACGAAGATTATTTCATTAGTCCTCAACCTTCTTTTAAAGAGCATGATATCCAGCTTTCATGTATTTTACAGAAGATAAAGACATGTCTTTGCAGTTTGCTCTCTGGGCCAGAAGTCTTCTGTTGCTGCATTTTCAAGTAGCAAGGAACCAGACAAAGAAGTTGCAACAGGGTCATGTCATACATTACAGCTATCATCAGTTCCAATTTGTGGAAATATTCATTTGGAAGTGATCCATCACCCTTGAGGTATTTACCTGGATGCTGATATCCCAAATACTGAAGAGGCATATTAGACACCACTAAGTGCTCCTGGCAAAAAAGGTCACGTGGAGATTTTACTTTAAAAATGCACAATTCTGGAGATCTTTCAGAACAGAACCCCACGTTGATGAAGCTTTTCTGTTAGAGGCTTCTAGCAGTGGAGAAGGAACAGAAGCCATTTTGGGAATGATACAGGTATCTGTAGCAGAGTATCAAATAACTACCCATCTTACATCTGTTAGAAGTCTCATAACTTTTTAATTAAGAAATAGAACTTCAGAGCAGCCTTCAGACATGTACCAGAAAACAGAAGAAAACAGAGTTCTTTATATGTAATCAAAAGATGTAACTGCCATCTCAGATGGCATATGGAACAAAACATGGAGCTATAGTACTGTTAGAACAATGTACAGGGAAAACAAGCAGGGGGAAAAGGGAGATGTCACACTTCATTTACATAGTTCAGAAAAACAAAAAGAAAACAGACATCAAAATATCTGAGTAGGGCAATCAAAAGAGAAAGAAATCAGAGGGTTTTGAACAAATGGGTTCTGGAGAGAGAGATTACATACTTCATATCCCATCTCTTTCACTCTGCTAAAAACACCTCTTGTAGCTTCAATTTCTACTATGCCTATAACCACACTGAATTAAGAGAAAAGGAAAAGTGAAGAATAATTTTCTTGATTTCATCAAGTTTTAGCTTGACACTAAAGTTAATTGGGTTAATATTACTTGGAAATAATAACAGAGACTTTTTATTAAGCTCTGGAGAATGCTCATAAATCGTAGCATTTTATCAAAGTCACTCCAGAAGGAGATGACTATTTGGAGATTTTCATACACATGAAAGCCTCTCCATGAAAACAGCAAAGCCAAATGTTATCAGACACTACAAAACTACTGCAGTAAGCTTTTTTGGTAGTTTGTTTTAATTGTGGTGGCGATGATTCTAAAACTTTATTTTTCATTTGTTCTAGAATAGTAAGAAAGCTTTTAATTCACAGTAATAATAAGCTCGTACTATGACATAAAATTATGCTGTCTGGTTAAACTCATAGTTAACAATTTGGTTTATTTAAAGCTCCTGTTTAGCCCTTCTAAATAACAAATGTCATTATACTTCCTGAAGACTTTATTCCCCCTGCCTTATTAACTGCCAGTCTAAACAAATGTCCCAGCTGTACTTTTCCAAGGGTCTTAAACTGCAAGGTGAAATTTCTATAGGATGCAATACAGATGGTCTGTCAGAATGCAAAGCAAGACAAGTGTTAAATTTATTAATATCAACTAATGCAAGTGAGCTTTCAAAGCAAACAGAAATTACTTTGCTGCAAAAGTAAAACTGCTAAAATATTCCACACCAACAATCAACACCCAGAAGGATGGAACTCAGAGCTAAAAATGTTTTAAAACTCAAGACTCCAAGAAGCCAAACTGAACATTCTCCCTTTTACTAAATTTCATTTTTTACAGTAGGTTGTGTGGGGGTTTTTTGGGGAGGAGGGTGGGTGGGACCAGGGAGTAGGAGAAAGCAATAACTGATTAAACCACTACATGAAAAATATATACTGCAATAATTAAATATCACAAGCCAAAACCTAGATCTGTCTCCTATATCCTAACAGAAAACTTAAAATATATATGCATAGACATATATATATTTAAACCCTCATTTATGGAGGCAGAACTACCAAGCATACCCATATTCCAAAGGCAAAACAAAAATTATTACAGCTATCATGCACATTGTATTTGCAAATGCTTCAATATTTAAGTGTTTCCTGACAAAGTCTTTTGAGGAGTCCTCTTTCATACAATTCCTGTATTATGCAGAAAGCTAAGAGTTACTACACTTATTCATTAAGAAAGAGACATTTCACAAGTTACAGTTATTGAGGGAGGGATAAAAAAATCTCAGTCTAGATTTAATGCTTTTTCCCTAATGCAAACAAGCCTGATTTAAATAAAGATACTTCTTCAGAAAAATTATGTAATCTATTAGAGCCTTGCAGAAATTTAAGAAAAAGTAACTTTGCCACTGATGACATACCAGGCCAAACACTCCTAAGCCAAAACTGGAGATGAAATCTGAGGATGCAATTACAGCTGATTTCACAAGCAGACATGAGACAGCCTAATCCCAAAGTGATCATAATAATAGGAGAGAAAAGAGAAAGCAAGATGCAAAATACAAATAACTTTGTCTTTTAAGCTATTTCACAACAAGCTCTTCTTCAACAGAGCAGAGAGGAACAAAATTAGAGAGTACCCTGACACCATTTCTTCCCTCCAGACTGCAGTAATTGTTAATCTACCCCTACGTGAGGCACATCTTGAGAAATAAACACTTTCACAGAGTCTAAAGCACAATAAAGACTATTGCTTTCTGCAAGTATTTTGCTTGCAAGTAAGAATTATCAGAATATGGAATTCTTCAACACAGTAGAGCATAAGGAGTTAGAAAGAGAAAAAATACATAACTGACTATGCAGAAACTAGGAAACAATGTGGTGTGGCTGTGAAAAAACATATGCAATTCCAGGCTGTGTCAAGGGAGCCACTTCCAAAGATAAGACAGTACCAGTACTGCTGTAAAACATACAGGTGAAATTTTATCTGGAGTAATTAACATAATTTGGTTACTGTGTTCAAGAAACATGAATTTGGTGGTGGTCACCTACTAAAATATTTAATAGAGAAAAATACTCATCCATGTGATGGGAGACACTATGTCAATATTAAGAAGTTAGACCTGACCACAGATGTTCTGGAGCATGGGGGCAGCCTGGAAAACACCATCACATATCCATTTGTTATAACTCTGTTACCATACAAACTTCTCTCTCCTATCTTCAAAGACAGAATTCTGAAGTAACCCTAATTGCTCCATAGTGAAGAGCAGGTGTGCTTGTACTGTGCCTTAATACTGCAACTTATATGTCTTCAATGTCATGGAATGTGTCTGTTGGTCATTTCTTTTGCTGAAAAAACAAGTATTTAATTATTTTGCAGTGTTTCGAGTGAAATTAAATAAACCAAATTCATTGCAGACTTGACATTAAGCTCATAAAAAGTGGACAGATGAATCCAGGAGACTACATGTTCAATTATCTGATGAAGTGTATGAAATAGCCTAAACTACATAAAAAAATCTTTGGAAAAAGGAGGGAGTCCTAAGCTGCTATATCTCATTATTTAGACAATGAACAAAATGGAGAGATTTCTAACAGGGGAAAGGGAGCTGTATAACCCTGTGGCTCCATTTTGTAACCATGTGTCTGTTAACAGGGCTGGGAAGCAGAACTACTATCTACTCCGTGGTAGAAGTCGACCTCAATAAGTATGATTTCATTATTCCTTAATCACCTAACACCCATGTGATATCTCTTGATTAATAATGATTCTTTCAAGAGTTTGTTGAAAATATTTTCAGGAAATTGATACAGAAGCATAAATATTCATAGCTCTTTAAAAGCCATTTAGCTTCTGATGTGGTTTTTGCTTTTATTTTAGATAATAATTGCCATTGCTATGAAGAACTAACAAATATGTCCTCTTATTCTGCAGCCAATTTTTTTTTTTAATCTCTGAAAGCCACAAAAGCACAGGTGAACAATTATTATGTCCACTACTTATTAGAAAGTAAATCCAATACCTGGAAGAAGGACATGTATTCATGCTGATCTTCATCATCACTCAAAAGAAAGCACTAACAGCATGAATAGGAGGAAGCAGATAACAGAGAAGGGGATATATTGTGGTTAGAATTTTGCAAAACTCTTACCTCAAAGTGAAAGTGGAGCAACCAGACCACTACTGAATTCTCCAGCCTTCACTCAAGCAAAGCCTTGAGTGTAAGTATTGTACACAACTGTCACAGGCTGTCTTTTTATTCATATATTCAGAGTAAATATCACCCTTAAAATAGTATCCACTAATTACCTTGCTATTTTAATTAATTCAACAACAGCAGTTAATGTGAATAGGTTAAATTATAGTTTACAGGTAGAAGTTAATAGTTTAAGAAGAATGCCTGCTTTCATACAGGAATGGCAGCAGTTATCAGGCTATTCAGGTATCAGTTATTCAGGTAATTATCTTTTAATACACAGTACAGCTGCATATTAGAGATTAACAGTAGAGATATTCCTCCACTAAATAGCACTGCCAGTATTAGAGATATTCCTTCACTATATAATACTACATAAGTAGTATTATTAAAAGTTTTCTATTTTCTTATTCTATATCTGCAGAATATAAGGAAAACCGCTTGCACATGGGCAAATTTCCTGTGTGTTCTGTGATTCATATACTATGAATTCCAAAATGAAAAGGGTCACAAAATAGAAAAGCCAAAACAGTAAGTCACAACTGTGCAACAGTTTTACCTACAAAGGGATTTTTATGAAGTGGAGACCACCATGGATTTCATTAAACTGGATCTACAGTGGCTCAACAGACAGCCTATGACACAGGATATATGACAGCAAATACCTAGGCAATTCATCATTGCACAGAAAAGTTCATCCACAGGGGGAAATATCCTTCTGGTCTCACTGAAATAAAAATATACAGTTTCTAGTAGTAATTTATGCTCATAATTAGACCATACTGTGAACAATTTACAGAAGGCCTTTCTAAATTTATCCCCCTCCAATATAGTAAATATTGCCTAGAAAAAAGGCATATTTATCTTGCAAAGACAGTATCTAATAATGTTCCAAGATGAAGTTTGCATTGATTTAATCTCAGAGAGATAATGTGGTCAAGAGAGCACTCTTTGTTTCCCATGCTAATATTGTTCCTAGAGACTAAATCACCTGGGCATTCCCATACCTGAATTTCTGGATATAGAAGTATTGGACTTACACTTAAATCCATTTTTCTTTTCCCCTGAGCCTCTAGGTTTATGACAATATGTAGTCTACATCTCTTAACACCTTAGATCACAGTTAAAATTTAGAAAGGGCAAAAGATTTTTTAAAATCTGCTAGGGAATTTATGACATACACACTTACAAATAGAAACTAATAATATTAGAGGCTGCAAGCATAGGTGTAATACCTTGCTGATGCTTGACAATATGTGCCTTGGGAATCACTCACCAGAGAAAAGCATAACCCAGTAAAAATTTTCTACAAGCTAAATCATAAAGCAGACACCTGAGGCATAATCTACCCATTTAATTTAGGTGACCTGGCCACTGGAATGATGCTCACCTCAGGGGAGGGCACCACAGCCACATGAAAAGAGTGAATCCTGCTGACTTTGTTCAAAGGTCACTACCTATATCTAGCAGATTTCTTCAAGTATATACTCTGGACCACTGTTGTCCTTGTCAATCTCTTTCAGCTTCTAAGAGGAGTTCAAATGCAAACTCCTCTGATTAGAATTTATCATTAACTTCTCTTAGATGGCCCTGTGGTCAGCATACAGCCTTTTTCAGACTTTGAAATGCATACTTTGGCACTATACATGGAGCTTGGCAGCCAAACATTGGGTTTATATTCTATTTCATGTTCAGAACTGTAAAATATAGGAAGGAAATATAATTTGCAGGTATCAGAGGTGTCTGTACTATATATTAGAATACAATGACAACTTCTGCAGGATGATAATGACTCAGCTAATTTCAGAGCCATAAATAATACAGCTGAGGCTGTATGGCTTGCTGCCCTCAGGACCCTTGATGGAGGGTATCACTGTGCTCTGCAGGATGCAGCTGAATTCATCCCTGATGGGGATCTCCAGTGATCTAAGGCAGATTCTGAAGAAGCAGGGGAAAGGACTTAGCCAAATATTTTAAGTGTAGCTTAATGCTTGACTCATATGTATGCTGTGCTTAAGTGCTTAGCTAAATCAAGATACTTTTCCTGGTTTTTAACTCAATATGATCAATATGTACTCTGGCAGAAGAACAATAGCCTGCTGAGAAGGTGACAAAAGTTTTAAACAGATGGGTAGTCACTCTTGGTGACTGACAAACAGATTGGTAGGCACTCTTAATCATGAAAGAAATTGCAATTACCTAAAATTCTGCAAATTAACTTTTCAGCATCGATCTTTGAAAGTGATTTTAAGATATGCCCATCAGCAACATTTGAAATACAATTATTTATTTTTCATTTATTGTGTAAAAGATGGATTAAAGAAGTAAGAGTAATTTTATTCTGAGATTCGTTGTCATTTGGATGTCTTAGGGCAGTGAGGTCTGTCAGCTGCCAAGACAGCTCTCATCATCTTCAGCACAGGGATGATGATTTGGTTTTCAAAGGAATATGACTGTCATAAGACATCAAGACAATATAACACAAGGTGATCCTGGAGGCTGAATTTATTATATGATGAACTTTCAAAAGTTTAGGCCAGTCTTGAAAACTTAGTATGTGTTCAGTAGCAAGTAGGTCATTAATGTAATGCACTTTTGTGCTCTGGTAATAGCAGGTGTTGACCTATCATTTAAGGCTTACTCTTCATAGACCATAACACAGCACTTACTGTAAGATAAAGTTGGTAATAGCATATGATCATTAGAAATGGGACAGGATAAGAGTAGGAATATTACTAAGCATATAAAAGTGACCATTAAGATATATTTAGTTTTAGCTGGGGTAAGTATGGAGTAGGTGTCCAGAAAATACACTGAATGAAAAAGGCAGCGACAAACCTGAAGTTTTCACTGACAAAACCAACCAATAGAAATAAATCTATTGGAAAGTGGCCAACAACCACCATTTTAATTTTATTCCATTAAAAGAAGGATTTTAAAAATAAAACACATGAGACCAAGCATGATGTTACCCAGAAAGTCACATTAAGTGAGTAGTTAGCACCAGCTTCTGGGAGTTTTATCTGAATAACTATTTCAAGACACACAATACTTAAAAAAATCCTATCTACAGTAGACAGTACCTACAGCAAACTGTTGGACACAGTGTAGGGAAGTCCAGGCTGGTGGAGGCTGTGTTACTTCTGAAATGAGCCTGCCATAGTAGTGCAGGGTTACAGCCTGGTCTTGTGGAGAGGGATGTCCTCTCAGGGAGGTTTATTGGGTTGGTGTTGCACATGGCCCTGAATTTCAGCATGAAAGTTAGTACCTCCATTCAGCCTTCTGCTGTCATGTATAGACAGAGCTTGGGTTGACACATACTGATGCATCTCTACACCACACAGCTGATCATACAAGTGATGTCTAGTAAAAACATGGAAACAAGAGGTCCCCAAGGCAGATGTATCTCTAAGGTCCCAGAAACAGACCGAGTCACAACAGGGCACACCTAAACAACTTATGAAAGAAAAGCTTTTATACATAAGAGATCTTAATTCAATCAGAAACTCATAGAGCTAAGCCCTAAGAAACTGCCCACCGTGTGTATTTGTTGCCAAATGCTATAAATAGCCTGTAAAAGTTTTTCAGGAGGTTGGACTTTAGAGAGCCTTTAGGCTGAAAGAAAGCTAAGGAATAGTTACACATTTCAGTGCAGAAGCCATGATGCCTAAGAAAAAAAATAAATAAGCTTTAATCTTCTGAAAATCAAGAGACCAAGCTCCTCCTTCTCATAAACTCATTTAAATAATAATGAGATGGAATCAACTACAAAAAAGTCAATTAACTAACTCTTTGCCCTAAATATTTTATTATCAATAGTGGACTATGAGGTATTATGAAGTTTCTGGAACGGGAATGTATTTGTGAAGCTTGCACTTTTGTGTCTTCTCTTTGGAGTTAAATAAATGAAGGACAAAATTCCAAAACCCAAGGTGAGTTCACTAGGAACGGATCCAATCAGAGGAACTGAATTTGTCAAAGTACAGGTGTCTAGATGTAAACTACAACCCCAGACCTACTTTGTTCTCAGTGAGCAGAAGTCAGGGCTTTCAATGTACAATTGATCTCATTACACAGGGGACATAACAATAGGTCAAATCAGTCTCCCCAGGTAAATTACAGATGTTCAAGGTCAGATGAGAAACAGACCCTTTTTCTGTAGTTAGTAATAGTCATGTAATAGATTCAACAGAAAGTGACTTCCAACCATTAGCTTTCCTGAAGCTTAAAAGAAGAGTCAGAAGAACCATTATGTAATGATTTTGTAGACACACCATGACACTCCTCTCTGATAAAAATATTTCTCTGTAATATTTCATTACATTTACTGAGTAGCAACTGTAAGAGGTTGACGGCTGCCAAGAGCTGTGAGGTTGCAGAATAGAATGAATGGTATTTCTGGAGCACTGCCCAGACTTGAGACAAAATTTAACTCATCTTCACGCATACATTTGCAATATACCTCCAAACTAAAATAAGGCTTTAACTCCATCACGAGGTACTAGTGAGATCACATTAGAGCTCAGAATTGGTTATATCAATAGAAGCTTCTAAGTGAATCCAAAGAGAAAGGTGATCTTTCCATAGCTATTTTCTCTGGGATGTTTGTGACCTTGAGTTGTGTTCTCCCAGAATGCACACTGGTTCAGTTGTTGGAAGCAGGATAATTATAATCTGAGCTCCATTTTGTTTCTTTGTGCTACTTCAGAGTATATTAGCAGATATTCCTGTGAGCAGGAAATACTGTGCCTGGGAAGGCTATCC
This sequence comes from Calypte anna, assembly GCF_003957555.1. NCBI lineage: Eukaryota > Metazoa > Chordata > Aves > Apodiformes > Trochilidae > Calypte > Calypte anna. The sequence goes on along the minus strand of NC_044249.1, from coordinate 15,759,196 downwards.
TGCAAAAATTTAGAAAATGTAGGATAGGAATTAAGCCAGATCAGGACTGATGAATTCATCATACCTCTTTGCTTTCTTTTGCAGCCAACAATTTTCCCATGAAAACAGATGTAATATTGAAAGAAAGGAACAAAAAGGACAAAAAGAAAATACAGAAACTGTGTGGCATTTATATGACATCAATCTGTTCAATCTGCCTATATGCTTTATCCAACTTTTTCTGACCTATCTGTTCAAACTGTAAACTTCTTGACATCTATCCTGTCAGCTAATGAATGCACAAGCACTTGGAGTATAAGGGGGGTGTGCCAGTCTTATGTAAGATTTTTAGGCATCACCATGATACAAACAGTAATAAGAAATACACTCAAACAGCTAAGTAAATAATATTCCCTCTTTTTTCATAGTTAATCTTTTGATATGCATGCTGAAGAGATCAGTGAATAATAAATTGGGAACAGAGATACATGTATTATTTTTAATTACTGAAGTACCACTTTTTTCAAGTAATACATCATCCATCAGAAGACAGAAGCACTAAACCCTATGAGTTCAAAGGAATCACATGAGCTCAAGTCTCTTTGTTTCTTTTGCATACATAATTTGACTCCAATACTTCTACTGGATAACTAAGAGGTTTCAGAAATTCTTGTAGTTTTACTGAAAAAGATGTTCTGCACTTGTTCAAATGAATAACCTACTTAACAGCTACCCTGGACTTTTATAAAGAAATGGTGAACAATAATCCAGGGAGAAGTTATCAGCATGCACTGTTCACAATACATGACTGCACCAGCTTTAGTCACAAGGCTGATACTGGTTAGTTGGAATGCAACATTTTGATGTATGTTAATTACCACACTGGAGAAGAAAAGCTTAGAAAAATGGGAAGGAATTCTAATTCATGGTGTTAAGTCTATATTAACAATAGCTACCGAGCAAAATACTGACTTTTGTTAAAACTGCACCATAATACAGTAGTTCCAGTTACTCTTACTATGTTGTCTAATTGTTCTCAAAAAACCACAACATTTAATCTTACCACTGAGAGGCCAGTGAGGAAAAGATATCAGTGGTTTCAGGTTCTTGGAATAGTTTCAAAAGTTCAGGTTCAGATGATAAGTCAGCAAGGATCCTTAACTCAATATGGGAAAAATCTGGAAATCAGTGTTAAAATAAATCTGTTGATCTAAAATAAAGACATACCTGCATTTTAACTAAACTATCACAAATAAAAACACAAGTTTTAGAACTGTTTGTTCCTTGCACTCAGAAAACCCAAAGCCTTTAAAAAGCTCATTTTGAAGAAATTATATTCCAGCTGCAGATCACAAAGTGTCTGTTCCTTCTGTATCTTCAGGTGTCAATAAATCTTGTTAGCTCTTTGTCTCTCCTGACAAGGCTTACATATAATCCAGTTCAAAATCACACTAAGGGGTGTACATCATGTAACAATATTAATTGATAGTAAGGGATTTGACAGCCTTGTAGAACATAATGTCATCCAAAGGAGGGGGGGGGACAATAAAAGAATCATGAACATTAATATGTATGAGAATAATACAACATACTATCTTACCTGCTGCTAAAAATGTATATCCTTTTTTGGAAACAAACAATGTTCTTGGGGAAATTGTTAGTATTTCCTCTTCTTTTCCTAGAGAGGAGACAAGTTATTTATGTACCAAATCTCAGTTCAAAAATACCATGCTGCAAAACAGGGGGTTGTAAATAACATACCAAATACACAACTAAAACCACACAAATGGCAGAGTAAGAAACCTCGCAGAGCACCAACCACAAGTATTTTAGCAAATCAATCATGCACATCTTCACTTTTGCCATCCTTGTGGTACTGCTTACTTCTTTTTCAAAACAGATATCTAAACAAATGTCTAAAACATATCTATGAACAAATATCTAGAACAAATACCTAAAATAATTAGCATTATTCACAGGTCACCTAATAAAGCAGGCAGTTAGATTAGGACGAGTCTATAGAGATGAGGTTAGAACTATATTTTCTTATCTTTGAACATGCTGCAGCAATGTGTTAATAATGAAATTCTGAGTTATTAGAAAACTCAGTGTATTGGAAAAGCAGCACATCCTGAAAATACCATTTCTCTTAGAGTAGATAGGGATGGTGGTTTGAAATACAACATAATTAATATGACCACCATAACAGTGGAAAAAATAAGTGTCTTAATACAGGAATGAAAGACTTAGAAACATTTTTGAGAAGCACATCTTGTAAGAGCATTAACAAAATTGATTGGACTGCTTCCAGAAAGGCTTGAGTGCCACAGTTATGCATGGCAGCTCAGGTTTACACAGCCACAGCTCACAAATTTTTTTAATAACAACTTCAAATTAATCAGGCAGATTAAAAAAATGTCAAAGTTTTACATTGCTTTTTACAGACTCCTGTTTTATGTTCTGTATTATTTCAAACACAGGGGGTGAATAGCTGTGAAAAGGCAAGATTGTATTTATCTGAGTACAGAGAGCAACAAATGAGCAGCATTTTCCAGCTCTGGCTGGGAAAGGTGTTCAAGAAGAAGAGTTTGAGTTAGCAAATCTCTCTGTTTCACTCTAGTATTGTGGGTTTCTCTCTTTATCACTTGGGTCATGCTTTTCTAGGCTTTACTTTGATTCTCTCTGAATCATCAGCCTCAAATTTGTTTCTGTTACAGAAAACAACATTTCTGACTAGCTGCTGGGGTTTAGTTCTGACTTTGGTGACAGCGACCCATCTTTAACATCTCCTCAGAAAAAGCTCTATGAGCTTAATGCACACAAAATCATCCCTAGGATATTCAACAGACTTCGAATGTACAATCTGATTTGGAAAAAGGAATAGCAAGATATCTGAGGGAAATGAAAATTTCTAAAATGTGTGACTTTAGATCACTGCTGAAACAGCAAAATTTTTGCAGAACCAGCACAAAGTAGTTGGTTTAAATTATAAGTTATAACTAAGGATCAATAACCTATTCTATTCGATAATTCTGGAGCTATTGGTCTGCTTAAAAATATAATGACTCAGTAAAATTATTAGTAAAATTGTCTTTTCATGTTAATAAGAACACAGTTTACCTTTTACGTACTGTTTCTTTGTAATTCTAACTGGATGTTTGGAGATGCCTTGAATATTCTACAAGTAATAAGAATTAAAATACTTAGTAACTATTTATGAAGAGTTTATAAGAAGCATAAGAACATTAGAGCCAACTAGATTTTCCTGCATATTAAATCAGATTAACCACTTTGCCTTTCAAAGGAATCTTCACTTTGTAATTTATACACTTCTGAATATTTGCTCTTCCTTGAAAACTGGAAACTTGTAAGAACTATTTCTCACTGGCAGCCTTTCCAAATCCTAATCTCTGGATTACCACAGAACATAATTAGTAACCATATAAAAACAATTTTCTTCTTCTTTTAACCTGTATTTTTTAGATAAGATGCATTACCTTCAAGAAAAGAATGGATGTGAGCCAAGCCTTAAGCTAAGAGAACAGATTCTTCTTCATCCTGCAGAAATTTTTCTAGTATCTATTACCACTTTTTTTACATGCATGGTAAAGTAAGGAAGGAGCTCTATCAACTACAGCACATCAATTTAGGTTATAAATGAGAACTGTGTTTATCAGCAAACATAAAGGACTAGGAATATCAGATTTTCTTTTAAGATCTGGGTTCATACACCTTCAGTACAGAATGAAGGATGATACACGATAGCTTTATGGCATAATGTCTCTTCATCTGGAAAAGTAACTTATGACTGGAGATGAGGTGTATGAAGCTCAGTTTTGAAAATTCCAGGCAATTAATTTGCAAGTGGTTCAGGAATCATATGAATATAGTAATATTATGTAATAGTGTGAATTCAGGGGATGGGAGAAGTGCTGTATAGTTTCCAAACCAGAATGAACACTTTCTATGTAATTTTGAACTCAAAATTGTTATTTTAAACTTAACAGGAATGTAATCGGATTGGGAAAGCTATGGAAATTTAAAGCAGAAGTAAAAGAACAAACCCCAGAAACAGAACAGGGTCATTTCTATTCTTAGTATGGCCCTTAATCTACAGACAGTTGTAGGGAGCAGTAAGTTCTCCTTTCAGGCTCCTTTTCTCCAGACTAAACAACCCCCATTCCCTCAGCTGCTCCTTCTTGTCCTCTAGACACTTCACCACTTTCATTCTCCTTCTTTGGACACTGTCCAGCACCTCAGTGTCTTTCTTGTAGTAAGGGTCCCAAAAACTGAACGCAGAATGTGAGGTGAAACCTTGTAGGGGCAGCACTCACATCCCTAGTCCAGCTGGCCATACTTATTCTGAAATAGGCTAGGATGTCACTGGCCTTACTGGCCACCCGAGTGCCAACCAGCACCCAAAGTTTTTCCTCTGTTGGGCAGCTCTCCAGCTGCCCCTTCCTGCTGCTCTTCCTCAAACCTGTAGCATTGCCTGGGGTTGTGTAGGATCCAACACTTGGCCTGGTTGAGTCTCAAGTCATGACAGGTAGAAAGCTGAAAAAAAACCCCACTCTCTTACAGTTTTACCTTTTTTTTTTAATCAGTGAAACCCTTTTCCTTTTTTCCCTACTACACCACTAAATATTGTAATATGGTTATCACACTTAAAATAAAAAGCACTGCATCTGATCTGCACTAAAGTCACTTTGGATATGATAAACAGACTGTCTCTTTCCTGGGTGTCTAAAACTAACATACTGCTTTGGCAGTGGACCTGCCACACAAGGGCATAAGACTCCATTGCCTCTTCTACAATTTCACATTTTCCCAGCATCTCTATGTTTGTTGCATGACTGGTTTTTAGTTAAATTCTTCAGAAAACATCATGCTGGGAAAGCTGGAAGCATAGGCTTAGCAGAAAAAACATCTCATTAGCAACACTAGATTAAAACTGTACATGTTGACAAACTGTTGATTTCTCTCCTCCTACCTTCATAATCTGTTTTTTGTTTGGTTTGGGGTTTTTTTTGTTCGTTTTGCTGTTTTGTTCGTTTGTGCTTTTTGCTTGGTTTGTTTTTTTATCCCCCCTGCCCGCCACTATAATCCATTACTCTGGTGTTTTAGCACAGATTAGAAATCTCTTTTCTTGATTCTAAAAATATGTCTATTAAAACTAGTTCTAATTATGACTGTTGTTTCAGGTGAAGACAGTGTAGATTCTTGCCTAAACTGTTTGCTTCTGTAAACAGAGCCATTCAGAAACTGACAGACTTCACTTTGGCAAGAAGACTCAGATTTGGTGGGCTCTTGATGTCTCTCAGAGCCCCACAAACCAGTTTTCTCATCAAGCACTCAATGCTTGCAGAATGGATTCTCTAGTCTGCAGGGGAAGATGTATCAAAGAAGAGTAGAATTACCAATGAAACCAAAACCTCATCAAATGCATCAAATAATATAAAATTCCCAGAATAATTTATTCACAATTAGTTATATTTTCTGTTGAGCTTTCCATTTTTGGTATCCAAAATTCTACATCTACATTTGCAATTGATTTTTAATTCCTTCCTAGGTTAAAACCCAATACAGCAT